>NC_133030.1:37132500-37447500 GCF_048771995.1 Taeniopygia guttata
TAACAGTTCTTCAAACACGCTCTCCCTGGAACCGGGATCAATTTTTCAGTTAAAGATATTATGATATTTTCTGCCATGTACAAACACAATGGTCACTGAATCACTTATATATATGCTATAGCAAGGACTGCAGCCTTATTTCAGAACAAATTAAAAAGTCACACAACAGATAAATCTGAAAAATACCATTATCTCTTCCTTCCTGAACTAAGGCCCACCATGAACAAACTGAGATGTTTTCTTTTTTTTCCCAAGGGGGATGCAGATTCCTGAAGAGTCAGTTCCTCCCACAAGCAATGCAGTACTTGTACCACACATACTGGAGCAAGGACTTTGATCCTCTAGCTGGAAAGATACAGTCAAAACTCTGTCCTTTCACTTCATCTTTGAATCATGCTTCCCAGTTTCATCATGGCAAGTGTCCCTGTCAAGAATTTTGTTTCATTTCAAGCTTTGAAAATTAATAAGACTTCTGCAAAACACACAGTCTCCTGGTCACTGCACTCTCCCACACTTTCCATATGTTATCAATAAAACAAATTGTGCAATACAAAATTGCACAATACAATACCAAATTCTGTTTTCTATCTTCAGTTTGCCCTACTGACATCTAGCTACCTCTGCTCTCTTTCCCTCCCATTTTATACCATAACATGAAATTACCACAGATAAAAAGACTCCAGCTGGTAGCTGTAAAAACTGACTAGACGAGTTTTAGGTGATGGGAATTCTGAATAGCAAATTCTTCCCTTATACGGCTTATACTCTCTCTTCCCATCTCCAAAAGATGGTACTGCGGAATTCAGTATCAGGAGCAACTTTTTTGGATAGAGAAATTTTCCATTTGTGTCTCAAAGTCAGATTTGCAAGCCATAAAATTCCCTTCAAAAGGCCTGTGAGTTTTAAAAGATGTCATTTTCCAGTTACAAGTGTCTCCAGTCCCTCACACAACTCTAAAGGTTTATTATCTCAGCTTTTGTTATAGATTAGGCCAGTTGTGACACAACACATGTGGAAGGAATCTTGTCAGGATAAAAATTTAGATGTGTTTCTCTCAGGAACACATTCTTATCCCTTGCTTTAGGTATGTTTAACTAGATTCATAGATTCCATTAGGTTAAAATCAGAAGGAACCTTTTCCAGCATCTAACCTGACAATATACACAGCAGAGACCTCTAAGTTTCTCCGCTCTACCTTGCACTTCACTGGCATCTATCTTCTACAAAGATTGAGAGCCTTGAACTGAAACCCTCAAGAGACACTGAATTCAGCATTCTCTTTACTAGTTTGTTCCAGGTGTTAATCGACTCTTCTCTACTCATTTTTAGTTTCAATATATCTGGCATGATCTACTGAAAATTTTTTATGGTTTCCCCTTGTTAGACCCCATGGTCATTTGGTATTCATCTTTCTCCCTCCACACTTATACCATGTAATCATGCCAACTCTCAAAACTCTTCAATAAACTACACAGATTTTTCTCTTTTTATTTCTTGCTGTGGAATATTTTTTTTAATTCTCTGTATTTCTATTGGTGTCCACTTTGAAATGCAAACACTAATACTACATAAAGCATTTTAATACAATGTTTCCCAACTACAGGGACAAATGTTCCTATCCCTACTCATTAGCCTCTTTTTACAAATTCAATATTATAGTATTGCTTTGTGTTATGGCCTTATTTTGAGAGCTTTTGTTGAATTATCTACCCATTATGAATTTGAACACTTTCTGAGCCACTATTTCAGGCTGCAGTAGATGTGGCTTATATTTCTTATGGTTAGGTATGTGATTTTAGATGTTTTCATTAAACATTTTTTCTAATTATTTTAGTCCACAATTTTTTAAATTTAATTTTGTATGCCATGCTTTTTCCATTTCCATACTTGCCATTGGGTCAATCCTTAAGTCAGTCAAAGAAGTTATCACTGGGCTTTATAACACATTTAGGTTGCATTTGGAAAGATGCAATTTTTATATCTATCAGCTAATTCTTAATCTGCTAGACTTTTTTGTTTTACTAATACAGTAATAGTGATACTTACCATAAGAAAAGTGCTCTTTCTTCATATTAATGATGAGATGATAAAAACATAATCAAAAACTTCACAGGAGATTCAGGATTTTATCCAGCAAAGTGCCTACAGCAAAGCATGGAGTAGATTAAAAGGGCTGCAATCAAAAACTTCTGCTTGCTTATGTGGCAAGCAAACACTTGCTTACCCATGTGAGGACAGAGGTGCCTAATATTACTTGACTTTACAGTTATATTCTTTCGATAGATTCTACTTTTAGCACAAGTTTAATATTGTGCCAGTACAAACATCTGAGTATTTCTTATACCTAAGCCTCTGTGAGATGTAGAAATAAGTGTGGATTAACCTCACTGGACTTCAGACGTCTGCTGTACAGATGTTCCATCCAAGCTAGTCACTTGCTGTTTCAAGAGAAAAATATAAAAGTTTAGAAAAGAGTTTTCCAGTTCACTTCAGAAGTGTATACATAGGATGAGATGTTCTTCTTTTCTGTTCAATTATGACGAGTCTGCATGATTCTGTCATGCATAGGCATCTATATTTGGTTATGAGGAATCTATCTTAAGCTGCTACATAGCCTAAATCCTTGAGAGCTGTGATGCAATTCTCATATTTTCAGTGTGTTTACAATAGGGTATGAAAATATTTATTTAAAGAAGATTCTCAAATCTGCTTTTGATATTTGCTCATAATCTAGAGGATTACACTCACAGAAGCATCTAAAGTTGTTTCATTCCCATCCTCAGCCTGACAGAAGTTATATCTCTCCATATCTAAGAATTTTCCCTCAAAATGAAGGGAGCTGAAAATTGCAATTTCTTCCAGACTTAGATTTCTTGGACAGTAGTTTGGATTTTGATAATGTCATATATTTTCTCTCTGTTCTCCAGCTCCTGACAGTCAAGCAACTGGACATATGGATACATCCTCATGCAATACAGGATGGCAGTGATACATAACGCCTAGTACATGCAAATCTCCAACTTGAAAGTAATTCAAAAAGGTAATTAGAGTTAAACAAAGGAAAAATTTTGTCAATCAAACAGATAAAAATACACACACAAATCCAATTCACCATAGTTCCAAACTTAATTGTGCAAGCTGTTGAAACACTTGCAAAATATTGGTAAACTAAACTCCATTTTACTTTTTATAGCCTCTGCTTTGCTGTGCACATGCTTGTTAGTTCATTTACATAGAAATTAGTCTCAGAGACATAAAGCTTTTCATTTTCACTGAATAAAACTTACAAGCATTATGCATGCTGAATTGGAAAGAGAAAGAACTTCTGAAGAAAAAAGTTATACAGCTCTGTGATTTACTGAAACAGAATTTTCAATTAAATCTGGAAATTTCTGGGTGTTTGTAAGAAGAGAAATATTTGTTTCTGCTATACCTGAACTGACATCTTACTGAAACAATAGTGTTTCTATAGTGTCATTTGCAGGGTCCATAAAGTTACTATTATTATTGAAAATATGGAGATATAAGCCTAACTTCTGTTAAAGAAGTGAGTTCTGTGGAAAAGATATGCTCACACATATTGTCCTCAGGAAAATCCCAACATATCTCAATCTTCTTTAGGAAGAATTAAGTGACTCTTGTGTGACAAGAAAGACAGCCAGTAAAGGATGTCTCATGTCCTTCTCCTGAGGCTGTCCTGACTAATGGAATCCACCAGCAACACAAAACAGAGTACAATCGTAGAATCAGATAGTAGTTTGGCTCAGAAGAGACCTTTAAAGACCACGTAGTCCAGCCCTGTTGCAGAAAGCACGGTCATCTTCAACTGGATCAGGTTGCTCAGAGCCCAGTCAAATCTAACCTTCAGCGTTTCCCGGGTGGGATATCTACCAACTCTCTGGGCAGCCTATTCCAGTGTCTCACCACCTTCATTGAAAAAACTTCTTTCTTATATCTAATATATAATATTTAACCTAAATCTATCCTCTTTTGGTTTCAAATTGTTACCCCTTGTCCTGTCGCAATAGATCCTGATAAAAAGTTTGTCCCAGACCTTCCTACAAGGCCTCCTTTAAGTACTGGAGGGATACAATGAGATCACCCCAAAGGCTTCGCTTCTCAAGCTGAGCACTGACTCTCTTAGCCTTTCCTCATAAGAGAGGTGCTCCATCCCTTTGATTATCTTGTGAACCTCCTCTGGAGTCACTCCAGCAGCTCCATGTCCTTCCTGTGCTGGTCCCCCAGAGCTGATGCAGCCCTGCAGGTGGCTCTCAGCAGAGCAGAGCAGAGGGGCAGAATCCCCTCCCTGGCCCTGCTGCCCACACTGCTTTGGATGCAGCCCAGGACACGTTTGGCTCTCTGGGCTGGGAGTGCCCATGGCTGGCTCATGTCCAGCCTCTACCCACAGCACCCCCAAGTCCTTCTGGGCAGGGCTGCTCTGGTCTGTCCATCCCCAGCCTGTGCTGGTACTGGGGGTTGCCCTGACCCAGGTGTAGCACCAGGGCTCGGTCTTGTTAAACCTCAGGAGATTCCCATGGGCACACTCCTGGAGCTTCTCCAGGTCCCTCTTGATGTAATCCCATCCCTCAGGTGTATCAACCACACCACTCAGCTTGGTGTCCTCAGGTTTGAGTTGGGGGCAAAAGCTTTCTTTTTTGGAAGTTCCATGGCTTTTCTCTTTTATTCAATGTATGCTTAGATAATTTGACGATTTGTTACAGATGCCAGTAAGAGACCAACGCAAGAGAAGAATTGCAGGAGCTTTTCTGGTATTTTTGGGTAACCATCTGGTAATGCAGATAGAAACTTAACATTGCTCCTGCACCCTTATGCAAGTAAACCAAAGGAAACACAAACAAGTTAAATCAATACTATTTGGATTTCTTCTAATATTAGCACTGTTATTTTCAAATATTTGCTTCTAAAATATTTCTTTTTGGTAAGGGTGGTAACACTCTGTGATTGATAGATTACAAAAAATAGATTAAGAGCCAATAAACTTCAATGGATGAAGAAAGGAAATGTTCAATCACATATATATTTGTTCCTGTATATATTTGTCAGGTCAAGCTTACAATTGAACATGACTTTAAATATCTTTAAAGGATTACATATATAATTTTTATATGTTGCTAGTTAGAATATATTTTAACGATGAAGTGAATATGTAGTTTATGTGTGATTTAATATATTTGCCTTTGGGGTTAAAACAAATTTATTTTTCTTTTTTAAAAAATTTGTATTTCAAATCAGTTTTAAATAATGCCTGGAATTTTTAGGATACACTTCTTTTTTAAAAAATACAAACATAGAATTACAGGTCTGATTTTACATAAATCCAGTATTTTAAACTTGCAAATATATTTAGTATAGGCATGGAATTACATACTTATTATATGAAAGTATTGGAATTTTTATTTTGTCATTCCCTTACACATATATGAATATTGCTTTTTATCACAATGAAGTTTCAAGCAAGGTATTTTTAGAACCTTACCAGGTATAAGTTTTTATGAATAAAGATGGAAAAAGTTACCTAGATGCTAAAAATTTTTTTACATTATGGCTTTTACTGAGTTAGCATCAGACTTTGTGATGGTGTTGATATATTATGTTATACTATGGTCACAATTATAAAATTATTTCTAAACAATTCAATTCAAAATTTATCCAATTCACATTGAATAAAACCTCACCCTAAAAGCTGTCAAAGAGAGTATTGTAAATGATAGCATGATGGCTTTCATAAGTGAACAAAATAAAGTAGTATAAAATAATGTAAATAATTAATGTTTATGCTATGCATGACTTTGTCTATCTTCCTTACCAATTTTGACATTTTCATCTAACTTAATATACATTTTTTTGCAGTAGAATTTAATATAAAATTATGCTGCCTCATAAACTGAAATCATAGCTTCCAAGATTTTGATGGCTTAGGTCATTGTAATAAGAAATACATTTTAACATGAGCAGGCATCTTTGTATGAATAGTGCGTAACTGAATCTGCACTATTAGAATTATCAGCATGGATATCAGTCAGACGTTTCTAGCAAAACACAGGTACATCCTTCCTATGCTGGGTAACACTGAAGGATGATAACTGGACAGAAGATGGATGAGTGTCTAACTACCTTATATACCACTTTAGGTATCTAGTGGATCAGATGAATCAAGATTTTCTATTCCTGTTGTCACATAAAGAAGAAATTTCAGAGTATCAGATTGGCATTTTCTCTCCTCTAGTATTTTATTATGTAAACAAAACACTCTGCTCTGATTTCTGTCTCCAGACAACAGCAGTTATTAGTCATTCTAGAGCCAGATGTTTATTGGGTGTAAATCTGGATAAGGTTTTATAGAAACACAGTAATCTAAACAACCTGAGGTTTTTGCTGTCCTTGAGCTATGTCTCAGAGTTATACTAGAAATAAGAAAACAGCAGAGAATCAAAAACCACAATGTGAAAGAGAAAGACTGAAAGTATTTGGCTTACTCACAAAGATTCAGTCTTTGTAAATTCTGGAGATATAAACAGTGGCTAAAAAGGACTTGTTGTTCTTTGATTTACACAATATATTTATTATCCTTAAGCCCTTCATAAAGAGACACCTTACAGTCCCATGTGGGGACTGAGAAGGAAAGATACCAATGTCATTTTCATAGTATTTTTTAAATTAAGATTTTCCATATACAGTATGTTAAACATTAACACTTTTTCAGCACACAAGACACGAACAGGGTCCTGAACCTGCTGCAACACTTGGAAAGCATTTTAGAAAAGCAGAAAATTTTAATTATTAAAAGGTCACATGGGTGGTTCTGCTCTGTTTGTCCATAACACTCTCAATATGGCGCAATTGTCTCAGCATTCTAACACCCAGCATCAGCAAACTGTGCTGCTTCCACACTAAACCAGGGTGTTTTCCAGCAGTCAGCTAATTGGGAAATTGTAATAAAGTGTAAAGCATGTATTACAGCCCCATATGATTCCAGCTTATGCCAGCACTTCCCTTGCTTCTTCCTGATTTGTTGTATTTCTCCTTCCATAGTCACTTGGACTCATAAACTGATCTCACACATACCAGCATTTAGTCTGTTTAAACATCCTTTTATGTGAAATTAACACAGTACTTCATGGAAATCGCCCTTCTTTTTACATGCTTTACTATTCAAGTAGTTTCCAGTGATTACAGAATGCCCATTCATAATGCTAAAGGGTGGAATCACATTGCCTGTAATTTATAGGGACTACATTATCATGTGGAAAATATGCTCAATACTCCACTCTGTTACTGTTATTACTACTGCCCTCACAATAGTTGCTTAGCTGCTATTCTTAAAGTCAGAAAGCTAAAAGTTTAGCATCATAATTCCAACATTCCCTGGTGAAGTAAGTGAGTATCCAAGTGAAGAATTCTCAAGTCACAGCAAAAGAAGTAGTTATCCTTTCAGGATAAAATACAGTAATTGCTTTATAGCACTCAGCAGGAATCTGTGTAGGCAAAATGCAGAATAATGGAATAAAATAATGAGCCAGAGATGAAATTTATCCAGAACTGAATTTGGTACCTTTCCATGACAGAGAGAGATGAGGCTGTACCCCACCACAAATTACATACCTTTTTATGGTATGACTTCACACTGACTCACTGAAGGTGCTACTTACCATGTTTCCAAATCTACTTCCAGCTGCAACTAGTTGTTACTCAGATTTCTAAACTCAGAGTGAAGTACTGGCCCAGCCACGGCCTTTCTAATTTATAAAAGCTGAAGAGACTTCAATATATGGCTATACTGCAGCAGTAACTTGTTGACTTTTCTACTCAATAATTGAGTCAATAGTTTTCTGTATCTTTCCATTTTCTTTGAACTAATCCATCATGCTTAGATTCAGTAAATACCCTGTGTCATCCACTGCTCCAGACATCTGTACTCCTAAAATTCAGGTGAAACATTTTTAAACTGCTTATACGTTATCTCCAAGAGCAGCTCCTTCACCTTTGTTCACATCCTTATCTAATTGCGCTGACCTTGAAAGCATGGGCAAGTCGATCTGCTTAATCAAGAACTGGCAAATATTATAAACAACTCAGACCCCAAATGTTCTAAATCTATCCCATTGACATTTTATTCACCTTCCTATACTGAAGAGCACTGAAGCTTGGAAATAGCACTGAAGAAATTGCACTACTATTAGGAAGCTGGTATTATTACTATTCATTTTGGCATGTTCTATAGAACAACAATATTGATTTGTGTGCTATGATTATGGAAAACGGTTGCGTTTTACTGAGAATGTACTTGAAATTTTGACAACAGGAGAAAAGGCATTTCCTCACTCCTGCTGGGAATGTTCCACTGCAACTTTAAAGCAAACTTAGCATCTTCATGTTATGAATATTTTTATATACTTTGTATTTTCATTTACAAGGAGGTTTCACAATAATTTGCAAAGGCAAGCATTACCAGCACTTTTGAAGAAATGACAGCTTCTAATGCACATGGGAAGAGGGCAAGACTAAATCTCATTCAAGTGGATATTTCATTCAGTCATTTTCCCTGGCCTAACAGTCCTCAATTATTCTGGATCTACTGAAGTCTAACTTAGGTTTAGTGCAATAGTATATTTAGTATCACCATACTCAGAAATCTATAGTACAGAGTAATAAGAAAATACAGAGTGCAATGTAACACTTGCTCTTAATATAGAAACATGAGCACCACATAATTCATGGTTTATGCTTTTCCATGCACAGACTTTTGTTGGGGGGCACTCTGAAGAGTCATTGTTTTCACTTAGTGCTAATTTAAAAGCTGAACATGTTTATAACAATTTTGAATTAAGTTCTCCATTTCTATTTTAAAGCAATTAGCATGCTTTTGTGCTATTCTATTAGTTGCAAAATCAATCAAAGAAGCTTTCCATTATTTTCCTTTTTCTTAAGTCAGAAACATTCTCCACAAGGAAACAAAGACAGGTTCAGTCTCTTTTGTTTTTCCTTTATTTCATAGGCTATTCTTTGTTCATGGGAAAATTCTTTTGGCTTTTTTATAGAAAATGGACATAGTTTTGATCTGAGGAGAAATTAACCCTGCTTTCCTACAGGCAGTCAATAATTGCTTTCTACAAAAAGGAAGAATAATACCTCCCATCACTCTTCACAGATAATATTAAAAATAATAGCTATGTTTTCCATTAGTTATTTTTATTATGGTAAATTATTGCATGTAGCCGGAAAATCTCATTTAATTTGTAGAAAGAATTGTTCAATATAGACATTTCACAGTACCCTTTGTCTGATGAATGTCAAAACCAGTACCTGAGTGACTAGGTTGTAATAAAATACAAGCAGTCACCTAAAACCACACCCTTAGATTCTGACTGATCAGCACCTTGGATTCAGCCTTACCACTTTCCATTTTCCTAACAGTACATGAGCAAAACCAGGTCACTTTTGGTCAAGTTAAATTCTTACCTATGAATTTACAGTTTGGAGTTTCCTCTGCTTATGGCCCTGTCTGGTTTAACACGGTAACTGCTGCTCTCAGAGGAAACCCAATAAGTAGAGTCCATGAACAGTATGAAGGTGGCCCTGCTGTTTTCTTCTTAAAGTTGATGACTGGCAGATATAGTAACAACTTATTGACTAGGTGACACACTATATTGAAATTTAATCCCCACTCACTTCCCACTGCCTAAAATTACCTGAAGATATTTCCCAGCTTAGAGGGACTCTGTGCTTTACAGGAATATAACAGTGGCTGTTGTCTCAGTTTAAAAGGTCTGAAAACAAAGACCATGTCAAACTTCTTCTGGACTTCTAATCTTTGTACTGGAAAATCCCATGTATCTTGCCCATTGTTTCCAAAATGACAGATCCCGCAGATGTGCCTTAACAGCACCAAGTCTTTATAAGGAAGAGTGAAAAGAATCTTTTCTGACCAAGACCATATGATCAACGTTTTCTTGAATTTTAAGGGACCCCTGTCATCAAGATTACTCCTATGTGCACAGTTAACAATGGGAAGCTCTCTGAATATTGTGAATACTTTGAAAAGCAGTTCTGAAATACCTAATTCTCCTTCCCTACAAGGATCTCGGGAACTGCAGAGTAATTTCTAGACTTTTACCATGGAGACTAAACTTCTAAAAGCTATAAACCATTTAGCATCGTGACCAGTGCAGTCACCTGTGTCATTTAGACCACGGGGTGTGCCAGTCCAAGGGACTGTGAATTCTTGAGCACCATCTAGCGGGATTTTCATGGTTTACAGATGCACAGACTTAAAACTCTAATGTCACAGCTCTTTGCTACGTTAAAAAGGATTTTAAACATGAACCCGTACTTTGGCTAAACTTTTCAGTGCTGTTAGAGAGCCTCGGGCTTTCTTTTTCTCCAGAGTGTGCAAGGGAGTAAGGAACTCTGAGCTATTACGACAGTTTGCTGGTCTGTTTCCAAAATACCTGCTTAGCTATGAGACCTTTTGCCTGTTATTTTGTTTTAGGAAAAATTAAAAACAGTTTTCAGGTTTCTCAAAGCATAACAAGAGAAATACAAAAATAAGAGATAGTGTAATTGGGAAACTTTGTGCCTGGAAGTGGAATCTAAGAGAGGGAAAACTGTTTCCTGAGAAATTATCACTTGAAATCCATTAACTGAGTTTATAACAGGAATAAAAATCTTCCAAGCACATAATAAACCCAGCATTTTTAACTGATCTAAAACTTAATTTATACCCATTTCCAGCTATAGTCCCATTTCCAGATACCTTTCCACAGAAAAAGTTAATATCTTAACAAAAGTCTTGTTTACAGAAAAAATGAAGTAGGATACAACATCTGTTTACTTTATGATTGTTCTTAGAGACATGTTTTTCTGCCCAATTCTTTTCACTGTATTTAAGGTATGATTCCTTGCAGTGGGACAGCCAGGTTTTAGTATCTCAAAATGGCTTAGAATTGAGAGAAAAAATATTATGTAGAAAATAGTTGTAACTGACATAACAAGTAAGAGTGTTGCTATAGGATACGAGAATGCACAATGCGAGCTACTTGCTACTTTGCAAGGTAAAAGAGAAAGTTTATTTTCTGACTCTAACTTTTATACTTTTCTGAAGGTGACAGTGGATTGGAGAGTGAATGGGCCACCTCTCCAAAGACATTGGACAAAGCATTAGTATATTAAGTCTCTCCACCCCTATGAAGGAATGTAAAACAACACGTTATTTACAGAAACTGTGTGGGAAAGTTTCCTAATAGAATGTAAACTCAGAAGGCTTTAGAAAACTCAAGAATCAGGGCGACATAAGAGTAATAAAATTATTTTCTATAGGTTTTTTTTTCATAGGCAAATTTTGAGCAGGAATATATTAGTGGTTTATGTTTAGGAAAAGCTGAGCCTTTTCATAAATGAAGTACATCTTGTCCCTCTATTTATTCTTAAGTACTTGTGATGTCCAAGACAACAAGTTTAGAGTATGTTCTAATAGGAAATCACTTAAAATACCCTTTTTGTTTTCTGAGAAAATACAGAAATAACACATCTTATACTCAACCACATAATACATTTAATGTTTGCTGTAGGATATTCCTGAAATTATCTCTAAGAGAAACAGCAAATAAAACCTCCAAAGCCTCTTCCTTTTTTATCTTGATTTAGTCTTTCTTTTGGAAGAGAATAATATGGCTAGGAGTTCATGAGAATTTGCCATCATGATAACAGGCTTAGATGATGAATTATAACAAGATTAAAATTGCAATTTTAGTACTCTTATAGTATATCCAGATACTGTAATTTACCTGTATTAATGAACGGAAGACTTTCCATGACCCTCAAGTATGTATTTATTTCTTTGTTTTCCCAAGGAGAAAAAGGGAAATCATAATTTCTCTCTGAAATATAAAACTCCCTTGCAGAGGAAGCCACCTATACAGAAAGGGGACACTGCACTATATTTTTGAGTAAAGGGGAAAAGTTAAAAGAAAAATATATTTTCTTCTGCAAAGTTCTTCTTTATTGGGGAATTATTGACATAGAAGGACCTGAAAATATGAGGACAATATAACAGAAGAGATATCTAGCAATCAATACTAAAATTACAACCAATGCGTCAAATTTCATCATTTCCCTGAATTCTTTTGGGGAAAATGGCATAAGCTCTGTGAAATTTTCCTGTGTCAAGACTATAGGTATTTGGAAGGGCAGATGTACTGGCCACAAATGTCAGGATTTTGATTATTTTTGCACATATCTGCTTGATGATTACATGTACACAGATACATCTTGCCCAATTGATGTACTTTATCACTGATTATTTATTACCAACCACAAAGATTTTTTGGTTTTATTCTTTAGTATTTGGGGTGGGGGGGTTGATAAAGCAAACTAAATTTGAACTGTCTATGAGATTTTCCTTCCTTTGAACTTGTTAAAAATTGAGAGGACATGAATTCTAGTTCAGTACTCATTAAAAATTGGTTGCATTTGACAAATTTTGGCTCTTTTAGGGGTTTATTCCATATTTGAGAATATTTGTGGTCTGCTTGTGTTGTGTTTGGTGCTTGCTGGAAAATTCAAAAGTTCACATTATCCAACACAGCCTTTCATTTTGGGATATCTCAGTTCCAAGAGATCTGACACAAAGCCCTGAGAAGTTAGCAGCACCTCCAGAGATCACCATCCTGAGAAGTTAGTCTCAACTAGTGGTCTCACTCTACTGCTTCAATTTTATCATCACTGGTCTTGTTAAGTTCTCTGCTACTTAACAAAAAGGGTCAGCCTGTGTGGAAGACAGAATGGTCTATTTTTTTGTCACGAAATAAGAACTAAGGAGTGCTCCTTTAAACACTCAGGTAACACACATGAAATTAAACCCAAAAAAGTCCTATGTTTAGTCTATGAATCTTAAAGGGTATCACGCAAATCAAAAACATGCAGAAGTCTAAGAAGTCATTTGTGAAACTTCAGGAAGTTTTCAAGGATTTGTAGATATTGAGTCTGAGAAGATTAAGAGACTGCATGTTTGTTTATAACATCCTTTCAAAAATCACATATTTTAAGCAGGGGAAAAAAGAATTTTCATTTTCCTTATATTGATTCAAACAAGAACTGTTATTAGCATAAGAAACATTTGGACATTTGTCTGGTATATGATCCGTATGGAAGCTTTGTTCTTCCCTAAAAATGGTTTTGATGTTTCAATACTATGACATCAGAGCAGAAGTGATGTGAGTAATTTCTATTGTACAGCAATGGCATCTGTCATTATTCACATCTGCTTTGGAAAGGAGATTATTTCAGTTAGTCATTTTAGTCATTTTAATTCACATAATAAATATTAAAACTAATCATTAAAAAGCTTATTTAGTAGAGATTGATCCTTTATTAATATTCTCATGACTCAATCCATCCCCAATGCTAGATAAATTAATCATTCCTTCCTTGTTTTTATGTATCAGAATAATCTCCTTCAAGAGTTCCTGACTACAGCTTCAGGGTAATTAACTTTACCCAGATTCCTCTTTACTCTATTTCAACTTCTGCAAGAACTGAAATTCAACATATTTCATTTGGGACAGTTGTTACTGAAATTTTTTTGAGCCACTAATATTGTCATTCCTTTGTGTGCCCAAAGGTGACACATTATTTTGAAGCCTGGAGAACACTAATTAACTAACACAAAGAAATGGTGGCATCTTCAGTAAATACTTGTATGCAGACTTTGATGGAAAATGTTCTGGATTCCTGTTTTTTTTTTTCCTACAGAAAATATTAATTTGTATTAAAAGAGGATATTAATCTCATTATATTTGTTATAAGAGAACTTCTTTTTCAAGGCTATGTCCTGACAGTTAAATTATTTTTAAATGAAAGATTGTGGAGATTTGGGGGTTTCTTTTTCAGAATGCAGGCTGCTTAAAATTGAGCTCTCTCCCTTGTTAAATAGTTGGATCCAACAACATCAAATAAGCCCAGCTACATGGGAGGTTTCAGGTTCTTCAAGTTCCCTGCCACAGAGGCAGAAGCATAAACTCCGTGTTCTGTATCTTGAACCAGAAGTCCCAGCAGTTCCAACAGAGTAACTTAAAAAAAAGTCTTAAAAAAAAAAAATACAAAACCACAAGAATCGCAGACTCAGGCAATCACAATTCCAGGAAACACAATTTCAGAGCAGAAATACTTGTTTCACTGATAGCTACACAATGTTTCTTATCCTGCCTTGCTTGTAAGATTCTTTTGTCACTTGGTTTTGATTTAGAAGGAGTACAGATTTTGACATCTCAATGCTTTTGAGAAATAGAATTCTCAAGTTCAGACCAATTCTATTAGCAGTTCTAAAATTACTAACCTCAGCATGTTCAGAAAGTGGAAGAGTAGAAGAGAGAAAAGTCGCTTCAGGAAAACCTAGGAAGAGCTAATATGCAGTGAAGGAAAAAAATAAGAATGAAAAAGGTGTTTTGCTTCAGTGTCTATTTTCACACACAAAAAAAAAAAATCTGAAAGGGTCCAGAAAGTTAAAATAATTTATATCATATGGGCAACCCCTGTATATAAGAGCATTAGTATTCTCCAATGAATATGTCACATTATAGACTCTAAATATATAATATTTGAGTCCTTCTGATCACTGATTCTCTCCTGAAGAAGGAAGGTCTTGTAGCATTGGTGAGTGGTATCTCAAGGACAAGCTATTTTGAGTGCCAATATGACACTAGAAATATGAAGTTATGATTCCTGCAACATAAGTACAGTGACCTACATGTTGACCCGTATTCATTGATGGGAATATTCCTTTCTTACCATAAGTCATTCCACTGGCTTTAGTAAGACTCATGTCAGTGGCCTAATTCAATGCATTACAGCTCAGAAATCTAAAATATCTATAAACATGAAAAATTAACCAATAAAACACCTCTGTCTCCTGCTTCTTTTACAACATCTACATGTTCTGAGCTTATTAAATTTAAATGATCCTAAAGCTTTTAGCTGCACTGTTCATTGTTTTTTCTCTGTTTGCCTTTGTGCCACAGCAGGAGTGTTGCATGCTTTTGCAATATTAATATTTCTAAACATCTGCCATCTCCTATATGACTTCACAGATTATCTGTAGAGTAAGTCAAAAGGAAAAAAAAAAAAAGTGAAACTGTAGTTTAAAACAAGTTTCCACAAATAAATCTCTACTAGCAGCATTCTCTGAAATATAACAGTTTCAAGAATGTGCCTCTTTCTACTGTAGGTGTTTTAAAAAGGTGAATTTAATTAATTGAAGAGACAAACTCCAGCAGTGTGAAATGACCCAGCACAGAATATATAAGCCTGCATAATCTTTATTTTCACTCTCACAAGATTACCATGTTTATAAATTTTCAGCCAGACTTGAAGGAGAGATTTAAAAATTAAACTCACTGAGACACATACACACACATGCATTTAGCTCTGCCTTTGGGGACTTACACAGAAAAATGACATTGAACAGCACACTGTAACCATGTCACCTTGCAGTTATTAGAAGTTACAAACCCATAAAACCAAAATGGAGATAGTTCTTATCACCGACCAAAAGAAAATAAAAAAATAAACAGGAGAAAGGCCTGTTTCAGAAACTCTTTTGTATTTAATATTTAAATTACATGTTTATTATAAGATTCAAAATGGACCTTTTTATTGTGCTGTGAATATTTGATTCCAGCGCAGGAAACCTGTGCACATTAAAAGTAATTATAAATGCCCCAAGTAAATATTTATCTCCATTCTGTATTTTAATTCGTTTAGTGCTTTGTTTTTACTGCTTTTTATGAAAACTGTTCAATGGCACATTGATTGAAAAGATTATTCAATTCCCGAGTCCATTTCTTTCAGGATGATTATATTTAGAAACCAGCTTATGTCACCCTGTTGGATTGTGATTTGTTTAATTTCCTAAGAAAGTATGTAATTTTTAAAATGTTATGGAAATTAAGAGCTTTGGTATTCACATTTATATACTTAATAGTTTTCATGTTCACTGAAATCAAGGCAAAACTTGTAAGATAGAAGCATATCTTGGCTTTTGCACATACAACAATAATTATTCCTGATAATGAATATTTATGGATTTGACTTTCAGTAATTTCTTTTGTTTTGTTCTATGTATTTTTATTTTTGTAAGCAGTCTTTGCACTTGACCTAGTCTTCTTCAGGTAAAATAGGTAAACCTCAGCTGGATATCTGCTGCTTCCATTCATCACCTCTTTATGTAGATACAGAGAGTTGGAAAATTCATCTTTCCTTTCACAGGTAATTTCCAAAGCATAAAAGGTCTAGAAGAAGGCTGGTCTTAAATGACAGGACAGTGTGAAACCAGAAATGAGCACGACCAGATTCATCGCAGCTGAGAAGTCCAAGCCTGCCAGAGGATTTCCTCTATAGTCAGTTTTGGGAGGGTTTAAAAAACCACCAATTAGTAGAACTTTCTTTTTCAAGGAGAGGAGAAAAGCAATATTACCTAATGAGTCCAGTAGAGCTGTATTTTTTCTCTGTCTCACATCTGCACTGGGGAAGTAAGGTGTAGGGATGATGAATTGATCATATAATTTTAATTCCATATTTTTCTTTAATATATTGAATATTAAATTATTTACCTCAAGTAGAGACATTATAAATTTATTACTTTTATCAATCAAGTAGAATTATGGACATATCCTGTGCAGTTAAGCACCAGTTTTGCAGTTAAAGCACAGACTCAATAGATCCAATTTCACACAGATGTGAGTGAGAAAAACAGCAATCCTTTCCAAATTACAGCATTTATTTTTCATAGATGAAATTGAATTTGATGAGGTTTTACAAGTAAATTGGTAGCTAATTTAACATCATGGTAATGATAAAATTTGTCTCCTTGAAGAAGTCCAGTGGGGTTTTTTTGGGTTGGTATTTTTTGTTCTTCAACCAGATAGCAATATTACAGTGGTTTTGGATAGAAGAATATATATAGACATATAAACTTTGATATGCATTTATCCCAAATATATGTATCAAACAAAGGAGAAGATAACCAGGAACTCATTGTTTCTTGGAACACAAAAGATTTAGTCCAAAAGCAGCAGAATTAAAAGAGAATGATACTTCCTTGTATAAGCTGCAACTATCACATGGAGACTATTGCTATGGGACATTTTACCCGCTCTAAGCAATAGAAAACTTCACAAAGGATGAAAAAAAAATTAATGCAAGAATTTTCTGTAAAATATCTTCCAAGTAACCACCTATCAAGTAGGTCTATCAAGAACTATGCAAATATTATATCCAGTATAAAAGGTCCTGGATTACTAGAAGCTGGAAGTGAAATTTCAATCTGTTCTTATCCTGCATTCACAGGCTCCATAGAGACTTCTGCTAGAGCTGGAGAACTGGAATAAGATGAACACTTTGGTGTAGCCCAAGTTAACCAGTATGGTTTTCTTAACACAAATTTAATTATTGAAATATTGCTGAAATGGCAAGCTTCTTTTGAATAGGGGATAAGGGAAATATTTGATTAAATAATGAGATAAAAACATTGTATAACAACATTTGCTTTTGATATTCTTGATAATAAAAATTTCCTTTTAAATTAGGCTGAAGAGTAGCACTTTCATCAGGCAATTGCACATTGAATGGTCTGTTACATATGATTTCCATATCTGCTTATTTTAGTGAGGTTGAAATATGTGCTTTCTTCTGTGTGATGCTCCTTTCTTCAGACTGTTTTTTTCCTTTCATTGCATTCAATAAGAATAAAGTGAAGATTAACTTTCTCTAATGTAATTATTTTCAGTTGTTGTCGCTTGTTTTCAGATATATAAAATAGAAAAATTTTTTTTTTTCCTTTTTGCGCCTTTTGAGGAAATGGGGAAGCTAACTACGTTTTGAAAGAGATGGCTTCATTCTACTGGTTTAATTCATAAATCCTTTCAGATGGAGGTCACCAGGAAAACAAAACAAAACAAAACAAACAAAAAAAAAAAAAAAAAAGGAGAAAGAAAAAGGTGAAAGGGTATTCGAAAAGGTTGAGATATGGTTACAACTTTTTTTAAATCCTAGGTTGTCAAAGTCAGAACAGTTACATTGCAACAGAGGCATGCAGCAGAATGGGGCTCTTCCCAGAGGCCTGCCTGCATCCTGCCAACCTAACATCTGTAAATCCAACAGTTCACATCCTTAGCCACATTTTTTGGGATATTCTTGGACTCTTTAATATCACGTGGTTTTTAGTTGTGTGCATTATTTACCAGGGGTACCTATGTTATTTAAGGACAATTTAAAAAATAAAAAAAACAATCCCAAAGCTACCTATTCAAAACAGGTTCTTTTAAGCAAAGCACATGTTAAACATTGGCTACAAGAAATTGAGCATCTCAGGCCCGGGTATGACATTCTGTTTGGAGCACAAAGCAAAGGGAGGAGTGGGTGTCAGGCATGCACAAGGTGTGAAGTGCAGCTGGAACCACAAGCAAGAGGTTTCCTGGGGGAACAGCAAGGTTGCATTCAGCTTCCTACAAGTGATTTCTTACGAAAAGGGTTGGACTGAAAGATCTTAATCAGAATTATGCAGTATACAGTATAGGTAGCTATAATTACTAGTACAGTATAGTGCACTATATTTTAAGCATTATTGAAGCAATTATATTAAAGCAAGCAAAAAGGATTATCAAGTAGAGATTGATACTACTGATAATCAGCCAGCTCCAGAGAAGTGCTGGCAATCAGGGCACTACCAGCAGGTTTTGCAGGCAGCTCTCCCTTGACAGTGGAGATGCACATGGTGTCCCAGAGGCTTTGCTCGGGGCTGCATCTTACTGATAGAGCTGGGAATACAAAGGTGACACCACAAGTCTCTGGCCCTGTCTGGAGTGACTCAAAGGTCGAAGACTTCAACCCACACCCATGTCAGGATTTGTCTGTTCAGCCTGAGGTCTCAGGGCTCTCCTATACCCCACACTGTGGTGGAGAGCAGCGTCACTTTCAGGGAGTCCAGACTGCATTAGTGGGTGGGATAAACAGGGGAGAACAAGCTCTTTATAGCAGTCTCAAATGCAGAGCCCTGATGTGAGACATGGAAAGAGGATCAAGCACATCTGCTGAAGTAGGCATGTAGGGAGTCTTGCAGTGGTGGAGCCTAGACCAGCTCGTGACTTGTAAGTATCAGTGGTGATTTCAAGTACTTGGAACCAGAGCATTCATAGAAATTGTCAGATAATTTGAAAATAAACATTTAAGGAACTTAAATAGCTAAATTTGCTATTAATGACTTTGATACAAGTTTACGGTTCTGATTCATGAGCATTATTTCTAAATATACAAAAGATATCTGAGGTAAAGCAAACATGTAGATTCATTTTCCTCTAAACAGAAAAAAACAAAATTGTTGTCTTCTTCCCAGAGTAATCCTTTTAGATTACTTGACTACATGAGGTGGTCTTTTCAACTCTGCAGGTGCAGGTTTTCACTATAGAAACCAATAACTGAGAAATCATCAAAATAAGATGATTTCTTATCATTTCTTATCATTTCTTATCTTTTCACAACATTTCTTATAATTTCTTATCTTTTTCACAACATGTAGTTGTGAAAAATTGGGAATATTTTTTTTAACTTAGGGTTTGCAGGTGGGTAGACTCTCTGAGGATTTATATTACCCAAACACTCAGTACTTATACTTGGAGACTTTTCCTTTATAGGTCGCAACAGGAAAGGGAGGCTATTCACAAATAGATACTCTCTGGTACATAAAATGTGCTCTGAATGTACTTTCTAAATTTAAAATAACCTTATTTAGATCAACCTACTTAATGAAGAATACTCAGAGGTCACTAAAACTTTGATTTTCCAGTTATTTTATAGCTAGTGCTTCAGAAGCCATCTAAACTATAACAAGATAGATAAATCAGATTGTTTTTATTGGTCTACTGTGTACATTTTAATATAGGTAATGAGAGTATCCAGTAAATCAGACTTTGGAGGAATTTGCACCATACTGTGGCATAGCTTCAACCTTATACTACTAGAAAGATCACCAGTTTGATAATTAATCAATATCTATTTTCATCTAAATAATATATCTGATTAAAATTTACCTTTTTTTAAGAACTTAAAACTACATTATATTGATTATAGATTTCTCTGTAGGTCCTTGAGTCTACTGCCATATTTTTATTAACAGAGTTGTGAAAGGCTCTAATTAGCAGTTAAGTCATAATAAAAATAATGGATTTTTTGTAAAATTAATTTTGTATTTTATTTTTGAAAAATAAATATTTTTGAAGATATGTAAATAACATTAGATTCCCATGATTGATTAATTGTTTTCATGTACTATTAGAAAGGTTTAATTTGTTCTAAGAAAGTCTCTATGAGTAAAGTCTCCAAGTGACAAATATGTCAATTACTGAGGTTAAACACTACAGCATTTCAGAAACTCAGAATAAGAAAATGATTTAAGGTTTTCCATGGACCTGACACTTATTGCATAACATAAATGTTATTTTGATTGTTGCAGAAATCTTTGAACACCAAATAATGTAGAGCAGAATAGACAAAGAAACACACATGTAAACACTATGGCTTTAAGACTTTTTGCTATTATTGAATCAAATTTGACAGCTTCAAAAATAATAGCCTCATCACCAAAATATTAGATTTGCTTTAAAAAAAAGTGTTCACTCAATACTGAAGTTTTCCTGCATTCTAGTGGTTAAGTCTCCTATGCTTACATGTAAAACTTGTCCAGGACAGTCAGTGCATCAAACATCCTGTAAGACACACGTTTACAGCCTTGGGCCTTGCAGGATGCACAGTTACAAACCGAGAGAGCCCCTATGTAGCTACTTTAGGATTTTATCTCCATATGTGACCAGACCTCAGTATTTTCACTATCTTGTCTAAAAGTGAGTATACCCCATTTCAGGCTGCACATACCCTGCAAGAGTCCCTGCTGGGAGATGGGGTGGGGTGGGACACTCAGAAGCTGCTTGACACCTCAAGCAGAGACTATTTGGCCCAACTGGCCAAGTGCCCATCAGCACCAGCTGAAGGCTGATGGGTAACAAAGTCAACCATCACAGGTCCCCCAACTCTGGAATGTATTAATTATGTGAGCATCTAGATGGCTTCTCCTGCAATTCCCACCTGTTCTCATTTTGGGACAAATTGCCCACCAGAGACAATTGCAAAGGAGGAGCAGGGGGAGGGGGCATTGGGGGGGGGGCGGCACTTGTGCCAAGACCCAACTATCTTTTATCACCATCACATAGAAGTTTCAAGAGAGCAAAAACACTTTCCACTTTATATTAAGAAATGCAAGTGAGACTGCACTTGCACAAAATGCAGATTGGTGCATGGGTTAATGGCAGGAATGGCAGTTTATGTGTTTTTGTTTACCAGGGATACTGTTTGTAAATTATGAACCCACATCATGCAAGATCAGACCCCTGACTAGTGAAGGTGATGAGTGAATTCTGCAACATATATTCCTCTGGAAGTGGTTTAACAAGGAAATCTTATTACCAGGTGGGAAAGCAGGATAACATACTGCATAAGCCTATAGGACACAATAATCTTAGCTGATGAGAAAGATGAAATCAGAGTTACCTTAAAAGTATTAACCTTAAAATTTCATTTACAATCTCAAGGTTACTGTTCTCTTCCAAATAAAATACTTCAAAAAGGTGAGCTTAGTAAGGTAGTTTAAATGAATAAATAGAACTCCACTTCCCTGTGGTGCAAAGAAGCTGCCAGGGTTACATAAGTAAGATGAGGTCCCTCCTGCCATGCCCAATACCAAATGATAGCTGTAAACAAAGCTGGGGAAGGACTGCTGGAAGAGTAACCCAAGCAAAACATCAAAGACAAATTAGGAGTGAATAGTACCATGTGGATACCACTGGTGAGGGCATGAATGACAAACATGAAAAGTTATGGAATGGCTTGTCATAAGCTGACACTGATAGCTAAAAAGCTGCTGGAGTCATGAAAGCAGTTTTTCATACAACCAAGACAAGTACTAAAAAGGAGAGTGAGAATTTTTAGTGTAGGATGTGAAACACAGTACTTTGAAAATATTAAAAATTCAGCTATCACAGAGTGTGTTCCTCCTACATATGAAATTAAGTTACAGTAACTGCTACCTCTAGGAATGCACTAATTTGGAGACATCAATAAAATATTAGTATTGCACCAAAAGAGGCTTATTCTACTGGATTTTTCTGCTGAATATATATCTTCAAGGAAATTGTAGAAGACTATGATCTCTGCATGAGTTACTTCCTATGGTAGCTTCAAACACCATGATGGTATATGTCATCATGCAATTGGAACTTCTGAGAGTAAAGGGATGTATGATATTATAAATATCCCAGGAGCAATTTATGTTTATCAGAATCCTGTTTCAGTGAGGACCAAAGACTGAGTAGGTAAGAGCAATTAAAGGCACTTAGTAGGAAAATAATCTGGAGGGAATGTTAGATTAGCTATGCTGGAAACTGCCTCCATGTTGTCTCAGAGCCTCTGAGGAGAAGAGAGGTTAGAAACTGTGAATCGCACACTCACTTGACTTAACAGGAACAGTCCTAAAGGCAACGAGCAAAGGTAATATATGCTCTTAACCTATGCTAACATGCTTTCCAGGGATGAAGAGTATTGTTACAGATGTGATCAAGTGAGACACCGGATTGTGCTGAAACCAGGCAGATTTCCCCCAATGAGTCGGGTAGCTGTGCGAGTCATGGTGAATTTTAATGTGCCAGAAAAGGGGCTGATTAAAGAATCACCTCGAGCATCTTCAATTACATTTGTAAAAAATGCCCAGTGGAGAGTTGTGGCTGTAAGGGTTTTAATTTCTGGAGAGTTCAGAACAGCTCTCCAGTTTCACATAGCAGGTATCAGACACAAATATTTCCATAGCTGGGATTTGATCCCTGGCTATCATTTTATCATTTTAATGATCCAAGTAATAGTGAGGTGTTTTTTCTCATCCACTACGGATTGTCCCATGGTTTTAGAATGCCCTTTCATTCATAAATATAGCTGTGTCTTCTGATAAGATTATAAAGTTAAGTAGCAAAGAAAATAATTTCCTACTTGTTGAAGGAAGGTGAAAGAAAAAAGGGGAAAAAAAATTATTCTGTGGGTTTTTTTTGGTTTTTTTGTTTTGTTTTGTTATTTGTTTGTCTTGGTTTGGTTTTTTGTTTATTTTGTTTGGTGGGGTTTTTTTAAGAGCTACAATTAAGCTTGTAGGAGGCCTTCATCACCTTTCCAGCAATTATGATAGGTGCAAGCAGGTGAAATTTCAAGTCTAAAAACAGATTATTACAAACTACTGGAAAACCCCTGTTAAGATGGAAAAGTATTACTGTGTGTACACATGATGATCTGAGAAATCTGTAACAGTTTACTTTCTGGCTGATTTATTAGACAAGAGTGTTTCTTATATTCACTTGGCTTCACATATCTGTCCATCTAAGGGAGATAAATGGTTAAATCAGATCTTGGCAAAACACCTTGAAATAATTTATTTCTTAGAAAGCCAGCTGGACCTTAAATAGGGGAATATTATAAAGTGAGAAAGAGTCTGAAAAGAGGCCTAAGGAGAGCCTACAAGAAGTAACAGTGAAATCCCCTGGGAGACGTTTTAATAGACGTTGAGAAAGATTTTTTTTTTTACATAAACAGCTACGTTTTCAGTGGAATGAGTTACATGTAGTTACAATACCATGTTGTTAGGATGTTTTTTGCCCAACTTTACAGGCTCAGCATGAGTAGCTGGTTTAGGCAAAGCCTTAGGCCAATAGATCTGAACTTACATCTAGAGATGTTTTCCCCTGGAATGGAGTTCATTTTCCGAGTAATTTTCCTAGCAGCTGGTACAATGCTGTGTTTTGTCTTTAGCACAAGAACATTGATAACACACTGATGTTTTGATTGTTGCTAGGTAATGGTTATCCTAAATCTAGGGCTTTTTTAGTTTTCCATGCTCTGCCAGGGAGCAGATGAATCAGAAATGCAGACAGAGAGAAACTCCAGGAGACTACAGCAGGCAGCAAAGCTGCAGCTCCTCTATATAGGAACAGCCTACCTGCACAGACATAGGGAGAGAACCCAACAGGGTGGAAGGAAACCCCAGACCAAAAATCACCATAGGACCATGAGGCATGTATAAGGGGCATGAGGGTTGAGTGCATAAGGGTATAATTGCCCAGGGACCTCTTTGTTCTGGGTTCCTTCTCTACATGATGAAATTATATATTTTTTTACATTTTACTCACTGATGACAATGACTCCAAAAGTATTAAATGTTACCAATTCACCTTCTGACATCTCAAAATTACTATATGATTTTTTGTGTTCTGGGTTTTTTTTTAAATTGAAGTAATAAAATGACTTGCCTTCATAATAAAAAGAAAAAGAGGACACATGGAAGCAAAAGGAACTCAGAAGACTGACTGTATGTACAAGAGAGAATTATAGACTATATCTGTAATGTTCTTTGCAAAGTAAACTCAGATATTGATTCCCCACTGAAAGATTTCCATTACAAGTGGAATTTCCCCAACAGTATCATTCAAATCTTACTAAACTCCCTCCAAAATAGATTTGACTAGGCATCACACAGTCTAGCACAGATAACTTTCATATCACTATTTCTAACAAAGGCATCTGAGATAGATTTTAAAATACTGAAAAAAGTCAGAAATGTTTTGACTAAGAAAATATAAACTAAAAGCTGTTTAGAAGTACGGTAGAAAGAAACAGTCACCTACTGTGACCCACACAGAATAAGAAAGATGAAAATTGGTAATTGGTTGTTCCGCCCTTTAATGAGTTCTCTAAACAAGGGATGAACTATAAAGTCAATACAAATGTTGTTGAAGTTATTCAAGACAAATAAGACAAAGGTCAAATATAAAGAACTTCAGAGGACCCTTCAGAATGGATGTTAAATAGCAGATGAAATTCAATGCACGTAAATTTAAAATTATTATAAAACAATCTGAATTCTATGGAAAAAGAGATGCCATCTGATTTCAGAGTAGTAATTGAGAAGACTACTAAAGCAACAGTTCCACGCACAGCAGTGATTAGAAATTTGATCATATATTAAAATAAAAAATTACCAAAGTTTGCAACTAAATGAAACACGGTATGTTGCTAAACCATTACTCACTCCTATTTTAACCATTATGTGTGAGTCTAGTCCCAAGCAGAGATTACAGAATGCAAGCTTCTGTAAGAAACACAGCTGCACAGATGAGGTGTCTTTAGACACAGCAAGAGATAACCAATGACAAGACAGACTAAGTCATGAACAACAACCAGCACTGCCTCTCTCAGCAAGGGTTTGGGGACTATCACATTAATCAAAGGCATACCTTATCATACAGTAAATAATAATAAGTTAAGCTCATTCCTAGACACTGAAGAATAAACATTTTTTTCCAAACCTTTTCAAAGGAAAACTTCAGCTTTTATTGTAGCAAGCAATGCCACGAAAAACTTCTAAAGAGACATTATTTTCATCTTGGGACCTTTCAAAGTCTGAAAGGCATGTAAAAGCTGCATGTAAGTTCATAGCTGAGGTAAAACATACGAGTTTCCTTGAACAATAAATTTCATTTGCATAATAATTGGTAAGATTAATGAAAATAGAGATGACATTGAAACACTACAATGTCTTTGGAAGATAATTTATCTCACCAAGCCCTGAACATTTACCTAAAGATAGGAAGAGCAAACTATTCTTCAGAGTTTATTATGGAAAAGACTTTAGATGACAAGCCTCAGTTCTGGCCTGCTTTTGATAGGTATGATAAATTCTGGCCTTAATCAAAAGCCTATAGAAAATACAGTATAAAGCAGAGCTGTACAGGAGTGGCTCATGATGTGATATTTTAAAAACTATTTATTCTCTTGATATATATTTCCTGTATCAGAAATTACTGTGCACAATCTTTACTTTGTACAGCAACACAAGTTTACCAGACATTTGGGCTAAAAAAAAAAAGGTGTTTCCATCAATGGAAAATGTGCTTTATAGCAATGTTGCAAATTCAGTCAACACCTATCATGACACTCATAGACAGAAGTAGAAAAAAAGAAGCAGAAATACAGTGATAAGTCACTGCTGTTGACATACCTATCCTTCTGCCAACAAGCTTAACTTCCCAAAAGGCATGAAGAACAATATTAAACAAGAAATAGAAACAGGGCCTGGGCTAATTGAATTGTTCTCTCTTCAAGCATATGAGAAAATATGACACGAATATAAACAGAAGTTTATTTGACAGCTCCTAGCATTTAAAGAACATTGGGTATTCTATTAAAATTTATCCCACTAGATTAAAAAACATAATTTTTTAAAAAACATGCACAATCTGGGTGTTAAAGTAAAATCACATGAAGACCTGATGTTTGTTAAGACAAACAGATACTATTGTTTATTTCTTAACTCACTATTTTAAGATCTATTAGTTAATAGGTGTTGTTATTAAAAAACACTAACCTTATTTCAAAAAAAAACCCAAAACACACACAGAAGAAACCCACAGGAAATAAACCTCCACACCTACAGAAAACAAGCTGCTTATCTATCTTTCAATGTCTGTCAATACATACATCTTGGCAATATATTTATTGCATGAGGAATATTCCTTTTCAACTTTTTTTAAATAATAATGAAGACCTAGTGGTTCAGACTCTATTAATATTTAAATTATAATTAAGTCCACATCTTTGGGGTAAAAATTCTAAAATTCAAACCTAGTGACTAAGAGAATTCACATTCAGTAAGTGCAAGGAAAAGATTAAAAATTTTTTAGAAGTGTTGTGTCTGACGCAGGTCCCTCTGACAGGTCTAGGCATATAGCATGTAAAATCTAAAAGCTGCTGGAGTATAGCTAAATGCTGTTATCCAAGCTGTCATAACTGTATTGCAGTTTAAAGATATTTCTTGACAAGAAAATTGAGAAAGCTGTCTGGCTAGTAAATCAAAACCATCCTCCTCTTTCAGTGGCCAATGAACAGATGCAGTTTAGGTCACAGATGGTGTGTGTCACCTTTTGGTCACCATGCACATTTTCAGCACAAATACTTGCTTTCTTTATCACTAGGAGTGAAAAGTACCACTATCCACAAACCACTGTTATTTCAGAAGGCAAAAAGCTGCTGAGCAGATAAGTTTCAGGAGTGCAGAGTGGTTTTTAATGATCTCGTAATTCAGAGTAGTGCATTTTACTGTGAAATATGTTATTATATGGCTATATTCCCTTGGGGAGACTTAAGAGAAGCCAAAATACCATCAAAAACAAAAGGTATATTTGGTATATTGAGATGAATGCAAACAAAACAAAACAAACAAACAAAAAACCAAAGGCACAATAGGTAAGCATTTGTTGGTTTGAGAGTCAGATAAAGCTTCCAAGTGGGTTCAACATTTCACTTATAATGGCCACTTATTTCTTTCATTTCCTTTACAACCTGCAAGACTGTTTATCTTATCTCCTGTGCTCCCTGCAAGGGGCCTCTGCTTAGCACAGGTGTCTGTCAGAAGTGTTTGTAGCAGCTGCTCTGGCCAGCATCCTCCCCTGGACAGGTGCTTCCTTTGGCATTTCCAGGGTCCCTTCAATCAGGGCAGCACAGAACCAGCATCAAACTCCAAAGGCTCTCTCTGATCTCCTGATACTGAGTTTTCAAAGATTTAAAATTTTGAACTTATCAAAAACTTATCAAGAAATGTTCTTCACCGTGGTCCTGTGTCTCCAGAATGCTTAACTTAAATGGATTTGCCACTTTTTCCTTTTTTTTTTTACTTTTTCAGATCAATACTCACTGCTGAAGACAAACAAATTTTCATTCTTATTGCAAAGAGTAACTGGTTGAAAACATGTTATTTAAACCAAATTATGTTTTCAACAAGCTTTTTATAAGGTGTCCATGGGAAAATGTATAAAAGAACCTTGAGAAAGTCACAAGTTGATAGCTATACATGAAACCAGTGGGATTCTGTGGGATTTTGCTTGTGTGGAAGCAAATGTTTAATTTTTTCTAAAGTGACCTCAGAGTCAGGGGAGCTCAACAAGTTTATGAAAAGATCCTTTTTTAACAGCTGACTGAGTTCAGTGACTTGACAAGTATTTTCTGAACCTGTACTCCTTTAAGGGAGAAACCCTTGCTAGACAAAATGCCAATTTAAATTTAAACAAATCTAGAACAAATTTCATTAACTATCTTATTCTAGCCAAGGAATTAATAAAAACTATTTGTTTTTTGTTAAAAGTAATTGAGTAAGGCAACAAATCTTGTGAAGCAAGAGGCAGATGAAGATCACTGATGAGCTATCAGGTGCAGCTTACGCCCAATTCAGTTTTATAAAGGGATGAAATAACCTAAGTATTCATTTTACCAGACTGAAATATATTCATTGTTGAAAAAACTATTGGTTCTGATTCTTCTTTACATAGTAGCTTATGCACATTCATTTTTTAACTAAACTTGTAAATTTTAGTCTGTATTAATGTTCTGTAAATTTCCAAGAAATATGGAGTGTTTTTCTGAACATAGAGAATAATTTTTCTTTGAATGTTTTGTTCATCAGAGTTCCAATAGCCAATACCTGGACTATAAGTAGTTTAACTACAAAGAATGAATACCCTGTGAGAGAAGTGGAAGAATTTTTGGTTATTCTGGATGATGAAAGGAGGAATTGTATCAAGAATTCTTTTCTTAGTTTTACTGCCAACATCCTGCATGAATTCTTGACCAAATGCTCCAAAATTTTATAGTCAAATTTTTAATTACTACAGACTGGATCCCTAGAAACATTTAATTACTGAACTCATGTATACAGGCAGATTACTTCACTCTAGTCTTTGCAGAATCAGAAACAAGTTATTTACTTCCAGATCTTCAAGGAACTTTTGCACCTAATTTCCTAAAATAAAATTCTTAGTACTGACAGGGCAACATAATGATGATGCAGGATGCAAATACATTAAAATCAATTAATAACACCAACACTAAAATAAGTAGTTCCTTACTGGTGACTTTGAGATAAATCCTTAATCACATACTCAGATGTTTTAAAAACCTAATAAATTAAGACATTAGAATATTTTTTTTTTTTAATACTGAAAACAGTGAATTTTCCAGTGCCTTAGAGAATGGTAAGGAAAATTATATATGATAACAAAAATATATATGCAATACTGTGATAAATAGGGATACTCCAGGGTCAATATATAAATAAAATTTATATTATGGGGTTCTATTAATTAGTTTTCATTGGTCTTTCTTGAATTACATGTTCATCGACATTAGAAACAAATCTTTCAATAAACCTTATGGTTCATATTTAAAATATTGTACATTTATGCATTTCCATCCTGTGGAATCAAGCAATCTCTAAGCAACTGCTTGCAAAGAAAATGGTAGTATATGAAGGGGCTTAAATAAACATATATACCTAAATAATGCTCAATTTATGACACTCATATATAGGTCAAATTAGAAGTAGTGTTTGTCCATTAATAAAGTTCCCTGTTAAAAAAGTGTCCTACAAAACTAATTTATTCCCAAAAGCTGTGATAGCATTTCTGGAGAATTCAAAGATATAAACTAAAGAACATAGTCACAACAGAGTCTCAAAAGGAACCCCTCAAAGAAAAGAAAACCAACAAAAGAGAAAAAAATTAGTTATCTTAGCATTCATGGAAGCTAGGAAATTTGCAGAGAACTTTCTCTGACTCTATTCAACAGGTATGCAGTGTCTATTTCACTCAATCAAATGCCTAGAAATCCATTCAAGGAGCAACCAAAGCACACAGACTACAAAAAGGCCTAGAGGAAGATTTTCTTTTGGAGATAGTGCAGTAAGAAGGGTGTAACTAGCACCCTTTTTTACCAAATCATCGTGTTGGAAGCTTATAACAAGTACAAAATTAGAATGATGAAGGCATTTAATTCATATGACAGACTTGAAAATACATGGCAGTGACTTCCAAAATCAGCAAGGTCACACCTTTCTCAGCTGTGGCCACAGAACTTCTCTCTTGCCTTTAATTTTGCAAAAGTCCCACAAAATTTAAAAGAGAATGAAGAAGCCTTCACAAAAAAGAGATAATTTTGTTTAATGACTGGCCCTTTTCAGATAATAATTTGTGACACAAAGGGTTGTAAAGATGCAAAAGGATCATTTGATACAGATTTTTAAGTTCTTAAGTTTTGCAAAGCTAAGGATTATGACAAAGCCTAGAGACATACACACACACACACTTTCCTCAGTTCTGAACTTCCCCAATGAGAAATTTAACAAAAGAACTCAGTTTTATAAGGGCCAAAATGGAGAAAGAATATTGACCTTAAAATGCCTTTGTCAGGAGTCATCAGAAGGAAAATAAATCTAACACAGAGTTTTTAGGCTGGCACTAGTAAGTAGTTCATTCTCTGGCAATGTAGATATACCTGAGCTGTCAGGCCCCTAGAAAAACATGACCCCACTCAATTTCAATTTATGTTATTTCAAATGATGCTGGGTTTATTTGGTTGAAGTTTCAATTATGTTAATTTCCATTACAGGAAAGTACAAGAGGTGCTCCTAGTAATGATCTAATTAGTCCCTGTCACAAAAAAGTACATTATTTAACAATGATAGTCATAAATACATTAAAGGTGCATTTTATTTTGAGAGGAGAAACATCTCTTCATCTCTAGTTTGGATCTCTTGCAATTTCTCTGAGTATGTAATGATTTTTAATAGGCAAAATGCAATCTTTTTGCTAATATATCAACCATCTAATGAAACATTTAAATATATTACTTACAGGTGGTTACAGTGGGGATTCCTTTCCACTGTAACACATTCCAATGCAGTACTTTCTTTTTTCTAATATACTCTAGAAATTCACAAAACTGTGAATCATTTAAGCCTGGATTGTAATATGACATGTCCTAGTTGCTTCATCATAAATAAACCAGCAGAGTTCAGTTTTTCTGTGGTAGACTTCAATAAGGGTTAAGAATTAACTACACACCATATGCTTTGTATAAGATTCTACACCCAAAAAATTCAACTAGAAATAGGATCTTAGTTCCTCAGTTTCCAGAGCGCCTTTCTGAAATTCAATCTTCAACCACAGGCTTCAACCAAGGTTGCACAGGCTTCTCTTGCACCATGCTATTTCTCCCATAGTTTGTATTTTTCAAGCATTGGAAAGTTTCATATGTTTTACAAGGCTAACTGTTTTAATTACAATGGAAACTGTTTCTAAATCTGTTCATTTCAATAGATGCTATTCTTAGAGTATTTTAGCTGACCTTAAGAATCTTTCACCCTGGTACAGGAAGCAATATACCATAAGTCATAAAACAGCATAAAACTCTAGCATTTGTTGTAAGTTAGAACTATGATTTTCTTCATACTTCTTAGTAGGAAGAATTTTTACAATTGATTTCATGATAATTAAGTTTAAAAAGCAAAATGCAATTTAATGGAATTTAAAATGCTGCACTTACTGGAATACTTTATTTGTCACAAGGTCTAGGGGTTTAGAATTGACTAATAGACAGAGATGATGATAAATCAATGTAGCAGAGTTAATTTCTTAGAGTTGAATTGGATTTAGTCATTCAACCCTCAGAATAATGAAATTGCATGGCCAAATCCTGTGCTTCTCAGAGAATGTAGGGATAAGAGAACTCAGCTATTTTTTTTTTTTTGAGAAAGAGACTATCTAATGGTATTGAAAAAATAAACCTGTGTAAGTCACAGCAGTTTAATTCATCATCTTCCTGTTCCATTGAAATTTCAATTAAAACCACAGTTTATAATGTTCCACACACAGAATTAATTTATTTTATTGGACAATCTAAAAGTATTTGTGACTTGTTAGTGTATGAACTTCAGAATACATCCAGAGAGACGTTGTAAACAATAAATTAGCTGCTTCCCTAAAAAAAAATCCTAAGAATTTCCAAAGTAAAAGTCTTTCAAACACTTCAAAACCCAAGTAAAATATTTTTTTGCCACTAGTAATAATATTTTCATTTTGGTCTTGTATGTAGTTTGCATTAGTGAATCAAAAAAAATCATTATGTGTCTTGCCTTACTCACAGTAGAAACTAATTTTAAATTGAGCCTTAAAATTTCATTATAATGTTTCGTAACTTCCCTGTATGTAGAAGTGTATATGCCTGTTTTATCTTCCAAGTTTACACATTTCTGTCTAATTAGTACAATGAATCCTAGCAGTCAGTTGCACTGTCAGAGCTACTTGTGTTATGCTTTGCCTATTTTTATTTATATTAGTTAAAGACACTCATAATAGAACTCTGGCCAAGCCAAAATAATCCTGCCCTCCACACCCCTGCAGCGCTAACCCAAATCTACACAACCTTTGGCTAGCCAGAACAGATGAGCATGTGAGAAGTTCTGCTGAGTATGATTCAGTGGCACTCTTTTGGGGGATTACTTATGTAAAAAGTGAAACATAAGTGTGTATAATATCCCTCTTCTGTGGACAGCTATAAGGGCCATGGTAGATGAGATGTGAAGAGCTGCTTTAACGAAGAAGGAATCCACGTGGGTGTTTTGGTCATTTAAGGACTCTATGCAAACCTCCCCTGTGTGAAATGCATTTTATACAGCCACCTGCACCCAGTGGGAATCATTTCTGTGTTACAAGGACTGTCATATCTCAGCTCTCCAAGTCACTCCTGTATTAAGTTACATAAGAGGTTTGTAATATATTTTTGGTGAAAGGACACATACTTAACTACAATGGATTTTGTTAGTGATGTTATAATTATACCTTTTTGTAAGCATGCCTGCAAACTTCATATTAAAACTTTTCAGAAGGGCACTTTTTAATGTACTTTATTAGAGCCAGAAACATTTCTACATTATAATAGGAAATGCATCTCTGCTGCAGCCCCTAAGTTTTTGAGGATTTTGCCGGTCAGTGTTTCTTCACTTATCCTAATTGAAAATACTGTAATAAACACATGTAAATAATCAAACACATGCACCAAACACCCTCTAGCCTCAAGTACTACAGGTCAAAATTTTTTGTCATTTATATTTCTATTTCTTTATCCCTAGGCTTTATACTGGAAACTGCATTCCTTCTCATTTGACATGCAGATTATAAAGATTACTCTCTTTCTCCAGCACTTTTTAGATGCCTCCAGTTATGATTTAATTACCTTTATTCCTCCTCTTCTCTTTGGGTTCATAGCCTAGAACAGCCTTGGTAATCAATGCTTTAGAATAAGCCATCAGCTTCCAGTATGAGAAATTCTTATAACTGCACCAGTCTTGGCATACTCTTGAGCACCAGCTTACAAGCAAATGCTGCAACAGATACAAGAAATTAATATGCCTTCATATCCTATTAGGAAACATAAAGCTCAAATATCATATTTCATCCATTTGTGTTCAGGAAATGAGAAGCATCAGTGCATCACACCCATGTGTAATTGTGCACCGCATCCATTATAATTCCTCCATAGATAAATCTTAATAAAACACACACCATCATTCAGGAGTTGCCATGTTACCTGTCTGTGATGTTTCTAGAGTTCAGCTAGCCTTGCCATACACATTCCTGCCACATTACATTCCAAGAATATTTAATTCCCACTCAATAGTTACTTGGGGGAAGGGGAGGAGTGGAATAATAGTTTACAAATAATCCCTTACTAAAAACACCCACTGTGGTTGAAGTTCTTTTCTTCTAGGTGGTATAGAAAAATTTTCCATTTCAAGTAGAGGAGATTACACATAATAGGCCTTTTCTGCCTTTTTGTGTCCATCAGTCAAAGAGGGACTGCAGTTTGTTGAAGTAGGCTGGTTAATGTTCTGCTGTCATTAAAAGAACCATAACAGTGTGATCGTACATTTGGAAAAAACCACAAGCATCTTTGCTATCATTTTCTAAGTGGAAGCTCTGTAACTGCTAGATTCCATCATTACTGCAGCTACTAACACTGAAAATTTGTTAAAGTTGTGTATGGGGATGAATTCATCCAACATCAAGTTTTAATAATTCATTATGAAGTACCTGCTACTAACACAGAAACAGTTCAAGTGCTCAAAAAAGCCTTTCAGATTCTAGGAAAGATGAAAATTTTATTCCTTGGCAAGAATAATTTTTCACCTCAGTCAGGACTGACAGCTGTAATTCCTGTTCCTCAAAGGCAGAGGCAGTAGCATAGCATCCCTGAAGCAAGGAGGAAATTAAATGGACTTTGGCACATGCACATATTTCATAAGATTTGCATGGAAAACTATGATTTTGCCTTTTTGTCTGTACCAATTCCAGCCAGGAAAAGGTTAATATTTTGCAGTAGCTGGGACCCAAATATTATTCAATAACACCTCGAGTCATTTCCTGTGTTGGCAGAAAGGGAATCTCTCTCCCTTTCAAAAGTGTTCCTTCTGGTTGAATAAATGGGCAAAGTGTGGGAGCCATCCCATGTTGTTCTTTGTCCTGGCATCCCAGAATGTGCTGAGCATTTTTGCACATGAATCACTCTCTCTTGTACACTTCTGTTATTCTATTTGTTCTCTTATCTCATTAATGTTTCCAGTAATTTGATCTTATCTAGACTTGTGTTCTTCATAGTTTCCGCCTCCAATTCTCTCCTCTGTGCCGCCACAGCAGAAAGGGGAGGGGAAGGGGGAAAGAACATGCAGAGCTGGGAGAGTGTTCATGGTAGCCCTGAACTGGGGAATACCACAAACCAAACTGTGAGAGAAGATCAGATCCTGGAGGAGTTGGTCATGCTTGGTGCCCTCATCAGCAAAGGTGATAACAAGCACTAGTCTAGATGATCTGCAAGCTCAAAATAATCAGCTGTGTCAAAGTTTGTCAGATCTGACACTTCTCTTATCAAGCGTGAAGCATACCAGCACATTTGTCCTGGAATACACAGAGGAATTTTCTCATATTGATGAACTCATAAAGGTGCTGATGCATACATCAGCAATAATAAATGGGTCAGCATAATAAAATTCTTAGTACTGACAGGGAAACATAATGATGATGCAAAATGCAAACACATTAAAATCATACTATATTGTCCTATCTTAGGTTTTTGCTTCTCTTCACAGAAAACATTAAAGAGAAAGAAAATTTACAACAGTGTATATATTTCAATTAATAAATTTAAAATTTCTTTTCTTCAACATACAATCTTGCCATTCATAGCAAGACAAAATATCATGAAATACTAATGCAACCTTCCTGTATTCACTAGAATTTATTTCTTTTCTATATTTAAACTCATTTTTTGTTGTGATAAGACATACATTCAACACATCCTTCTGCTCTACTGTAGTTTCACAGAACTTATAGTTACTGATGTATTAAATGTAAAAAAATTAGCAATATTTGACATTTAACTTCTTTTGCTTGATCTCAAATTAGTCATATGTTTATTTAATCTACTGAATATACTAATATTCAACCTTGTCATTTTTTCTTTTAAAAACCCTAACCTTGACCACTTTTCCCTAAATAATAGGTAAGGTGAACTGTTCGTTTATTTTCCTATATTTACAGAAAACTCAAAATTCTGAAGTATATTTACACAGAGACAATCAAAACAATCCACAACTGAAGTCCTAGCAATTATTTTAGTGCAAATGTATTATCAAAATTAATTTTAACACGAGCCACTAAAAATGCACCCTTTGTTAAACAGTATGCTTGAGAACAGTAGCTTACAAATTTAGATGAAGAGTGAGGTGACTTCTAAACAAAACTTTTCCAGATTGTCAAGAAAGACTGACTAAAGCCAGAGGGGAAAAAAACATCATTTGAACAATGCTCAGTAAGAACAATTGCATTATTGAATTGCAATTGCATATTGAAGACAAACCTTATTTAAAGTCCCAGTTCAGCCACTACCCCTGACACTGCCAAGCTGTGTGCCCCAGGCTTTCATCTCAGTGTTCATTTAAGGATTAGAAACAGTTTTCAAATAATTTTTTTACTTCTTCATATTCAAAAATAATCAATTTATTTTGGTTTCCTATATGCCTATATGGGCTCTTCATGGACACTACACAAACATTAAAGATCAAAAACATGATTTGGAACACCCTGGAGGCACATTTTAACACAAACAATGTACCTTATTCAAAGTCTTTTTGCCACATTTTTCTAACAATGAACACTGGAAATGTTTACAATTATCACATGTCCTTTCAGCACCACATTTTTTTAACAAGAGAGAAGAAAATGCATCTACTTGTCTTCCTTCACTTTTCTTGCCTTTTTTTCTAATTTTAATGATTTAGGTATTAAATTGACAGGTACTAGTAAACAACACAACTTTAAGCTGGTATTTTATTGTTCACCATTTCAGGAGACTTTTTGGAAGTTTTGGGTGCTGGGATATTTTTTAACATTTCATCAGTCAACACAGTTACCCAGATAAATTACTCAAATACCAAACACACAAATAAATTTATCAGCTGCCCACTTTCAGAACTGGAGTTTTCAGTAACCATTTCTCAGACAAAATCTTAAGGAGTCAAGAATATTGTAAATTATTTTTTCCTTTCACTCAGAAGTTTAATGTCAGTTCTCTTTCAAATGCAGGGGCCAAAAAATTGTCACTACTGGTTTGGGTTTTGCTGTTTCCTTCAGACATATGAGGCTTTTTCTAGTCATGAAAAATATGCCATAATACTTTAGAGATTGTAATTTTAAAACTGTACATACACGAAAATGTCAACAACATTGCTACACAGAACACAACTATGGATACAGTCAGAAAATGCTTATTTTACTGTTTAAAAAAAAAAAAAATGTTGAGATCATAGTGTCTCTTTCCATCTTCAGCTCAAAACTTCATCTTATTCAATTATTATCACATCTGATCAATTTAAAGTGAAATATATTCTCAAAGCCAATTATGTTCCCAAAAGTTTTCTTGAAAATTCTATTAATAGGAAGGAAGAGGATACAATTAATGCTTTCACATTGAAAAAGACTGACGGAACTCTGACATTACACACAACATCAACTGTCTGGTCAAGTAGTTTGAGCCCAATTGCTCGTCATTTAGCATGTACATAACTCAATATTAACTGTCTTATTACACCTCTTGTCCACAAATATTAGCATTACAGCAGTGAGGATGGAAAGTATTCAGATCTATAAAAAGAAGCCATCGTCAGTTGAACTGTTCTTCAAACAGTCTTGTTCAATGCTTACTCCTATACTTAAAAAAAACCAACCTAATATTTAACTTTCCCTGTCAGAACTGTAGATTTAATAAAATATAAAAAAATTCATTTGCAGATACCTTGATATTTTTTAAAAAAATATTTGCAGATACCTTGATATTTTTATGTTGCAGCCAACTGAGGATTTGCTGATAGAGATAAAAGTGTCAGTTACTCTGCAATGCCATAAAATAATAAATGCAGTACATTATACTGGATGTAGAAGGTGATTGATAATTACTTGCCATCCTGTTGTGTAAGTTCCCAAGTCAGTGATTTTTAATAGATACATAAGTGATTCAGCATTCATATTTAGGTACCATGAAGTCCCTGTAGACTTCAAAGTTCACAGATTCCCAGATTTTCAATAATACTATTATTTATTTTTTTCAGAAGTTATTTTGTAACAGCTTGGGGAATTATATAAGTTTCTTTCTAAAAATATATAAGTCTTTCTAAAAATACTGTGATACAGCTGCTTCATGAGCACCTTTGAATTTCCTATTTCATCCAACTGGTTGCTGCAACTGTCACTTAGTAATAAACTTTCTCCAATATTCAATAGTTGTGAAAGTAATTTATTCCATTGAGGAACATTGATGTGCAAAGAAGGGTCAGATTTTAGACATTATCCTAGTAAAATAATCCTAGGGGAAAAAAAAGGGATAGAAGTAGGAAAACAACTACACAAGCATCACTGCAAATAAGGGTTCCACCTATATGCCTGTCAACATTAATATTAACCTCATTGCTACACAAGTTATTTTCCTATAGCAATGAAGTTGGTGTTTGCAGCTATTAATGTATCTGGGGAGTACTTGCCAGTCCTTGTGCAGTCCTGGAAAAGAAAGCCAAAATTATGGAAAATTCTAATTCTTCATAATGCCTCCCAGCATTAATTGCATTTAATAGAGACAATGAAAATTCAGTTCACCTGAATAGGAAAATATGGTGCATTTAAACTTTCCCTTGGTATCCAATCAAAATAAAACATTCTTTATACGATCAGGAAGTTAATTGTGGTCTTAGTTATTTCCAAAGGATCATTGAGGTTGACAGTGACCTCTGGAGATCATCTAGTCTTAGTTCCCTGTTCAAATTAGGATCACTTACAGCTGGCTGCTCAGGAACACAGCCAGTCAGTTTTCAAATATTTCTAGAGATGCTGACAGACTCCACCTCCTCCATCAAACTGTTCAAGTCTTTGACTACCTTCAGAATTAAAAAGTTGTTTCTTAGATTAAAACAGGATTTTCTCTATTTCAATTTGTTCCTATTGTTGAACACAGCACTTCATCTGCAGTCCCACCAGCCCTGAGGGGAAGAATCACCTCCCCTGACCTGTTGTTTACAGTGTTCATATAAACTCAGTACCAGAGCATGTTAAGTCTGCAGCAGGAGGAATCAAGCAAGAATGCTCAATTCATGTACAAGCATTCTAATATTTAGTAACTAAAGTCCTTCCAAGACAATCTGTAACATAACATAATGGATCTCTCATCTGACTCTAATATTCTATGCACCAAATGAAAAAATATCCTTCATATTTGTGGGCTTCCTCTTAGTCACACCTTAAAAGACATTTGCTCCACTGAAAATGTGGATCCAGCATCCAAATTTCTCATTAAAAATACCTCATCAGAATATAAAATAAAAGATTAGCTTGTGATTAATATGTGCTTTTTTTGCCGACAATAAAATTTTATTACGTGGAGTGGAAGCATGGAATAAAAAGTACCTGAATATGAGAAATAAATAAAATGTTATTACTAGGCATTTGCATATCCCTATGACATTTCATGAAAACCTAGCTGCAAGAGGTACAAACAGATAGATGGTACAAAAAAAAACCCCATACAGAGGTCATCATTCCAGCAACCCTTATTCTAAGATGAATTTTAAAAGTTAAATTGCACATTATCCTGACTTCATAAATCTGCATATTAAATACATTATGAATACATTAAATTAATATTTAACCCTGAAATTTCAAAAATTTACCTGTTCTGCAGACTTGAGCTAACATATTAAATTTACAATACTGAAACTGTTTCAAAGGTCCACAAACTGTATTAGCAATAACTTCCAGGTTAAAACTTTATTCTTGCTTGTTCTTGTTCTGCAATAGTGAGGGTATCCAGTCACTGTACTTCATCTCAGCTGGTTCCCAGTGACTTGGGGCAGAAGCAGAACACACAGTTACACAGAGCACAAACTGATTAATATTTAAGATCCAAAGCCTTAAGTGAAATAAAGTGTTTCAGACATGCAGTTGCAGTTTAGAAATGCAGACTGCAACCTGCACTGGCACAGTGATAAATTTGTTTCCTTCTTCCTTCAGTCCTACACATTGCAACGTGCTGGAGTTGAGCAGCCACAACACCATTCCTGCACACTTTGTCCTGGTTTGTGCCTGTCTCCACCCAGAAAACACATGCAGAGCACCACACCAGCAAAGCAAGAGACCTGAGGCCACAAGATGAGCACATTGCCCCGTGCCTTCATGGCAGCAGCAGTGCCATGTTGTGTTACTGCACTTGGGAACCTGATTTCAGCAGTGCTATCTTGACAAGAACAGAGTAAGGCATGGACAGAGATGGGGACAAAGTTACAGGGGGGTCATGATCAGCCATTACTGATCCTGAAATGCTTGTCTCAGCTCTATGATCAGTTAGATAAGATTAAAACATATTTTTCAACTCCTTCCACAACCTAGAGTTCTACTACCACAAAGAGCAAGTAATGAAAAGTAAACAAAATTATGCAATCTTCATTCCTATAACAGAGACAATTCTTTCTGTTTAGAAAATTAAGAAGCATAGACAGTTCTGGTATGTCCCAAAATTATTTCTTTTTGCTTTTCATTCTGAAAGGTCTTATTTATACACACTGGAAAACAATTATATATAACCATTTTGTGTTGTTTGTCACGGGTACTTACAGGTAATCATCAAGAGATGTAGTGTATAAGGCATACACAGAGCTCACAGGCTGGTGGTTCGCATTTAAGTTGGTTCATTCCTGCCAAGCACACATGACAATAATTATTATTTCTAAGTGTGGATGAAGCATTAAAATTGCAGACACAGAGCTCTAAATACCAGGGCTTCCTACAGCTGGTATGTAGGAGACCAAAGGTAGTTGGATGATTGAATGACCAAAGCCAAGTCCTCCATCTTATCTTTTGCTACTTTTTGCCTCTCCCATACATCAACATATGTAGAAATGAAAGCAAGAATATAAATGGTAAGACGAGTAGGAAATGTCAAAATCTGATCTAGCTTTTTATCCTCTCCCAGTAGAAGCCATATAAGAACATTGTTCAGGATGTATCATTGTATTCTGCCTCACATGACCATGAAAGCACCAAGACAGTTATAAGAAAAATTTTCATGGTGCTTTGCCTTAGTCTTTAACATTAACGTTGAAAACCATGAACACCAAATATTACAGAAAAAATATGTTTAAAGAAGGTTCTATGCTAATATTTCTTTAAAATCTTCAAAAACACTATGAAAGTCTTTTCAAAACAAGGCCCTTTCTTCCAGAACAAGCAAAACAAGCCTGAAACACATGTGAGAGATGCTTTGCCAGAATCAAAAATCCCATTGGAACTTTAGATGGGGAATTCTGTTTTAAGTCTGAAAAACCTCACACACTTGAGTGAGTTCTGAGTAAAATGAAATCTTCTGCTTCTGTGTGTATCTATGTGGCTTATCTTTATCAGCCACACCTCACTCTTTGAATTTCATCAAGCTTGAATTAACTGGCATTCCATTAAATGCCTAGGATTTTCAAAGTATTCCCCAATCAGACCACATTAGACTAACCTGGTGTGGTCAAATATGCTCTTCTGTTATTATTTCCACATACTGCACCACTCCACTCCATATTAATTGAGTGATAAACATAAACATAGCCAAATATGAACCCAAACTCCTGCAGTCAGTTAATTAAGCATCTCAACTAAGACCGAAATATGTATGACATTTTGACCTTTGCTATCAAACTTTCCTTCCTTTTTCCTTCATAAAAACAGCACTAATAAAATAATTTTTTTAAAAAATCAATAAGAATAGAGAGAGCTGTAATGTTTTGTACTTCCATTTTATATGCTCCTAACTGCAGCCAGCTGACTGCTATTTTGTGAGTGGGCAGCTGACAGTTCCCTAGCAACAGATTAATTGATTGCAGCTTTAAATCCACCTCCTTCAACTCATTTTTCCTATTCCTCACTTTTGAGTGTATACACACACATCTGCCAAGTAAAAGATAGCACATAGAAATCTAAAGAACAAAGGGAGAAGGATCTGATAGCAATTATTTCCAGGAGTGTTTTAAATTTCAGAAAAAAAATATATTGTAGTGTCAGGATGCAAAACTCATTAAAAATTATTTCAACATACTTTCAGTCATGTTATGTTCATGCTATTCTTTAATAAAGAGATCAATAAATCTTTTCATTCCCTTTCATAGGAATGAACACTGATTAATTCAGTGTTTTTATATATAAAATTTTACCTAACTCGTAATGTCAGAGGCTATAATAGAAAAAAGAAATTTAGAGATAAAAGGCTGAATCTCATAAAATAGGTCCAAGAGTTAATCTCCACTCATATAACAATAATGTCTGCCCTAATAACTTATTATTAAGAAAGCATAGGGAATTTTTGCTGCATTTGTTTTAGAGCTAGCTATCTTCTATATATTTTATCAAAGGGAAATATTTTCAGTGCTAAAATAGTAAATAGGTGTGAAAATGGTCACAGGTAGGTTTCCAGGCCCTAAATCCAGTGATGCTCACCCAAAACCCCTGCTAAACTCAATTTCATAAACTTTCTAGCTGCTGCAGCTTCTGACTTAAATGCTTGACACTTGAGGCAGAAACAAGTATCAGGTTGCTGTTTCAAGTAAATTGTGGGGTCTTAGGTATTATTAAAGAAGAAGAGTGAGTGTAAATTGAGAGCAAGAAGGAATGAGTCCGGGACTGGTAGGGAAAAGAGCTCTAAGGAAAGCTTTGTGTATTGCTTCTCTTATGCTGGAAGCACTCTCTGCAATTTCTCTGGGAAATTGTGATTCCTTCTATTAAGAGAAAATGGAGGGAATTGTCATGTTATTAATCTCCAATAGGCAAGATCAATACATGGCAGTCTCAACGCAGTAATTATTAATCTGAATACAGGGCTCTTCCCCTTTCTAATAGCAGAGATGCCTTTTTGTCTTATGGAAACATGCAAACACACAAGAATGCCAGAGCCATCAAGGTATCCTGGTTTAGGTAGAATTATGGTCTTTTTCTTTCCATTTGAAGTGGTTCAAAGTTTTTTAGTCAGTAGCAAAGCTCAACAATTTCCCTTGCCTGCAAGAACAGTTATGACTTTCTGCTTAAAGAGTTCTGTAAAGCTGATCAGAAACAGGAGAGGTGAATCTGTTTCCTTCCAGTTACTTCAATATTTAAATGAAAAAATTTTCATGTTAAATGTATAAACAGGCCTGGGACCATGGAAATCAATGCTCTGCACTTATATCCATAGCTACTAGACTCCAAGTCAGGCACTGCATACTAAATTTCTGCTTCCCTGATCATCCCCATCACCAGAGACTATATTTCTTGCTGTTATCACTATATCTGTAGAAAACTTAGAATTCTTCACTCTGCAAGGAGGAATTAGTTTTGCAATTTTGGCTTAGGGTAATCTAACATTTAAGTCCATATTAGATCTGTCCTTAAAATATTAAGTTCTGAGACAGACTGAGCTGGAAGAAATTTGAAGCTTTGTAAATTTAATTTGTAAGATACGTAGCAATAGTTTGAACTAACTGCACAACTGCTCACCTACGGGATTTATTCTGAAAGTTTGGCCTAGACATGTGAAAAGTATTTAACTTCAGACATTTTTCCACATGTAAGAAACATAAACATAAGTTTTCAAATGCTAAGCATCTGAAGATAATGCTGTAATGTTTCCCTTCTAATTTAAAGAACCTGCATATAAATCTCTTCCCTACTTGCAACATCCTACCCTTTTTTTCCCTACTCTTATTGACAAAATAAATACATTTTTTAAGTTTTTTTACATTATTCACTGGATGTGACATAAAAGTGACTTGGATACTCATTCTCTTCTTTTTTTTAAGAAAAGGTATTCCCACTGCGAAGCTGCTAGCATGATCTTGGAAGTAAACCTTGGCACATGAATCATAATATTTTCAAACATTTATTTTAGCATCTTGGCAGAGAAGAAACTCCTACAATCACACTGTAGCAAACAAATACATATCATAGATTAGAGATGTATGAAAATAGTAGATAAATGGTCAATGTATTTGATGTACACTGCAAGTGTCTAATTTAAACATAAATTTAGACATTATAGGAGTAATTAGAAAGGATATATATACATGTTACCTACCTTCATTTTAAAATATAGAAGACACATCTTAAGGAGAAAGAATTCCCATACTTACGTTCCATTTCACCCAACAACATAGAATGTTTATCTCTCAAATGGTCCTTATCATAAAAGGAATTAATTAGTTCTAAGATCAATGTGGCATACAAATCAACTCATTTTTATCACTCTCCATTCTGTAAATTGAAAATTAAGAAAAATCATATTGAAGATACAGAGAGACTTCCTGACAGAGGTAGGATGTCTAGAATATTATGTCTACTGCATCTTTTTACCAAAAATTTTAGTCTTAAGTGAAATACTTACACAACATATTTTGACATTTGGAAGTTTGCCCTATATTTTCTGAAGAGCTTCCTTGGCCTTGCATGGAAATTTTGAGCAGAAATTTTATTACCAATATTTCATATATGGAGAAAGGATCTCCTTGAATTTCTGTGAGCCTGCACTACCTGTGATAATTACTTTTTCCAAAAATTACCTCTCATGTGCCAAGCATATTAACTTCTTTTTCTTTACAAGTATCATATTAGTCACATACAGCAAAGAGGAATTTGTGCCTTCATTCCACCACCACCCACCCTGCTCCCTTAAGAGAATCCTTCCTCTTAGATAACTACCATAATCACTGTGCTATTATGCCAGTCATGAACAATTACATATTCTGCCTCCCTAGTCAAATAAATTTTGTAAGTATTTTATGCAAAGCAGACAATCACCAGCTGAAGAAGTTAAGCATGACACACATAGAGGTAGCCTCATTGGACAAAGTTTTAGAGAATTACTCTGTATATTTTATGGCAGAAATTGTTAATTCTTACTGACTTGAAATGTTTGTAAGACAGCCATGTAACTATTTCAATAATTTTAAACCAAGATTCTCTAGGAACTTTCAGTCATGAAATTATATTTGCCTGATTATTGTCATTTTCTGTTTCCATTTTTGTTATAACTTTAAGCCAAATAGTCCATCTGGCATTTTCTCTCACTTGTCATTTTTTAAGTTATAAAAATACAGTATATTTTAAAATTCTAGATAATCAGTTTTATTTTCTCACATAAGTACTGAACATAAGAACTCAAATACTTTTACAGAATATTTTATGAAAAAAACCTCTTTTACTACATCTGAGGTCTGCATCTGGACTCTGTTTCAGTATCTTAGTGAGTCCCTGCTGACAATAATGGTCAGAGAGGAGCAGTGCACTGGGCTTGAACATAAATGGATGTTTCACAAAATCACCTTTTGAAATATCCAAGTAGTTAGTACAGGGGACTTACCTACATCTCTCCTATGGGAATCAGCATGTGTATTCTGTGTAAGAGACAAAGAGGCTTAACTTTTACTTCATATGTTCTTCAGTCTGTAGTCTGCCTGCTTCAAAAAATAATAATAATAATTGCAGAATGTATTCAACAGACTGGTGAGCACCTCCACGAGCACAATCAACATGAGCTGAGAGGGTCTCACTTTACTTCATGAATAGACTTACATTACATCTTGTGAAATTACTGAGCAGCTGTTAGAGAGAAAAGAAAACATGATCAGTATTCTTTTGTAGGGACTTACTGAGGCCCAATCATCAAATACACATGGTAAATAGAAATGGAGTCTTGAATAGGTGATAAGCAATCAACTACAAACAAAAGTGGGACACTGTGACCTTACATTCAGCTAGAGCAGTAAATTAACATATCTGTGCAGCATACCAGGAAATTAAGAGGACAATGAGGACAAAATAAATTTAAAATCAGCCATAGGCTACATAAATCCAAAATACCTAATATAGTCTAATTACAGTATATTTTAAATCCTACATACCCAACTTTGGCCATTTAATATTTTCACCAGCAACCAGGATTGTTAAGTTTGCAAGATTTAACTTATATGATTAAATAAGGCATATGACATGGTCTAATCATGAAGCAGTTGCCTGAAGACAGATGAGTCAGAAAATGAGCTCAATTAACTTGATTTAACCCTTCTATTACATACAGTGCCAACACCTCTTCTGTCCTGCCTACCCCTCTTCAAGAGCCTGCAACCATCTGGCAGGGCACTCCAGTCACAGGACTCATCCCACCAGCTTTCACTTATGCCAATGATGTCAAATCTCTGGGAGTGGCCCAAAGGTTCCAGTTCCTCTTGTTTGTTCCTCATGCTGCAGGCATTAGTGTAGAAACATTTCAGGTGTGGTACTTCGTAGCCAACACCTGGTGAAGCAGATTGAGGGATCCCATTAGTGCTCATTTCCTCCAGTTTTGGCATCCCATTGTACATCACTGGAGAGCCTGGTTTTGCCTTTTTCCCCTTCTACTCTTTGGCAATACAATATAAAATTATAAGTAATTACATAATGCAGAATTTATACATTATGCATTTCCAGTCATAGATAATTGCAGATTTCCACAAAGAAATTTAATGTAAAAGGAGAAAAAACTAGTGGGCATTTGCCTAGATTTCTTTATGTTCTAGACTGGTCCATAGATGCACTGACTGATCAGTGCTGCAGACTATGCAGATGTAAAGGATGTCTGAGAGGCTTAGGCTGTTTCACACTCATGGTGAAATCTATGCTACATCCCACATTCTTACAAATTTGTCATTGGAACTAGTGAGACCACTAACTCCTGCCATAAAGAAAAGAATCAGCAAGAAATCACCTAATTTTCAGTTTATTAGTAAAGTTTTCTAAATCTATTTAGATAATTTAGATACTTCATGCCATGCATATTAAACCAAGGTAAAACATGAGTTGGAGGTCAAAAAAGGTAATGCAGAGGAAATTCTTGCACAATGATGAGAGCCTGTCAGTGTCTTTAGTTAGGTATCAGCACAGTCTAATGAAGACCACTCCATTTACATTAATGGACCTACACCAGCTCAGACAAGTGAACTTGTGTCATGCTACTATTTTTCTACTTGCAATGACATTCATCTATGTCTCTTTTGTTTGTTCATACAGTTACTTTGTCATGCTTTTTTAAGAATAAGGAACAAATGCACAACAGACTTGATACCTTTCCTCAGGATACAGGTGCTTCATAATAATGTGTTCTAAAAGGCAACGTTTGTTTGCAATTGTAGAGTGTGAAGAAAAGAAAAGCCACAAAATCACAGAATATTCTGAATTGGAAGGAACCCACAAAGATCTATGAACAAATTACAAAAATTTTGCTGAAGTCAAGTGTAGGAGTTATTACTAGCACCTGCTTTCATTCTCAAGTCATAAGAATGAAAGTCAGTAATAATATGATTTAATACCTTTAATAATAGTATCATTTTAGTGATAAGGGTCAACAGACAGGAATTAGACAAAATTTACAGAGGCAGGAAGTTTCTTCTACAGGGTTAACTGTATCAGCTGGAGAAACAAAATCAAATCAGCTCTTGAGCATGCCAGCTCTTCTCCTGGTCTTCTTAAAACATATCACATTTCAAGCATATTGGTTCAGAATCTCATTCACTGTTGGAATGAGCAAGCAGCTCACTCTTTTTCCAGGGTCTAGAAACTAGTCCTCATATTTCACATAAATCTGAAAGTGAGAACTGAATATTTAAATTTCTCTATTTCTTTAGTGAGCTGCTACACAAAAGTACAAAATTAGAGAGGAACAGAACTTCAATGATATTTCCTCTGCTTGTAACCTTGTTGACTCTCAACTTGTTTTGTGCTTCACCGCTTCAATAAAGGGCAAACTGAAGTACCACTACATGCATGTGCACATGCATGTGTGCACACCTACAGACATTTTCACCATTTATTTTGAGAACGTACGTTGCTCTCAGGCTAAATCATAAGCAGGATGTTCCTTGCCTTCTCAATTTAAGGGATATAATGAAAGAGCTTTTAGGATAATGAACTGTCCTGTACCAGAAAATAGGGTTCATTCTTTTAGATGCATTACCTTCCACACCAGTACCTAATGAACAAAATTGTTTGAGTGGATGGAAGTCAAATTGTAAGGATAAGAGGTCTTTTTATGTGTACACCTGGAAAAGAAATACTCCGTTATGGATTTTTAATCACTCTGTGATCATATGACTATAATGCATCCCTGGAATAGTATTCTAGGGATGCATTTTAGCTTAAATGTTCCACCCAAAATGCTGTGCGAATGGCCTTTTTTTCTCTTGGTATTAAATTCCTCTTTTTCTGATTGGCAATAAATAGACAGCACAGAACTCTCAATAACTGGTTTGATTTCTAAGCTTTTTATCATATAAGCTATAATAAATTATTCCTTGTGACATAAAGCACACCATATATTTCCTGTGAAGCTGCTGGAAAATGTAAATGCACCATTACTTCAGCCACATTCTCTTTGCAAATCAAACACTGCACCTGATAGTTTGTAAATTTCTTCAGAGTTACAAAAATGTCACAGTTATATCAAGAGCTGCCCAAAACTTGTGAACTTGAAGTTATCGTAACCAAAAAACATAGATTTTGATTAAAAATGCAATTTTTAATGAAATGTTATTTTGTTCAGAGAGAAAACCTAAGGTTATAAATTAAAATTTAAAAGGTTCATTCCAATATTTACATAATGAACGACTTTGATGTTGTTCAGACATGCTCAACAAAGTGTGCCTGCTGTGTTCAATTCCATTTCGAATATGCAATAAATTAAAACGATGCAGTCTGCTGTTGTGAATGCAGTCCTTGGTTTGACCTGGAGATTCCTCTAAAACATCAGCAGCATTATCAATAACACCATTTTTACCTTTGATCATATAAAAGCATACCACTGGAAGTTTCTTTCTGAGATTTTTGGAAGGCTATAGCCATCTGAAATGCCATCTGAAATCCTGTAGCCATCACCTACAGGAAAAGGTGCAGTTTGTTTGTTGAATGGACTCTTTTCCCAAACTGCATGTTGTTGAAATATTCTCAACTAGTGCAAGAATAAAAGACCATTCTGTGACCTTCAGCAATTAGGTCTTTGATGTCATATCTGAGGTAGAAATTCCAGCAGAATCATTATTGGGAACATAAATGGCAATAAAATAAATATATGAAATGAAGTTTCCAGATTAAATACTCTTCAGATTAGTTTCAAAACTCAATTATAGTCTTTAATTTATCATTTTCTTCACTCATAATTTTGTCCTCAAGCGTACTTCCTTGGCCAACTGTCAGATAATTTACATGTATCCAGTGTATCTGAGAAGGAATATTTTAATGATGTTTTTTCTCTGAAGGACCAGAAAGTTATTGCTATGAACCAATATTTTCCATTTGGCTATAAAGAGCTAAAACTAGTTCTTAATATGTGCACACCTCACATTGCAGTTCTACCCAAGAAAAACATGGTGATACAGAAGTATAAAACTGTGACATTGAAAGTGTGTAAATCTATCAAACAAGTTCAAAGTATTTTCAGATAGTGAAAAAAAAAAAACAATGAAAGATTATCGGATAATTTTGTTTGCTATTTTAGTCCTATTACTAACACTTCCATTAAGAAAGAGATTAGGGATTGGATTGCACAGTATTTTTTCCATCTCCCTTTCCTAAGGGAAAGTATTTATGTTTTGAAAAAAGAATTCACAATTGAAAATTTTCTATTAAAAAAACACATGTAAAACAAAAATATGTTCTTTTACAATTTCCAACTAACACTCAAAATATTTTAAGAAACCTAGAAAATTTCTGAAAAAAATTCTGTGATAAAATTTAATCAGTAATCTATTGTTCTGGCAACAAGTTTTCCCAATGGATGTAAGTTATAATTTAGCTGGTTTTACTTCTGTTAAAGACTTTTTGAAATGAGGGCAATAACAAAAATGGCATCTGTTTATAAATCCTGCAAAAAACCCTTATAGTTCTTGGCTCTACAAACACTGAATATAAACTCACAGAAATGAACAGTTTGATTGAAGCCTTTCATTTTTCAAAGCGCAACTATTGGAAAGCAGTAGTAGTTTTATAACCACTAGCATGAAAATTTCATGTTATCTATTAATTTTATAGAATTCTGAAGATACATAATCCTTCCTATTGCTACTTTTTAAAGTAATTGTGTTAAGTTTCCATCTTGCTTTTCACCAAATTGTCAGTTTTAAGATGTGGATTACTCAATGCTTGTTTCAAGTAGTTCTTTTGATTACTTTAAAGCTGGAGTCACTTCTTTTCCATTCTCATTTAAAACATTTTCTCATCACATCAGCACATTCTCTAAATATATCTTTAGATATGTCAGCTCAGGGCAGTGACAGACATTTCCACAACTGTCTAATGAGGGTAGGTATAAGGCTTGTCTACATATGAAAGTGAAAAGATTAAGCTACTTTGAAGTAAGGCAACTCGTTTTTCATGGGTGCCTCCAGATTTCAGTGCAATTTAGTTTTTACATATTGACTTCACACCTTGACAGTCTTCATACAGTCCTGATCTCAAGCAAGACTAACCATAAAATGTTAAACTATTATTCTGAGAACACTGGCACTTTACAAAGCCCTTTTCCAAAGAGATTTGTGTCCCAGTGGTGCTCCTGTATGGATTTTTTGATACAGATTCATTTACCCTTTACATTCATATCCTCATGAGAACATTACTAAGCACCTCTTTCTATTTAGACATTTATTCTCCCAAAACATATAGAAAATCACTATCTTTTCAGTTACTTGATGTATTTGAAACTGTGGAAAAGGCTAAAATTAAAGGTAAGGTGTAGACACAAGTCCATACACACGTGTATATATATATATATATATATATATATATATATATATATAAAAGCAACCTGCTAGATTACTCTCTTAACAAAGCAGACTGAAAAAGAAAAAAAACACCTCAGAACTGTATGATGGAGTAACACAAGGCTCCTTTCTTTTGTCTGCAGGACTTACTGTACAACCAGACTTTTAATTTCTTTACATCTCTGTAAAACTGCAAAAATATTTCCTTCATCCAAATCTTGTTATGTCCCTAATATTTAGTAATTAAGCTTTTCAGAACATGGATTATTTTTCACAGCAAAAATTATAGTTTGGATCCCCACAATTTCAACAACAGTAATGTAAATATTTAATATATATAAAAAAAGTCGCATGTTGTAATCCCCTAAAATAAAATAAAAACCTAAAATTTCTACTATAGGAGTATTTAACTAAAAAAAAAAAAAAAATAAAACAGCAAACAAAAAAACTCCACAAGCAAGCAAGGAAAATAACACATGGTGTGGGAATAATACATGCACAGAACTTGATCTTGAACAATTATTTCTATTTAGAGCTTTATAAATCATTGACATGTGGGAAAGCATTTAATTCTTTGCCTGCCCAGCCCCTAAATGCGAAGAAATAATAGAGATGGCATGGATTTTAGCTGAAATTAGCTATGCACCTGTTTCTATGCAGTGTAAAAGTCTATCATTTCTGGAAATTATCAGAAACAGGGTCCAGCAAAAGACATTTCCTCTGTGTAGATTGGATTTTTAGGTTGCTTGGAGGAAGTTTTCTGTCAGACCATATCCATGCAAGATCTAAGAACAGAACTTAATCATTAGGAAGAAGAAAAACTGTGTATAAATGTAGGCTTTAAGGATCACTAAAAAATGAAATGGTGAGTTTATTATGTTCTAAATCCTCATAGTTTTCATGTGTGGAGACAGCAGCCATCATCAACAGCAGAAGCTATACCTCTTGTGGATGAAATAAGGAGGTAACTAACTATATCAAACCAAGACCCTTACTTTTTATAGAATGGTTGAAATTGGGTAAAATGGGGACAAGAAGTATATGTTTTGTGTGCTGATTCACAAATGTGAACTAGGTTTGAGTCAGGTTACAAATTTTTGATCCAGCACTAATTGAAGATCTGAAGCTAAGACACTGATAGAAGCAAATTTCTGTTGATTAATTGTTTCCAGGCTTGGTCATATAGCACTTTGGAAGGATTGAAGTGTTTCCTTTTTTCCACAAGTTCTAAACAGAGGACAAAAATGCATTATATATCCTGACAACATAAAAAAAATGGCAAGATAGTTTCACTCTGCCCTGCTTCCTGTATTGCTATGTCCCCCAGCTTAAAATCATGGGTTTATTGGTATATAATATCAAATTTAGACATAGTCTCATTTTGTCCCACTTCTCCACAAATTCTTCCAAAGCAACTTCATAATAACACTAATGAAAGTCCTTTAAATCAAAATGCAGGCTTTGCTGGAATATGAACATTTGAAATTACCTGAAACAGTATATCTTTGTTGTTTTGTTTTCCAGACAAAAATTTAGATATGTCAAAAAGCTACTGTCTAAAAACCACTAATGTGTATATTGTCCCTACAGTTAAGTAAAAATAATTTTGAGAAAAGCAGCCTGTATTTTCAATCATCCCCTTTCTATTGATATATTACTCTAGTTAAAAAACTATGGTTAATAGTGGAAATTAAATGATCCATTACTTATACAGTGATAGAGCCTACTTTTGTTGCCCTTTGTGGACTTTGATCATTAAAGTAATGACCACAATTAATTTCTGCCCAGAAGGGAAATATTTTTCTCAGTGCTGTGCTGCAAGTGCAACTTTTACAGTCACTGGTGGTACAGCTTATATATTGGATAAAGTTAGCCATAGAGGGTACGTTCTTAGCTCTATGGTTTTCTCTGAGTCAGGTGTTATTGGCATAATGTCTATCAAAAAAATTTTAAATTCCTGAAGAATTAAATACCAACAGTATAGGAGACTACCTTGCCCTCTCCTCACAGTATCTCATGATACTCTAATGTCAATCAAGTTCAGAGCTGGGTTAGTGGTACCATTTATTACCAACTCTAAAAAAGAAGTTCAAGGCAAACTGCTGTTTTGATTCTCTCAGTAGGGAGCAACACTTTTAATAGGCGTGTGCATCTGCTGCACATAGAATGGAAATATCCTTGGCTAGCTGCGCGCACGCCCATCTGTCGGGATGGCGCGCTGCCTGCTGCCAGGTCGCTCACATCACTGCCACATGGCATAAATGCCAGCAGAGGGACAACTTATTTGGCCAGCCTGCTTGTCACTAAAAGTGAACAGAGCTTCTGCAGGACATCATTACAAATGCTTTGATAGCAACTGTTCAAACTTGGTGTCCTCTTAATATATTTTCATATTGTAGCACCTAGCCCTCAGATATTACCACAAGTATCTTTCACACATGTAGCAGTCAGTCCCATGATGAAGATTAGCCTAATTGAAGTATACAATGAAACATTTCCACTCTTCTTTTAGCACAAAATACTTGCAAAAATAGTAAATATTTTTATGTTATTTCCATACCAACAACCTGTACCTGGTATTATAAAGTTAACCCTTCAACTCTGAAGCTCATTTACTGCCTTCTGACTCTGAGGAGTTCTCTATCTTGACATTTACAAATTACAGTTTCCTTTTCTGAATAGCAGAAGCAGCAATTTTGCTTTATTTCCCAAAATAGCAACATTCCTCTTTGATCTCTTAATATTGAGAAATGCTGACTTTTTTCTGAGAATAAACGCAGATGATCTTATTGTGTATTTCATTTGAATCAATGGTTAGATGAATAAGAATACCCTTTGCTAACAAACTTTCAGATTCTCTTATGGCCTCACTTTCAAATAAAGTAGATGCAACATCAAATTTTCCATTTTCAGGAAATGATTTATAGAATAGAATTATTTCATTTATAATTTATTTTTACAATTTTTTTATTGCCTAAATTTTTTCTGATACTTATTAAAAAAATTCTAGAGTGTCTGAGGAAACATACAGCTCCAACTAAAGATGAGGTATATATTATTAAAAGTTGAAAATGGCAAAAATTAATTATTTATGTAGGCAGGAATCTTTTTCTTGAGTTTTGGTATAAAGTAATGTGCACAAAGTCAAAATCATCACTTAAGTTTAAAAATATGTTTCTTAAAACAAACTCACAGAATTACTCAGGACCATTATCTCATTATTCATCATAATAATTATAAGGAAATATACCCAGTACTAATACTGCACTGCCCACTGGTCTAAGACAGGCCCTTACCTTTGGACCTATCTTAGTAAGGTAATATAATATTTTTATCAGTATTATGTGCATTTTTATATTACTTCTCTATCATTGTGGTTTGGTTTATACGCCCTCATCTGTTTAAAAAGAAATAATTAAAGGAAAAAATAAATTCAGCACCAGAGAGCACATATCTGCATTATAAATTAGTCTTAAATATACAAAAAAGTAATCTCATCAGACTGCATACAGTACAGAGAGAAGTAGATGAATAGATCAAATCGGGTAAATGATTCTTGAATTTAGAGGAGAACAAGAGGATTAAAAGTAGCCTATATAGAGCTTTGTGATACCAGAAGCTGAGGGGTGGAGCACAAGGGCTGGCTTCCTCACCTATGTGCTGCGTGGGTCATACTGCTGAGTTGTAGGCACACAGTGTGTGTAACTGGGAGCGGGGCTGAGCCCCATCCCCAGTGGGCACAGCTGTGAGCAGCAGGTGAGCAGCACTGACAGCAATGAGCCATGGAGTGCCCAGGCACTGCCCAACCACCAAAGGGAACAGAGGGCACACAGGGGCAGTGCAGGAACATGAGGGGATAAAAGGCTGGGCTGAAGAACAATGGCAGACACTCACAGTCTTCTGAAGTAAGGTGATGTTGCTCTGTGTGGGCAGATGCTTGAAGCCTTCTGATGTGGTCTGGTGTTACTCTGTATGGGTGAATGCTTAAAGCCTTCTGAAATTGTATAGTGATACTCTGTATCCATCTGTGGCCATCTGTCATACTGTGTTTTCTACTGTGGTGGTGCTGTGAAACATTTCCATGGAGGTTAGTCCATGGGCAGTGTCTTATTATTAGAGAGCTGGAACGCCTCTCCTATGAAAAAAAAAAAAAAAAAGGCTGAACTTAAGAGACCCATCACATCCTCTCTGCCTGGGGAGCAGAAGGCTTCAGGCAGACCAGTATAAAGGCAGCTTATAGGGAAGATGGAGAGAGATTCTGTGCCAAGGTTTATAGTGACAGAACAAGGGGCGATGGTTTTAAACTGAAAGCAAGCACGTTTATGTCAGATACAAGAAAGAATTTTTTTACAACGAGGATGTTGAGACACTGGGACAAGTGGCCCAGCGAATTTTCTCAACTATTTACCTCTGTAAATGCACACATTTGTACTCTGTAGCTGCAGTGTTATATCTGCTTTAGTTCTGCTGAATATGAACAGTCATTTGCAAAACTATTTGTACTAAACAAGAATAGTATGAGTATTGTAGTAAATGTTTAGAAAACAATTTAATATCTTAGATCCCCATCTTGATAATGAAATGAATAAAAAGGGAAGTGCAATAATATGCAAACAAACTACATAATGCAAACTTAGAATAATATTTAGCTTACAATGTACAAACATTCCATAAGCTGAAGCCTTCTCACTGGGATTTTTTGATAGCAGTTATTTCTTGTTGAAAGATTTGTTTGGGTTTGGTTTTTGTTTTTTGGTTTTTTGCAATAATTGCTTTCTTCCTCTTTTGTCATGGTTTGACACTGGCACAATGCCAGCGCCCCCATGAAAATGCAACCTATCAATTGAATGCTGTGAAATGCAACTGAGAACAGAGCAAAGCAGGCCAAACTTAATAACAAGGTAAAAACTTTATTACACTACTACTACTATAATAGGGAAAAAAAAAAAAAGGAAGGAAAAAAACACACACAAAATTCAAAATTAAAACCTTTCAAAACATTCCTCCTCCCACCACCCTTCTCCAACAAACCACAGCGAGACACATTTGGACCCTTAATCAAGTCTTCACCCTTCCACATAATCAATACTGAGTCCATCAGGGGAGAGAGGAGTCTCCCTTGCACCATAGACCCCCAGGAAACACAGCTGCCACCTCTTGTGTTTCTATGTCACACATGGCACTGCCCAGACACATCAGCCAGTGTGACATTCTCCTCTCCATGTCACAGTGCTCTCACCACCGGGCATGGACAGAGACTGCTTATAGGGCCCCTTTAAGGATGCTTTGCCAAGGACCAACAGGAACAGTCCATGTCTCATTTTGGAACTACAGTCCCCCCCCATTTTCCCCTGGGGCCGAGGATCCAAGAACAGAGATCATCTTCTCTTCTTCTCTGAGGACGGAGGGCATCCCTCCTCCACTTTTCTCTGTTCATTCCTGAACTGGTAGTTGCTGAAGCAGTCTCTTGGCTCACCATTGCATCCCCCTAAAATGCAGTCTCTCTTGGAGGAAGGATTGGTTCAGTCTATGGCTTACAAGAAAAGTCCAGCCAAAAGCCACTCCATCATCTCCCCACAACCTTCTTTCCCTAACATCTGAGATCCCAGGCTGTCCCTCTTCCCCTTTGAGGAGGAGTAATATTTCACAAAGCCTTCATTTCCCAGGAAAGGGTTAAAATTCCCGGACTCCCCGGATGGACAGCTGAAATCTCGGCCCAGGACTCCGTCTCCCATCTCCCATGCTGGGCATCTTCCCCCCACCCTCCTTCTCCTCTGCTGGCAAACTCTCAGGTGTCTGCTGGCTCTCTATCTCTTTTCCCTCTAGGTTCGGGGGGAGGAACAAAGACCTCTCAGACCTTCTCCACCCTTCCATCCTCAGGAGGTGGCCCAGCTCAGTTCCTGATCCTTCACCCCCTGGCCTACCTCTGCAGGCCACTTGGCTTTTCCCCTCCCCCACCCAGCTTGCTGCTGGGCAGGGGAGGTCTGTACCTTGAGATGACCAGAACCAAAGAGAGCGAGTTCTCCTGGGAATTCTGCTTTTAACCCCTCTGTGTTCTCAGAGGCATGTCCACCTTCAATTGGTCACCCCAAGTTTCAGTATCCAAACCTGACCCCTGACTGGATTGACCTCTTCCTTCTGGAAAAATTCTTTATCCATGTCAAACCACGACATCTTTAAAAATCAATATAAATCAAAGCATGTAAACCCATTTCTCTAGAAAGACATTGAAAGCTGAATCACATTCCAGAACACTGTTGCTTTAACAATGCTAATATTCTGTATTTTAGATATCTATTCAAACCTTGCTGTTAGGTCAAGATCTGTAATCCAGATTCCCAGCAATAGACAAATTACATCATGGTACATAGCACACCATAAAGAAGACAAACCTAGTTGTGGAGGGGTGATTCCAACAGGGAAGTGGTTGTATAGTGGAACAGACAAAAAATTACCATGAAACCACAGCAGCTCTTCAAGTACAATATTATTTTTTTCAGGAAGGTTTTCTAGATTTCAGACAGCAATATATGACAAAAAAACTTGAACTTTTGTATAGAAACTGTACCTGAAAATTGGAATAGATATTTTTAGACACTTTTCTTACAGGCATACCATTTCTCTACTGCTCATGTAAATGTTTTTTAATAAGAATTATTTTTTTTATTAATGTAATGGCCTTTTTGTGAACATATTTACTTCTAACAGTAGACAGATAAGCAATTAGGAACGTTTACTAATTGCAGTAAATTTCATTATGACAAGAAATGCAACTTCTCAGATGCCTATGATGAGTTAAACATAAATTTAATCTAAAACACATGCTTAGCAGGATTGTATGCTCTTATATTCTATTGTAAGAAGTGTTAGCATTTGATTTTAAGGACCTAGTTCATTAATAGCAAATAGTTTTATAAGATGTCCTATGAAGACACTTTGAGTTTTTTTAGAGGAAATTACGGGAGATACAAAGCTTTTTCATAATTAAAAATAAAATTAGCAACAACATCACTGGTGCATATGAAAAATTAACAAAATATATTTTTATAATACTGAATTGATATAAATGTAATGACAATAAATTAATTTATAAACTTCTGTGATTTTTCATTTGTTTCATAGGAAAACTATTTCTTCAGGCTTCTGTGTTATGACAGAGGTTGTAAAAACTGATTATCAGTTACATGCACAAAGTTAGTGAGTACACTTGCATAGCACAAATAGATGCATATAAGACAGTACTAGAAAAAGAGCTTGAAAATCAAGACAAAATCAAATTCTGCCAGCTGCAGAAAATTAAAATGCTCCAAATAGGCCAACTTTACTAAAACTTTCATTCTTTTGTGCTTTTTACAGTGAAAGTAACATAGTAATGAAGGTTTCAAAATTCACCTTTGTAATTTAATTCCACTAAAAGAGGAGAGAATTTTTTTTGCTACGGGTCATAAACCATAAAGCCAAGATTTTGTACAGGTATAGATTGTTTAGGATTTTTTAAGTTTTTAGGGTTTTTTTTTTACCTAAAGCCATAAAGTAGAGCTAGAAACACATTGTTATAAGGTAGCCTAAGTCCATATAATTTTTATTTTATCTCCATATATATTTTAGAGTAAGGCTGTCAGTATTCCCTCATAAAATGTGAGCACTGTAGAATACAACAAGATCCTCACCTATAAATTATCATAGATAAGGTATTACACAAATAAGGTATTATTGCCCAGTGCTTGTTTTACTCAGCAGTTTCACCTGTACGAAAAAGAGTAAACTAAGGATGGTTTGTCTCTCCGTACCATGTATTTCTTGCCCAGAAATAATAGTCTCCTCAAAGAATCAAAATCTCATGTGGTAGTTTTGGAACAGGAAAAGCTATACATATTTAAATAGGGACTAGGAATCAATAAGAAGCAGAAGAGTAACACAGCAATTTTTGAAGTCAATGAATGGACATTTCTGTAAAAAACAAAGACCAGAGCAAAGTTGTGTCAAAGCAAGGGTGTCACTTCCAGCCATCAAGCCATGATGACCAGAAGAAAAAGAATTATTTAGCATTGTACCCATTTTCCTTTTATTCTATAGCAATATTTTGAAAATATATGTTAGAATTGGATTTTAAAAGACAGAAGGAGCTGTTAAAATATTGCTGGATTTCACTTTAAAAAATATTTGTCAATTTATTTTTTATAGAATATTTCCATTAAAAAATAATTTAGCCTTGTTACAATTGAAAAATCGTTTCATTTTGCTATGAGACTTTCCCACAACGGTCTTATCTAGTGAGTTATTCTATTGATTAATTTAAAAATTCATAATTTCTGGAGAAAAAAATTAAAATACAGGTTGTGCTTATAATTTCAACCAGTTGTCACATACAATCCAGAAATAGAATATTACAAGAGAAGTAAAAACCCAAGACTAGCTCAGGTCATGAGGGCTTTCTTAATGGGGTAACTAGTACTAGCCAGTATGACTAAAAGTGGTGTGACTTAGACAAGGTCAGAACTAAAAACTAATGAAATTTTGTCTAATTGTACTGAAAGAGAGTTCTTACTTAAGCACCCTAGATAATGTAGGTGCTACACTGACCCATGGCAATGTCTATCTGGGTGTGCACGTTCACTATTGCCTATCAGGGAGATTTCATTTCCTTCACAGGAGGCCATTCCAGTCAGAGTTACCATCCTCACCTCCATTCCAGACAGCTTTCTTCTACTTGCTGTATAGATTGCTCATTAGCATGGCAGTCTACAGTGATTTCAGAGACATGCTCACTTGGATCTATGCCAAATTACCTCTGAACATGCTTTCATGACATAGACTGAAAATAAAGACTGAGCTCAGAGACGCATGAGCTAGCACCTTGGTGAAACTGGACTAAAACGAATTTCATTGTGAAGAAAACATCAGTGATAAAAGGAAGTTTCAAATGTGAACAGGGAGAACGAAGTCAGCTGCAGAATGAAATACACAGATTGAAAATGGATGGCGAAAATTGCCGATGTATATCAGAATTTACAGGTGGCAAGGGTTTTTTTCAGCCTTGATTAGAACTTCAGTCTATCTTCAGCACTGTGACAACATTACTACTATGCAAAATTAGCTCAGAAAAGACAAAATACTACTGTTAGGTAATGGAATAAACTGATTTATGATTTATGAGGTGTGAATAAAAATATATAATCCTATAATTTTGCTAAGTGATCACCTACATATTGTAGGTGGATACAGGCAGAGAGGAAGGAAAGGAATTATTTCAAGAATCACAACAGACTATAACTGCCTAAAGAAGTAATAGCTTACCTTGAGAAAAAGATAATTTTAGATGTATATTAGAAAATACTTTCTGATCCATTAGACTCTAATACAATCTTCTGAGGAAAGTGCTGAAATCCTGGTTAGGAAATTTAGCAATTAGATGGAAAGGAGTAACAGGCATATGCTAAGAAGAACAGTAGAGAACCTGCAAAATTGAAAAAAGTTCTATCAGGTCATCTAATTCACCTTAATTTCTATGAAAATTAATGTTTGCTCTTTTACCTTGGTTTAAATTTTGCTCATCCAGTCATGAAACCTTTTAAATCTCTGGACTCTAAAAATGTCTTTCATTCAGGCAGCAGTGCCTCAAAGCTATTCACGCTAATTAGGCAAGGTCATTTAAATACATTTTTCATGAAGCACCTTAAACTCAGTGTGCCATTTTATATATTTATCAAATTGCTAATCAATATGCTATACCACAGTTACCACTGGGCCTCAAGTTACACAGAATGCTGCACGAATTTAAATTGTGCAAGATGCTTTCTGCATAAATGAAATTAAAGTGTGTGCATTGATCATTATTCACAATAGAAAAGAAATGACCTAAATATATTCAAATCAGAAAAATGTATTTTAAGTAAATCTTAACTGTATTGTTGGCTTCTTTTTTCATATGTTTTTTAACAAGCCTTGTATTAGACTAGCTTCGATTTCACTTTCTTTCTCCAGCATATTACCTCCACTGTATTGGTAAAGTAATTTATTCCATCCTCTGTGGAGACCCTGGATCTCATTTGCCAGCATATTTATCTTTCCTGCCACTGCACTGTCATTCATCTGCAATCTCCACAGAATACCAGACCTGTGCAGAATTTCAATTAGGATTGATTCAACTAAATCCAGGCCACAGAATTGAGGCTGACAGGGTGACCCCCTGAGAATTTAATATGTTGAATTCTAAAAAAAAAAAAAAAAAACCAGAAATACTGCAAAACAGAAAATAGATCAAGTTTAACACCCTAATTCATTAACTCCTCTATACACTCAGTTCAATCTGTCTCACAATAGGTTTTTTCAGACTCTGTATTGTTTACAGTAGTTTCGACTACCACAGGAAAGACAAAAATCTCTACTCTTCATCTGAGGTCTAATCAACTTAAACTCAGACAGCTTGTAATGAACAGGGGAATTATTTCCACAGAGGCTGAGCTACCTTAAGCTTTCTATTCTGAATATACATATATTAAAAAATCAGTACAGTATAGGTATACAGGTGAAATAGCTTTTATTGGATCCTTGACTTCACAGACCTCCAGTGCGTTCCAGTGTAATCATTGACAGGCTTCATCTGCTTGTCAGTTAAATGTCCTAACAGAATTTCTTAAATAATATGTGGTTACTAGAACAGCCTTGTAGGTTTCAAGGCAACTAAGCTCGAGAAGAACAGGAATCTGAGAGATCTTTTTTCTTGTAGTATGTAAGTATCCACTATTTGAGTTTTAACTTTACCTTAGTTGTGCACAACTTGAGACTTGCTTTGATTCTACACCAGAAGCAGGTGTAAGTACATGCTCAGTTTTACACAAAGTATTACAGTAGAATAGAGAAATTATAACAATTCCACATTTAATTAGATTTTTTTTGTTGTTATTAAAGAATTATATTGACTAAATTTTCCTTAAATATCAGTGTATGATATTATAAAGTTAGTATTATAGAATCAGAATATCCTGGGTAAGAAAGGACCTACAAGGATCATTGATTCCAGCTTCTGGCCCTGCACAAGACCACCTCAAGAGTCATACTATGTGCCTGAGAGCATTTTCCAAAAACATAAATTTCTACCTCACTTAATGTGAAAGGTAATGTAAGGACTCACATATTAAACACTTACCAAACATTAAATCAAACAAAAGAATAGAAATGGAGTTGGGAAATATTGGCATACACACATATTAATGTTGAATAGAACATGCGTCTGCTGGAACTGGATGAAATAATTAAAAGAAGCATTGATTTGTTTATACATAGAGATGCAAGATCAATGAGTCTAGCATAAGCAAAGAAATTAAGACATTAATTGATATTTGGGAGGATGTCATATTATTTTAACTTGACATAACTTTAACTTAACTATAAAATATTTCATATATGACAAATATTTTGGAATCTTTCATCTGAATCTTAATATTTTACCTGAGTGTTAATTTGTCACAGTGAGAAATTTCTCAGTGTACTAGGATTATTCTGAAGAAGAGGCCCAAATATCACCAACTTAAAATTAATATATATACAATGTCCAGAAAGAATCCCCCAATAAGGTAGATTTCATTCTGAAATTTGGTCACAAGATCCATGTGTCACTTCAGTAAAGAGCAAACTGCATTAATACATACTTTATTGCATTGATATATGTGTGCCTTTGGTCTGTAAGCATAGTGTAGGGTAGTGGAGGTACAAAAAAATTATGCTCCCAATATATTCTTCAATAATTACTGCTTTCCAAGGCTATTCCAAGGTACCAGATTATGACTGTAATAAATTAGAATTTTTCTCCAGTACTACGTAGAAATGCTACAATAAACACATAAACACAAAGCATAAATATTTTACATTATCCTTTCTTTGGGGAGTGGATGGTGAAACACAGATGTGTTGCTGTACTTCTTACAGCTGTCATGTGGATACAAGGGAGAATTTTAAAGTATGAGAACATAATGAGATTCAAATTAAATTGGAGAGGATACAGGGGAATTTTACTATCTTCCTTCATTTGTCTAAATTTGATCCATTTCTTCACTGATCATAAACCAGATTTTCCATACACTGGACATTTTTATGACTAAGTCCTTTATTCCTTAGTTCATAACCTGAAACTAAGATCCAGTTGTCCTATTGAGAGGGTTTTTTTCAGTACTTGGAAGGGTTTCTATGTGTTATAGTTAAAAAAAAAAAGCAAAAATGCTAACAGAAACTACTGCTGGTGGAAATTTTGGCAGCTCATTTACTACATCATGTTTCTTGCCTTATTACATAACAACAGATATGAGAAGATCATGCATTTATTTTCCCACTTGTGATCAACTTATAGTTAACCTGACCCAAAGCCTCATTACTGAAAGTCACCCTAGGTAGTGATCTAATCATTTGACTTATACATTTCATTTCACCCATTCTTTTTCTATTATACTTCCTAAAACCTTCAAAAGTTTTAAGAATCAATCACTACAAATACTGTACAAAAAGAACTCCATACATCTGTCTTCACTATGTTGCCCACTGTTTTCTTTTCTTTCTGATGGTGAGGTATTTTGATCTTTCAATTTATTTTTAGTCTTTCTTATTACACTTTATTGCTTGAAACTGTTTCTTGTGACTTATCTGATCTGATTGGGCTATTATTCTTATTCTATCACCTTAAATTCAGATCTTTCCCATTCTTGTGTAATTTCTGTTTGTTTTCCAAGTCCCTAAAGTGATCTGTTAAAGCTACATAGACCTTTTGCTGTATTTTCTATCTATATTTCTCACCAGGAAATTTTGCTGTTATGCTTTTAATAAGGTTCTTTACTTTGACTGACACTTCAACTATACTATTTCACCCTTAGATCATATTCCCAAGAGACCTTTTTTCATTTTCAGTGATTTTATTGAGATTTTTGTTTGGGTTTGTTGTCACTTTCATGATGCCACTATATTTAAAATACTCAGAAATTCCACTCCTTCCTTTATAAATCAAACAACCAAAGAGAGAAAAAGTGACCTTTTAACTTTCATCTGTCTAGACATACCTAATTCTGGTTAAGTCTCGTTATATTTCTATTACTCTTGTTATTTCAGCCTGTTTCTGATCATATATTTTATTCACAAAAAAAAATGTCACTTATATAAGTCATTTTTAGAGGTTTTTTGCAGTTACTGTTTGTTCAGAATAGAATTTTCAAAGATATGTCAACACTGTTTACTTTTCCAATTGAAACTCATTTTATTGCTGAATGCTTTGTTTTTTGGTTTTTTTTTTACATTAAATATAATCTTTTCAATATAAAGGAAATCCTTCTCTTATTAATGTCTGTAGAAATTTCACATTGGCCTCGGTGGCCCTGGATTGGGTATCTGCCATAAGGCAGTTGTGAGCAGGTAAGGATGAAGTAAAGATAATAACTGAGGCTGTAAAGTTTCTAAGTATTTTGTCTACTAGCAGCTCTGCTCAGTCCTCATTGCTCTACTCTTCCTTTAAGTTTTAAATAGGTAGAACAGTAAGTTCACCAAATGTACTAGAACACCTTCAGAATACACTGTATAACATGGTGTGTTCTTGAAATCTATGTTGGCACAAACACATTTCCTGTTTGAAGCCAGGTTGATAGTTATACGTGACATAATTTCTATCTCATTACTTTTTTATAACTGTGTAACTTAATTTCGTTCTAGAGCTTTACCCAACTATACAAACACTTTAAAAAAAAAAAAAAAAAAAAAAAAAAAGGAGGCGCTTTATTCTAGGCTGTTCCCACTCCTACAGCAAGAATAGTAGAGGGAGAAGAGAGGAGCCAGAAATACTGCAATGATGGACAATTCAGGACATTGGACATCTGTTGATTGGATCTAGGATCATTATTTCTGCCATTTACTGAATGGATTGTTGGGGATAGTTTTCCTTTGGAGACTTTTCCAAAAATGAACGATGCAATTATAGAAATAGCTGTATGATGGCATGGCCCCACCTGTTATTTGTTCCCTATCCAATACTTAAAGCATCAGAGTTTCACCATTCTACAGTTTAGTAAGACTTTATTCCTCACAGACTGTGCTCCAAAGTACAGACTATTTATTTCATCTGAGCTCTGGAAACAAGTTTTGCATATTATCATTTAGCAACGCTTCTTCAATGCAGCTGGCAATGTGAAAACTCAAAAATGTCCAAGATGTCAATTAGACATTATTGAAACATATCAATTATCAGGGCTCCACCGCCCTTGTCAATGTACTCACACATTAAGAAAATACATCCTCCAAAATCAAATCCTTATAATCTTAATAGACAGGAGGAGATGCCTCCTGAATTATAAAACTATAAATTGTCAAAGTTCCTCATTAAATCTACATTAATTGCATGGTAATTCATAGATCTACATACCCATAAAACACCCAGATCAAGATGCATATACTTGAACACTGCATACTTCAATAACATATTATTTTTTAAATTGAAGACTACCTGATAGTAAATATTGTGAGTTTATATACCAAAATAAAAAGGAAAACATAATTTAATTCCATAGTCCACTTTCTAGTCCAGTTGTACCTAGCTTGACAGTTAAAGTGTGCATCTAATGAAAACCAGGTATTTTGCTGCAGCTAAAGAAACAAGGAAGAATATGTGTGTTTTAAGATTAAAACCTCTGTGAAAAAATCATATGTGCTTACTAAGTTTTTTCCTTAGTCACATTAATGTAAATTAAGCTCCAATGTGAATTTACAGCACACTAATGACACTACAGTGATTTCCCAAGAGGATATTAGAAATTCAAGTTAACACTATAATAAAAACAAATTGAAATGAATATTTTCTCTGGTAAAACAAAATTTAGTAGAAGTTGTCTTAGCTAAGGGAAAAAAACACAGAAAAAAGGGAAAAAAATCTAGATTGATCTATTTACATAAATTATTTGAACTTCTAAAATGTCAATTGAATAATGCGTGTTCATTAATAATGCATTTGATAATTGACTGGGAAAAATTAACTTATATATTATTCACAAATAATATTCAAATATGTCTAAAACATATCCTGCACAAAAGATATGCCTTTAAATCACCAGTGGGGTCTGCAGCATCACATCCATAGTTCTGTGAATACTTACTGCTGCTGCTCCTTTAGCTTTTTAGGAGCTGACACTGGAGAGTCAGATGGGTTCTAATTAGTGAGGCTCCATTATAATATTAAATTCTGTTAAAAAACCTCAGGGTTTGGCCCTCCATCTTTTAATGTTTTGCACTCAGAATGGTGCTATGCTTAATATATTTCAACAATTCAATATATCTTCCATCTGGTAGCTCAAAGAATATAATTTTTTTGCATAGCAACAATACCAAAGCAGAAGAAAGTCATTCAATAACTAATAACAGTGCTCACTTATTGCTAAAAAAACCCCTTGATTTCAAACTATTTACACTTTTGATAGAGCATACTTATATAATAGAAATTTTGGACAAATATTTTCATGCTTATTATTCCCACCTCATTAAAGGTAGTGCAATTCACACTTTTAAACAAGCTAGTATCTCTTTAATCATTACCTCACAGCAAAAGTAGCTAGAACTTATGCTGTGTCAAGTATATCCCTCCTAAGCATAGATTTTCCTGGCTTATGTTAACTCTAGCTAATAAATGTCTCTGTTATAGACATGTACATGCAGACCAATTTTCACTCTGTAGAGATTATTCTTCACATTACTCTGACTTCAGAATCACAGGGAAACCTTTGAGATTGAAGTGCAAAGTGAGATTTTCCATAAATTGTTCCATACACACACATACTCGGGTAAATACACAGTCTTTCACTGTCTTAAGTGAAATCTAAACGTTCAAAATAGCTAAAGTCAGCCCCTCTTCTAGCTAACAATTATACATATTGGAAACATCTTATGTTAAACTTTGTCAAACATGAATCAATTATGTCATTTATATACATGTAGATATCCTCCAGAGGATGGTAAACTCTTTGCATATAGGGAAATAAAGCCTCCATTCAAAAGGATTTTCTATCCTTGGCCCTAGAATGAGCTCTATGCATTCCAGTCTTCCCAAGAAGAAATAATGCTATTATATTCCTCACATTTACTCACTTATTTCTAGGCAGTATATTTTAGAAGCCAGGTAAATCATAAGCAGATGGCAGACATCACTAACGTGTGAATAAACTAGCAGTAATGTTCAGCACAGATCTGACCTGCCTCTTTTGGACCCTTTGGAGGTTGGTGTCAGTGAACTAAATTCCTCTCCTTCTAAATGCCCATGCAATGAATAATGTTTTAATTTTTTATCTCATTCTCATTTTACGAAACTGTCATGGTAAAGTGCAAAGGAAGAAAAATAACAAGAAAATTAAGCTGATGAAAATTAATTTTTGAATGCTTGCTTGATCAGAGAGAAGAAAATATATAACCAGCATAATTAATAATCTTATCTTTAAAAACTTTTAATTAAAGTTATGTACGCTCTTCCTGAATATAGGTAATAAATATTAACGAGGCACACAGTATTCAGTAACACTATAATACTATATATGGTTAAAACATAAAAAATTCCTCAGGATATACATATCCACATCATGTCTGAATTTGTCCTCAGAAATGTAAGATGGTTTTGATGTTCCAAATATTTGTGGGAGGAAATACCTAATGAAGGATTTTGAGAATCCAAAGATGACAACAAACATATTGTAGAAGACTCAAACTTTGATAGGAAATGTAAGGAGTTTTTTGCTTTGACTGATTGGATAGCTTCCACATGGATGAAACACATGTTAAATTATTTACAGATAATTACATCTCTGTGCTGTTGCTAAAATATTAAGACACCATTGTCCCACAGGAGAAACTGTGACAGACATTGGCACATCAGCTAATGAATAGCTGTGGGGTAAGGGAAAAAAAGAGCTACCACTAGACCTTGGTATTAAGAGACAGAATGTCTGTAAGTAATCCGTACTCAGAGAAAAATGACACTTTCTTTTTCCCCTTCCCTCCTACTAATTTCAAATAGAGCAAATGTTCACCATTTGGTAGAACTTGCTTGAAGGTGATTTTTTCTGGAAATAGTCTCAAGGCCCTCTCCACTCCCTTTTCATTATAGCAAACTATGACCTAGAAATACAGAATAATTACCTTCAACTAATGACATTTTCAAATACAAAAGACTAGGCAGTGGTTTTGGAGAAAAGACGTATTACTACTGACATGGGGATATAGTTCTCACGCAATTTTTGGAGTTATGGAGGTTGTTGTTTCACATCACAGAGTGAAAAAAATTAGAGAAACATACTGAAGATACAGTATACTGGCTGTATTTGACCACAATTCTGTGATCTTATACAGCCAGTATAAGACCACAGAATGGAACACAAAGTCTGCATTTTAAACAGATATTTGAACACTGAAACTAGCTATCAACCACGAAATTTCATTCTTTCTTTAAGTCAATTGAAAAAATAGTACCTGGAATATTTTTACTGAAAAACTACATGGAAATTATTGAAAAGTAAGATTTGCAAGATCTGGTTCCTCAACATTTATTTTCTTAAGAAAAAAAAAAAAATCTTTTACCCTAGAATTATAGTATTGAATATATTCTGAAGGTACCCTTTAAAATAAGTGCTCAGTTTCATAGGGTATACTGCAGTAAGGGAGAAAGGCACATCACTTATAATAAATAATCCACATAAACTCTGTCTAAATCTGCATAACTGTGCTAATCCCAAGGATCTATGTGGCTTCAACTTGCCATAAGTTATAGGAATCCATCCATAATTTGTCATTTATCTAACCTAATCATCACCTGCACAATTATAGTATTAGTACAAAAACAGTTCATAAAGACGTCATGTGTTCATCTGACAGATTAAACAGAGCCTCTACCAACAGTAAAGCAAATTAGATGTAAACACATCCTTGAAGTATATGCTTATGTTCTTTCCTGGATAGAACTTGAAGGCTTAACATGTTTAAATTTCTGATTTAGGAATTTAACTAACATTTTCTAAAAAAAACCCAAAATATACCAAAATGCAAATGTGCAATGAGGCCTATAATTCCCCCCTGGGAATTAAAGTAAACTGGTCACCCAGCATCCAACTATTCCCTTAAATATATGCCCCTAGCAAAGCACATTTTTGTGGTATTGATCTATACTAATGTGAAAGGTGTCACTTACAACTCTGAGTACAGATTAATGAGTTTGGACTATAGTGTATGATATTATAAAGTTAGAATTATAGAATCAGACTATCCTGGGTAAGAAAGGACCTACAAGGATCATTGATTCCAGGTCCTGGCCCTGCACAAGACCACCTCAAGAGTCATACGATGTGCCTGAAAGCATTTTCCAAATGCTTCTTGAACTCTGCCAGGCTTAGTGACATCACCACTGCTCTAGTGCCCAATCAGCCTCTGGGAGAAGATATTGTTCCTAATAACAAACCAAAGCCTCATTTCACACAACTTCAGGCCATCCATCTCTCAGGTTCTGTCACTGGTAACTCTAGGGAAGTGTTTGGTGTCTGCCCCTCCACTTCGTCTCCTGAAGAATCTGTACACACTCTGAGCTCTACCCTCAGTCCCCTCTTCTCCAGGCTGAACAAATCAAGTGCCCTCAGCTGGTCCTTTTATGGCTTCCTCTCTAGACCCTTCACCACTTTCATTGCCCTCCTTTGAATGCTCTCTAACAGCTTTATATCTTTCCTATTTTGGAGCCTCCAAAACACATAGTGAGACCGCCCTAGAGCAGAGCAGAGCGGGGCCGTTGCCTCCCTTGCCCAGCTGGCCATGCTGTGCCTGATGCCCTGCAGGACAGGGTTGGCCCTCCTAGCTGCCAGGGCACTTCTGACCCAGATTCAGTCAACCAGGATCCCCAGGTCCCTTTCCATGGCACTACTCTACAGGATCTCTTTCCCCAGTCTGTTCGTACATCCAGGATTACCCTGTCCCAGGTGCAGAAACCAGCACTTTCCCTTGCTGATTGTTAGTGATTTCCCAGACCTCTGGCTTGTCAAGTCTCTCTGCAGGGTCTCCCTGCCTTTGAGGGAGTCAGCAGCTTCTTCCAATGTAATATCATAGGCAAATTTACTTAGTATCCCTTCTAGTCCAGCATCCAAGTAATTTATGAAGCTGTTAGAGAGCACTGGCCCCAAGATGGAGCCCTCCAAAACCCCACTAGTGGCAGGTTATCAAGAGATGCTCCATGTTCAGCAAAGCTAACCTTCTGCCTTGACTTCTGACATTTGGGAATTGCCTGCTCCTGTACCCTTAGGAGCCACTGCTTAAAACATTGATAGGCCTCAGAATCTTCAAAAGCATTTCCCCAGGGGATCTTACTAATTTCCTGAGCAGCTTGAAGTCTGCTTGCCTTGTGTCCAGGTTTGAAGTACTGCTGCCACTTTTTCTCCTGTCACCAGAGATTTTAAATTCTACTGCTTCATGGACACTGTGACCAAGAGCGCTGCCACTCGCTTTGCTCATGACATCTTTGCTGTTAACAAGCATCAGATCAAGGAGGGCACCTTCACCAGTCATCTCTCTTAGTGCATGTACCATGAAGTTACCATCCGGGTGTTCTAGCAATCTTCTAAGACTGTTTGTACCAGCTGGGTGGTATTCCCACCTTACACCTAGAAAAGGTCCCCAGTAAGGATAGGGGCAGGTGATTTGTTCCTTGAAGGAGGACACTTTCATCAGTGTCATCATCCTGGCAGGGTTGTCTATGGTAAACTCTCATGATGGCATCCACTGTACCTGTTTGTCCCATAATCTGTATGAAGAGACTCTCAGCCATGCCTTTACCAGCTGCAAGGTGTTAATACAACTCGGTTTGGTGAAATCCAGAGAATTAGTAAAAGAAGAAAAATATTGCAGCAGAAAGCCATGCAACTTTTAGTATTTCAAATGTTGGGCATAAGGCATTTCTTACCATTGAAAATCTGGAGACTAGAGATTTTTACCACCCATTCAAAGTCAGACCATATCTTCTTACATTTTTTGCTGTACATGACATGCTGCTTTGAACTGAGTTTTATCATGCTGTTCTTTGTCTGGTACATGTCATGATAAAATGTGACATGACTGTCAGTTTCGTTAAGTCAACAGAAATGAAAACATATTCACACAATTTGAATCTTTTTCTGACCTGGTAAATATTGGCATATCCATCTTTGAAGAACACAAAAGAGAAGATCATGCTTCATGAGGCACTCAAAAAAACATTTGGAAAAAAGCCCTTTAATAAAACTTAACACTGAGTCCTTAAAATCCTTAAAAACTTAACATTTTTGTCCTCTGCCCAAACTGGAATGAATTATAACCATAATTTTTCCCCAGCTAGAAATTGTGATCCATGTTAATGGTTAATGACTTCAGTTGAACGAAAAGTAGAAAGAACAGATTTGTTCTGAAGAAAAAAAACTCTTACCCGTAAATATTTTTGCAAAAGAAGCAGCAACAAATGGAATATTTTCTCATTACAGAGTCAGATTCATTGCAAGAACGAGTTTGCCCACTAGCTGAAAAGTAATTTCCTGATAGTTTTTACTGCAGGATTCTCAAAATTGTCTACAAAATGAATGATCCTCTACTTTAGTAAAACCTCCCAAACAGGACAGAAGTTCAAATGTCTTCTACTCTTCCAAACAGATGCTTTCAATGCTTTTTCTGTGTGGTCAAAAAAAAAAAAAAAAAAAAAGTGAGATTATACTGTAATACTGTAATTCATGCATTAGCCAGCTTACTGAAAGTACTCAGGGAAGCCAGGCACTGCAGTTTTAAATGAGATAAACCAGCAAAACCAGCAGTGAGAAGAAGTGTTGACACCAGCTATATCACGGAGAAGACTACAGATGTGTGACCTTCACCGTGATTTCACATGAGCTGACGGTGGCCAGTTTCCTTGTCACATCTCCACCATTTACAGCCCTCTGGGAAAAGGGACCCCACATCGGTCAGTCTGAGACAGGACAGGTTTGAAGTGAGGCAGTCTGTGCCCTGGCAGACACGATCTGAGGCTCATGAGAGCAGGAGAAGTCAGTCTGCAGTTGGTACTAATATGAAGAGAGCTATGCCCAGGCCTTACTTTCCTTATCCCTCTTCTGAGCCTCTCATTAACTCCCTGAAATACAGCTGCTCCCAGTGGCTGAAGGTAGTACAGTTCAGGCTTTATTTCACTTTTATGAGTGAGAGAGAAAGGCACTTTGATAGTTTTGTTCCTGCAGTTTTCTGTAGACTTTTAGGTATCTCAAGCAATGTTTTAAAACTAATATTTCTGAGACACTGGAAACATAGCCTGCCTGAAAGTCAATGTTTGGTTTTGAAGAATCTTTGTCCAAAATTTAGGAGTCAGGGCAGCTGGTTTTATAGCATTTATAGCCTCATGTATATTCCATTTTCACTGTTCTGAAAGCATGACATAGTATGTACATGCTCTATATCTTTTCTTCTAGCGTGAAGAATATATCCATTTCTAATGCCTTCTAAAATGTATAAAGTACAAAATCACCCTGGAAATTTCATTACCACAAATACAGAGTAATAGTCAAATGTACCCAGATTTAATAAGTGTGAAAAACAGAAGAGGAACATAATCAGGACTATTTTTGAGTGGGTATTAAAGTCTAGACTGAGGTTTACTTGTCAGTGTCACTGATAAAAAGGATAATTATTGACTCCTGAATTTCAGAGATAAAGGATGTTGTAGAATTTTATTAATTTTCTTGGAATAAGGTACAATAATATATTAGCCTAGTCTGAAGTTTTTACTGCTGTGAAATTCTTTCCAGCTATTGCCCTGCATAAAAATACCCAAAATCTACAAGCAAAATTCATAGTGTGCAATTTGCCATAGTGTGTCTGGAAGTAATCTTTCTTGTGCTTTTGCATTCATTTATCGTAAAAATACTTCTTGACATGCTCATCCACAATATTTGGTTATTCTTCCTCTATGTCAAAGCAATGGTGCATAATCAGGTACAAAATTTGCTCCTAACTTTTAAATTTTGGTATTCATCTGGATGATGAAATAGTTCCCTTAAAGACAAAACAAAATTTCAAACACTTGGCTTTTTTTCTCTGACTAAGTTACAGAGTCAGAACGCAAATTCTTAAAATAAGAAAAAATAATTAATTCTTTTAAAATAGAAAAGTAGTTTTTTTCTTCCCCCACAAAAAAAAAAAAAAGGGTTTGTGGGTTAAGAAAAGCATACTCTATCATTTTGTAATTCTTTGAGTAACTATTATGTTATTTATATCTAATTTTTCAAGTTTCAATGAAGCAACATTTAGAAAATATGTTTCTCTTTGTCTCAAATTTCTTTGCTTTTCAACACATTGAATCAGTTATCAAATCACCATCTCAATTCACGTAGAACCATGTTTCCAGAAGTGTAACTATAAAGCAATTTAAAAACCCTGTAGTTTTTATTATTCTGCAATGCTAATTCTAATTTTAGTTCTCAGAAACAACTATACAATTAACGGTACCTGTCCCTGCATTTAGAAAGAAGGAGCATCAAGTTCATTTAATCTATTAATTTTCTGAGCTGTGTATGGTCAGATAAGGTCAGTTGCAGTTTTCATGAGGACCAGGTGGATGTGGCATGGAAACCAGCCAAATGCATGTTACTGGATGCACTGATCTGCTCCCCACTTCTCCCAGGCTGGCTGTATCTGATCCTTCCACTGGTTGGTTTGGTTTATTTTCCTCTAGTCTCTGCAGCACCAGGCCACTACAAAGTAAACACAATGGCCAATAAAACTGGACAGCTGTGGGCAGTGTACAAGGGTCATTGCATTGAATAAAGGAGAACAAGGTCTTGGGTCAACAGGTAACACTGACATGGGTATAATTCAAATATTTTATGAGAAATTTCATCCTTGGCAAGTGATTCCAGTTCCACCAATTTTTAATGTCATTAAAATATACACCTGTGTAAAAAATTCACAAATTAAACTTTTCTAATGCCAATGTTTTGTGAAAACCTATGATCCAGTTCTAGTTCTGCCAGTAATAATAATGACAAATTTAAAAATGTGTTTTTTCCTTATAATCTGTAATCCTTAAACATAAACTCTACTACAGATCTTTCCTTATTGTATTATACTCTAATAGCAAGTTATTTCCCTTGAAAAATAAAAGAAGTCCCACACAGAAATCTTGATTTTTTTTTTAAAAAATCCCCACAAATTTTTATTATAAAAATTACTAGAAAATATCAAGTACCAGGAATGAAAAGAAACAAAGATGACGGACAAGAGTGGCTACTCACTGTTTATGCAATGACAATGCTTTGTTTCCACTTCACAAGCTCAAGATAATTTCCCTACAAATAATATAGCAAATCTTCCATTTTTCTTTCATTATAATCAATAGAAACTATAATCACTTCAAGTAGATGATAAGTGACTCTGTCAAATCACAGTTGTTTTGATCAGTTGTTATTTTAGGAGATTTCTTGATGCCAACCATTTTTTTTTGCAGGTAATAATCTTTTTTAATTTGCACATCACTGCTTTCATACTTGATGGCCTCTCAGTTAATGCTCACTAAAACAGATAAATCAATTCTGCCATGTTGCTCCAATGGTGACAGTTTTTCCTTGTCCTATAGATATGAGCATTTTGTCTCAATTCTATGCATTAATTGACCATGGAAGCACTTTCACAGCCCAAACCTAATTTGTACAGCTCAGATAGGTTCAGCCGCTGGGGCAGAAACACAAATGTGAGCAGAGTATTTAAACAGAGCACCCCCCAATGTCTGAGATGTCATTTCTTCAATATTGATCAAGATAAAGAACTCTAAGTTGGATTCAAACATAAGTGGGGAATTTCAAGGAGACGTTTGAAACCAAAAAGAAGAAAGTTTCAAAAGAAACATGGAGTATGAAAATTTGTAACTGTGGAAAAAGATCTTGGGGCACAAACTGGAGGAGTGATGCAGCACTCTCAAAGCTGCCCTGCAGAGCCAGGCTGAGCAGTCTCCCAGTACTGGCAGCACCAGGGAGGTGATGTAGCAGGGGCAGCATGCCAGGCAGGTGTGCCTGTGGAGGGGCTTTTGTAGGGAACAGAGAGCAGGAGCAGGAGCACTTCACCCAGGGAAGAAGGCATGTGCTCAATAGGGTGGGGATGCTGCTTGCCCACTCTGCCAATGATGGAGCGAAGCAGGGGTTGCTTAGAACATTTTGGTGTTAGCTTTCAAGGTTGCTTAGAAATCCGCAATGCTTTTTAATAGCTTGCAAGTACCTTGTATCTTCATTCGTCTGCTGTATTGCTGATACAGAGCCTGAATATGTAGTTCACTGGTTGCTGGTTAATTGCATGTCAGTGATGAATCAATAAACTGCTTTGATCATGACTGCATGAACTGAGCAGTGTTTTCCTGCAACAGCTGGTATCTTCCTGTCTGTTCTGAGCAAACAAGGAAGTGTGGAAGGCAACTCTTATTAAGCAGAATATTGATATTTAAAATTGGAGGCAGCCTTCCATTCATTATGAAGATCTTATGAATTATCCTTTTAAAAGAATACTGAAATACTACAAAGTGTCTCTTTAACAGCCTTACTAAAGCACATAAATATAAGAAACTAGTTAGATTTGTAATTTTATCACAAATTGTAAAATATATTAATCCCATTAACTCCTATTCTGTGAATGAACCTCAAAACCAATAATTTACAATAAATCTACATAATCAGTGTGATATATTGCAAGTCAAGAGTGTTTGTGCCTTGAGGCTTTTTTGACCAATCAGTGTTCAAACCCACAGTTCCACATTCACAGTCTATTATGGGAACTTCATCAGTCTTCCTTCTGAGTGATGAAATGACCAGTTACTACTGCCCTCCTAACACAAGCAGCCATGGATGATGTGGACTGTACATAAACATGCTGGGTGTAGTTCAAAATCTTACTGTGTATAGAAATTATTTTTTCTTTTTTAATTTGACGGGTTAAAAACAATTAATGTTTTAGCTAGACTAGAAACTTCTTTATCATTTTCCAATATAAAATGTTTTCTTAGTTTCAATGTTAAATGTAAATAAATAATAAGCTCATAAAACCTGACATGGAAAGCATTATCTCATTTTTCTTAGTTGAGGATGTACTCTAAATAATATATGCTATGTTTGAGACCTGAATTAAAATCACTTCTCTGTCTAATTTAGAGAAAATGATTCTGCCAGAGGGATTTTACTGAGATATTCCCCATATAAAGTAATTCAATGTAATTGCTTAAACATTCACTGGACAAGAGAGAAAAGTATGATTCAGACACAGCACTATGGGTATTAGCAAGCTCACCTCAGGGATGGGACCTGAAGCTGGAGCACATCTTGGTCATGACTCTTCATTATTTATACCCAGATCACTAGATAACTATATTCATTCATGGATATCACCCACAATAATGTACTGAAAATATAGCTGCAAAATATTGCCTCTATACAGTTTAAAGAGCCTACATTGTGATGTTTTAATACAACATTTGTCTACCTCTCTTTATAGGTGCCCCATGAATAACTGACATGTCATTTGAAAGTATTGATGCAATAATATTATACTATGTAGATATTATATTTGTTTTACAAACATACATTTTAGATAGTTCTTTGCAATTTGTAATGATAGGCAAGTCCTCATGCTTCAGTCTGTCACAATCTTTAAAATTTTAACAGAATTGAAAACTTATTCAAGAAGCTTAATTGCAAAGGCAATGGGTTCAGGACTATCATTTCAGTCCCTCAGCTCTGCTGTGTTATTAGATTGTTCCTGTACAAAAAAGTAAAATTAATGAAAGCTCTTAAGTTCACGGGATATTGACCTCCCTTTATAAATCTACCATGAGCAGAAAAGATTAATAAAATGAAGATACTGAAATGCCTAAGAATATTCTCCTCTATGCATCCTCAGTTACACACTTGTTTAGACAAATCTGCCACCATGTAAAGTCAGCAGATTGCAAGTGTATTATAGGAATTACTCATAATGTGAAAAAATTTAGCCTAGCTGCACATTTTTGGGAGACTAGCATACAGAGCATGAGGGAAAATGAACCAACATATGAGAGGTCTAAAATGTAAAATGACAAAATTATGCTGGTCCAGTCATATGTGCAGTAAAATGAGATTTTTGAGTGTGACCAACTCCAAAACTATCCCACAAAACATTATAAAGTATTGAAGAACAATAAAGAATGAGCTATTCAAGGTCACAAAGGACATTCCCCCTGCCTGATATTTCCTAATGGCCAGATATTGCACTGATACAATCCTGGAATAAGACATTAATTAATATACCTTAAGACACACACACACAAAAATTATTTCTTAAATGAAGAGCATGTGGAAATTGAAGGATGAAATAGAAAACTATTCAGATTCATGGTAGATATAATTCTACACTAAAGGCCATGTCAAGGTCAAAAGCCTCCTTAAACAATACTGAAGTTATACCTTTACAGGTGGGAATGGAGGGACTCTATCCTGATGAAGTAATTCCAGGATTTAGGAGTTTGTGGTGAGCAACTAAGCCTGACCTTAAACTGTGAGATTGCAACCGAGATGTTAACACAGGTTACCAGTAAATGAATAAGAAACTAGTTAGTAGCCAAATAGATGAGGCTTTACTCCTTTATAAGAAGCAGGTGAGATAGATATTGGAATGTTGTATTCTGTCATTATTTTTAAAATATTGAAAAGTAAGGAAATATTCAGAGGAAATTGAACAGTGTATGTGACTACTTCATGAACTTTACATCAAAATACAGTTTGTTGTCTCATCATACAAAAAGTTTCTTAGTGTAATAAATAGACACAGAAATGCTTCATCTCAGAAAGACAAGGTCAGGTCAATTCAAGTTAGAAGTGAGCAATAGTATTTCAATGGTAAACAGAGTTCACCAATATTAGAATTAACAGCAGAAGATTTTCCATTTGTCAGGAGTTAAAACAACTGGTTTTTATCCTAAATTTCATAAATGGAAATCTTGATCCTTTATTTTAAAAATATTTTCTACTTTGTTTTCATTTTTCCTTATTTCACTGTTCATTATTTTCTAAACATTCGTGTCAATTAATGACATTATCAAAACTGAACTATTTAATTTATTAGAAACTAAATAGATATATTAATTTTCCAAGATACTGGTCCATTTCCTATGCAAATATCTATCTATCACTTACATAACTTTATACAAATGTGTTTTTTACACCTGGACTTAATGTTGGAGCAATTAATGTAAATATACGTCTTGACTTCAGCCATGATACAGAGATTTTTGTGTGGAATAGATAGGCCATAAAATTGTGCAAATATAAAATACAAATGATCTCCATATCCAACATTCAACAGGCTTCTTTCATAATACTCTCAAATGCTCATGAAACTTGGGGACTCCACATCCCATGGTATCATAAATAACTTCTATTTCCTGCCTTCAAAATAATAACATGTAAGTTTAAGATCTTGACCACTTGATAACCATATCCCCAACCTCCCCATTTTGTATTTCTGCACATATTTACTCAGATATAAGCAAACTACATTTTGAAATTTGTTTATCCATGCTAGAGACCTTAGGATTGACTTATGCAGGGTTTTTTTTAGCTTTATTAATTGCTCTTTGGAAGAAGCAGGGACATAAAATAGAGAGTGATTGCTGTTATAACAGGAAGAGATGATCTGTTCTTAGTCGCAAAAGTTGGCAAGATAACAGAGAAAACTCCTGAAGAAAAATCAATCTAGCAAGACTTCTCTGCATTTGCTCACCACAGCACTTACGCCAAAAGCCAAAGAACTTAAATACACTTATAAAAGGTGCATTAATTAAATTTCTAAAATCAAGTTTGTAAGTATAAGTTGAAGAAGCTGAGCAGGAAGGAAGTTAATAGGATGGTGCCATTACACAGTCATCATGCCTCCTCAGCAAAAGGATTGAATTACTTCTTTTGTTGGGGCCAAACTTATGTTAAAAGTACTTTGTATTAGCATTTTTTTGTGTCTCTAATGTAGATGCAAAATAATTCTACTTCCTTAAATCTCTTTAAACTCAAGCACTAGTTACAGATAAAATGTCAAGCAAAGAATTTACCTTTAGTGTAGTTTAAAAAAAATTAAGCACAACCAAAATGCAACAAACAACTACTACTATTAGTCTAGTTACAGAGGAATGAACACACTTGACATAAAAAAGGAGTTGCTTAATGGTGATACAGTTAAAAGCTGTTACCCAGCAAGACTTCCCATTATATACTTCTTTTTTTGGTGTTATCTCCACTCTTCCACTGTTCCTTGATCTTAAGGTCAACAGGTTTGAAGAAGAAGGAAAATGTTTGGAAATATGGCAGAACCCTCATGTCTTCAGCAGGAGGAGAGTGGTGATATTGATAGAGGCACAGGATGTTGCTGTTGATATTTTTCCCTTTCTCCTCACTCCTGTGTCCACTTGGGCACACTTTTCTAAGGCATTTTAACACATTTTAGACCTTGATCTTTTTTTACTGGTCCATAACTTCATGTTACAAACAATTTGCCTTTATAGTGTGCATTGTATATGCTAGACTATTATTATTTACACTTTCTGTTACCCAAAAATTACCTTTGTTCAGCTCCTAAGTTTGTATTTTCTTTAGTAACTGTCCACTGGGGGATATTCATGGAGCCTCTGTTTATTAGCCTGTGTTCACACCTACAAGGTCTCTGCTGTCAACCCTAACCTTTACACCCCAACACAGAAATAATTCACTCTTAGGAGCGCAGCTACTTGTTATGTCTGCTAGCACCAAAACTACAAACGATAATTTTTCCACACGATTATGCAAAGGTAAATAGAACTAAAACTAGATGACAGCCACCTGGTCATTAAACAGTTATTGTTACAGCTAAGCAAGGTAAACCTAAACTCCGAGAGAAAACACACCAGAGAAAACAAGTCTGACAGCCACAGGTATGCTGGTGCCAGCACTGTTCACTGACTGTCCCTCTGATAGAAGGGATCTAGGTTCTGTCATACACAACCACACACTTAACACTCTATGTGCTCATAACAGAGCTTATCTTAATGGAAAAAAATAGACTCTGCTATTCTTCATTAAAAGAATATTATTTATATATATAATGCTAAATGCACTCTAGCAATTTATCTAAAGCCATGATTTGGGGTTATTAAAAAGTAGCATAGGAAGTAAAGATTTCTGTGTTCAAAACCCCTTATTTGATTTAAGGATCATACCAACATTTTAATTAAACAGTTCTGAAACTGCTAATAATATAAATTAAAATGGTCCCAAAGAATTTAAATATACCTATTAAAGAGTGCACTGATATTAATTAAATATGAAGATCCATTTGGTAAGTACATGTTTAAAAAACTAAGCAGAAAGAAACTGAACGGCATGGTGCTGGTACAGAGTCACCACACCTCCTCGGCAAAAGGATAAAATAAATTATTTTGTTGGACTACAGGGACCCTTCTAATATTTTTCCTGTAGGAAATGGGCTTGTAACAAAATAATTTGTTACAAAGTGTAAGATCATTCCGAGCATCCTGTGTCTGTGAATTTCAATAAAGCCCCAATTTTTTCCAGGTTATAAACTAGGTCTTCACCATGGGCCAAGCTCCTTCATCAGGTCTCATAACTGAAAGCTAAGACCTGATCTTCCAAAGCTATTGGGAACCACCATCTTCACTGTTTAAGGGGATATTGTCCGTGAGTTGAAATAAACTTACCTGATAGATTGTTCAGAGGTCTTCTACTTATTGGCAAATGTTAATAGGCAGTGAAGGCAAAACACCCGACTAATCCTAGGCTAATTTTGCTTCACCATGGAAAATCAAGCTTTTATCTGGATTCTAAAAACACTGGCAACTGTTTCTCACAACATGGGCTCCCACCAGCACAACATCCCTATATGTTTCATGCAGACTTGAGGTTAAAAGGTAGAAAAGAGTTTTAGCTATTTCTGCTTCCCTGAAGTAGCATCAGATATTCTACTCTGTAGATAATAAGAAAGGGATTTGGGATTTTGACTTTCAGCTTAAATTTAGACAGGTTAAACCCTCTGTTCTTGTACAGACACTATATACAATGTGGAAAAGCCTCAGAATAAGCCAGAAAAAAAAAAATCTGCAAATGTTTTACTATCTCCTGGGAGATAGTATAATCTCTCTGCTCTAAAAATTTATGAAGCAAGTTTGCAAGAATATTTGGGATGTACAAGCAATCCTTTGAGTCCTGCTTAAGTAAAGATGTAGATAGAATGTCCTACAACTAACACAGTTTTCCATTACTAAAATTTTTTTCAAGTGATGACAAGAGAAACTTGCAGAATGAGAATTTCAATAACCTCCTCCATATGTCTGAACAGAAAAGAACTAGAACCAGAAGGAAATTAAAATTCATAGTGTTTCCTGTCTTTACTTCAATATTTGCAACCAGAAAAAGGCATTACAAAACAGGGTACAAAACTTTTCCTACATGCTGTTCTTGACATTTGCAAAGTTTACATGAATCTGCGCAGGACGAGCCAAAAGCCTGCAGTTAGGAAAGTTCAAGGCAGATGCTACATCAAGTATGGCAGCCATGTATTGCCACACTGAGCCTTCTTGCGGAGGTCTCTGTAGGAACAGCCTGGTTAAGGGCAAATGACGGAATGGACATGGATCTACAAGAAGCCGTACTAATAAAGTAGTTGTGAAGGCTGGGACTATAAGCCAGGATGGCATACATTCTGTTAGGTAAGGTATTTAACAGTGGAAAAATAATTGATTTCTGTTGTATTGCTCTGGGGAGGTTTTTCCCTCCCCAGAGACCCCTGTAGATGTGACCTGTTAGTTTGACCCTTCCTTTCCTGACTCAGTTGGCTGGGAACCAAGTAGCCCCTCCTGTACAGAGCCTAGATAAGGCTCTGTCCCTTCCTGGTTCGCTCTCTGTCCCTCTTCCTCCCATGGAATAAACATCTTGGACCACATTGTGGGTTGGAGCCTCTTTTGGAATCTTTGCCTTGCTCCCAAGGCCTCGCAGATCTGGGCTAGCCTGGTAACTTCGGGGGGTTGTGGGAGGTAGGTGTGTCAGATTTCCTGATAGCAAAAAGACTTAGCTGTAGCCTTTTCAATCCAATGCCAAAAAAAGAATTAATTTTAGCTAGTCAAGGCAGGGGCTTCCCACTTTTCTTTAAAATTTAGACTAAGAAGAGGAACAACTAGTCTGCTTTTAGCAATCAATGACAAAATAATGCATAGCTACCCTCACCTTTTTTTGAGACAGCCTGGGCATGTTCAGAAGAGTTGCCTGGTTTTTAGGATATCAGTAAAATCCTATCACATATAAGCTTGAATCACATTTGAAAAATACATTGAATATTATACTCAAGTTAATATTCTCTACATTCTAATTTAAAAGGTTGGATTTTAGAAATTAGCCTCTGATTCAACTGGTCTCAGTCATACATAAACACACATATATGTATTCATAACAAAGCTATATCTTCAGGCAAAAAAAATACGTGCAGCTCTTCATCATAAAGATACCTGCATATACAATATTAAATCATCCCTACACTTTACCCAAAGCCATGACTTAAGGTTGTTTATTTTTTTAAAAAGTAAACATCATTGCTGTGTTCAAAAACCTTTATTTGATTTAAGGATCCTTCCAATTCTAATTAAATGGTACTGTAACAACTAATATTTCATTAAAACAATGCTATAAAAGTTGAGTCTGCTGGGGATAAAGATGCATTTGGAATATGTAGCATCACATCTCTCTGTCTGTTTTCCAAGGCTTTAGAAAGGATTTTGTACTGTCCATGGACCAGGAAAACAACTTGATGCTAAACATATGTCACTGTAACAGCACAAGACATTCAAGGTGAATCTTTCACAGTGAACACTTCTTTGATAGCATGGTTAAAAAAAAATCTTGTCATCTCTAAGAGGAATTGGTAACATTTTCAAATCACTCAGTATCATCAGAACCCTTGGTTTTTGCTCAGCTGTCTTGAAAGCAATTTATTCTCTCAAACCCTTCAAGTGACATGTCTAGAAGATCACTTCCAAGATTGAATTCAAATTAAACAAGACTGTTTCATTTTAATAAATATCAGCAAAGAAGGCACAGGCATCCCCACAGATTATTCATTTTGTTTGCATCTCATTCTGCCCTTATTCTGAAATTTTGGGCTTAGTTTCGAAAAGCTGTATCCAGTTGTGTTAGGATAAATGTGAAATGTGTAGGGTTTTTTCATTATAAAGTCAACAAAACTATACTTATCTGTTATTGCCTCAAAGTAATCCATGAACACTCAGATGATGAAAAATATTGAAAAATATTGTCTATTCATGACAAATTCTGTGGGTTCTAAAAAATGCTGTAATTTTGATATGTGCTTTTATTAGAAAGGGAATTTAAACAAACAAAAAGTCTTTCCAAGAAAATTACTAGTAGTAGAGTACATATTTTAATATAACATGTTCTTCTTTTTGTTTTGCTTTGAGACTGGGGTTTTTTTAGTAATTGTTTATAGAGGTCAATAGGTGTTAAAGGTCTTTCACACATCAGTTAAATCATAGATGAGTTAAAGAGAGCACAGTTCTATTACACAAGCTGGAGAAAGTGTTTGATGCCTGACAATTTTGATATAAGCCATCAGAAATGCCCTTCAAAAATCATTATATTCTTAGACTTGCAACATTTCTTGAAATCAAAAAGAAATGCTTTATTTCAGAGTAGAAAGGACATAAGTTCCAGGGGCTTTTAATAACCTTCTTCACTCTTCTCCAGTCAGTTTTTATGACCTGAATAAAATAATGATACGTTAGCCCATAAATAAGAGCAGTGAATTAAGAATTGTTTTTCTTTAACTCTGAAATACAGTATACCTAATTATGATCATCACTGTGCCTTTTCCTTTAAAAGAAAATATTGACCTTTCTTGTAGCTGACACTGGCAGAGCTTGGGTGCCTGTAGTGGCAGCTCTGGGGCACATAGCATTCAAAGGACCACAGATCAGAATTCAGTGAGAGGGGAAAAAAGGGTAAAATTAAACATGAAAAGCAGAGATGTGCCCCAAGTCTCAACAATGCTGCATTCACACTGTGATGTGGGAGACCCAACCACAGGTGATAGAAGCTAACCTTGGTCCCCTACAATAGCTGGTTTATAATAGGGGTGATGCCCTCAATCTCAGAGGCAGGGATTTGTGTAGCATCACTTGCAAGCACTCTCTGGGAGCAAGTGTGCTGTAATACTCTGATCTTTCAGAAAAGTAAAAACTCCTGCAAAGGTAAAACTAGCTTGAACAATCTAGTTAAATGTATGTAATGCTAGGAAGAAGAATTAAATGAGAAGATGGCAGTCCAGAATGCAGTGGTCAGAAAATGAATGGTGCTAAGGAGATCAGTAAAATGCTCCATGCTTTGAAAAGAAACTTTCACAAATATCCCTTTCCAAATCCCCTATTACCAGAAACACCACTGTAAAAAAAAAAAAAAAAATAAAATAGGCAGAGAGCAATAGTTTTAAAGGAGGTCCTCTATTTAATTTCTTTTAATATTATCTATACTCTGCCAGAGGATTTTTTTTAAATCAAGTTCACAGAGGAGGAAAATGCACAGATATTAATTTAACTAAAGCAATTCTTGCATCTTCTTCCTTTCAATAGTGAGGAGTTTTAGGCATCTCTTAGAGGAAAATATCATTGTGTGCAAGTAGTCCACAAATTTTTTAAGTGTTTGCTTTTACTCTGTGGAGGTCTCTTAGACACAAGAGCATCTGCAATAAATAAGTTCTAAAATGTTTCAACATCAGCTCAGTTACGTTCTTCACACCCTGACCAACATGACCATCCATGCAGTCAAAAAGATGTGACATTACACACTCAGGAAAAAGGAGTGAACACCTGGATACACACTGAGTGGAACATGATGTTCAAGGCTAGGTTGCATGGGACTTTGAGAAACCTGATCCAGTAAAAAGTGTCCCTGTCCGTGGCATGGGGAGCTGGAACTGATGATGTTTAAGGTCCCTTCCAAATCAAACCATTCTATGATTCTGTGATAGTCTTAAGCTCTTAACACTGATGGGTTTGTGTAATGATATCTGCAAAGTAGGAATAAAACCTAGGAGACAATTTACAATACAGAACAGCTTCTTCATCTGTTGTAAATCACTCTAGCTCTAGGTCACCAAAGGTTTCAAATAATTTTGCACCAGAAGTTATGTTGATAAAGCTTATTCTGATATATAAGATAACAATTTCTTTTGAGAGCTTACTTTGATAGATCTGAATTCTGACAGCAGGTGGAAAATACCATTGAACTGAGAGCTTGCTTGATGAGTTCTGATCCGGTCAAGTTACAATGCATGGTCAAAGACAAGACATATAAAAATAATTTGAAGTTGTAACATTCTAAAATAAATGCTTCAACTGTCGGAGTCCAGGACATCCCTCTGACTGCCCTGGCTGTCTTGAGACCCTGACAGGGCGCTAAGAGACCTTGGCAGGAAATCAAAAATATCTGTGACTTCAATTTTAGCCCATGGAAAACTGCCAATTCTCTGTGAGGAATTGCAGGCCATAAGGGTCTGAGCAGTGTGATATTTGAATTAACATAGAGTGGAAAAGTAGAATTTTGGGGCTTTTAGAATGTGGTTCAGGTGGTACAAGATGGAGGAATTTGGGCCTGTCCTAGCCTTCTTTTCCTTCTTCTTGTCCTCCATGATTTGGTGTGATGGTGACACTTTCCTACTGGTTTAAGGTAGAGACACACTGTCCAGCATAAATGATAGATATTGGCATGTTATTTTAAACATAGTACACATAGTTTTTAGCATAAAATGGTAACACCACCCCAAGGGGGAGGGAGTCTGCCTGGACAGACCACAGCTCCTTGAGAAAGAATGTTAACATAAGAAAAAATAAACGACGTTGAGAACGTGATCCGAAGCATTCCAGACTCCTTCTTTGGCTGCAGCGGGCTAGGAAGAAAAGACATTTACAATCTCGGGGACATTCCAAAGCAAAGCAGGCACCGAGATTCAACTCCTAATAGTTTTAGAGGATTTGCATGCAGAAAAATTATGCATCCTTTTTAGCTGTTTTGATGATGATATAAACCAAGTAACTCTAATCACAGTAAAAATCCTTTGTTAAAATAAGGCAAGGAGTTTTCCTGTTTATTCCACATCTGTTCCTAGTTTTCTTATATAGCTTTAGAATATAAAGTGTTTTAATTTTTGGTTTTTATGATTAAGAAAATTATTTTTAAAGTTTCTTTAAAAAATATAATAACAAGATAGCCAATTCTTATACTCAGCTCTTCTCTTCAATCTCAGAATCTCTAATCCATTTTTGCTATCTGCACCAGTTATGCTTGCTTTACTTCAGAATAGGGTTTAATTAAATATTCACAATATTTGCTGTAAAAATATTCCATAATTTCTGTGATGGCTAAAATAAGATTATAGTCATACAACCTGTATTTCAGTGAAATGTTTAATTATCTCTGTACAAACAGGTGAAATCATAAAACACACTTTCCAAAGGAGATAACAAGCTTTAATTCAGGTTATTTACAACCAAGGGGAATCATATTAAGTGCAGATGTTAATTTACCATAACAAGACAGGTCTACTGCTAACTATTCCTTCTTTTAGAAAGAAAAAACATTTGAAATAATTATTTTAACTGCAGGTGTTGGTAATGGCTCAGCAGGAACAAAAGTATTTAAAACACATCCTATCTTTCAGCTGTGTTTGCAACCACAGCTTCATTCATTCCAACAATAGAAAAAACGTTACTAAAAGCAGCTTGTTTACATCCTTGTTAGCAACAGAAAGGCATCATTTGGGGCCCATGGCCCTGAAGTGTGTTTATTGTTCTGACTCAAAAGCCTTTCAAATATTCTGATTGAAATGACCACAGCCAAAAATCTATGGACAGAGAAAGAAATTATTTTTTGTTTGTTTTCTAGTTCTTTATATTATCCACTCATTTATATTGTGTTCTGACACCCTCAAAATTATCAGTTCTAATTCATTGATTTTTATGCTGGGTTTGGCTTCAACTTCATTCGGATTAATGTGAATTAAAATGAATTTGTTCGTCTCATGCTTATTCTACCTGAATGCTAGCTGGAAAATTGGTCCAAGTCATCACAACTGAACGATTCCTCTGAGGAGAGAACAAAGAACTTGCAAAAAATTTTTCTTCATTTTTTTCTGAAGAAAACCAATATGGAACCTTAATAACATTCTTAAAATTATTTGCTATAAAGGATTTACCGTTAGTAAGGTAAAAATTTGCATGTGAAATAAAACTGTTAACCTGGAAAGTGTTTTCTAATTAGAAAATATATTTCTACACAATTTCAGATTGTCATGCCAATCAAAGTAGCAATCTATTTAACCATTAACTTCAATGATGAAAGAATGGATATAAATATCAATTTAAATATTTTGAAAGGTTAGAAAATACACTCACAATGTTATTTGCGGATTGCCTTACTTTACCTGCCCAAGAAAATGGATTATTCCTAAAAGTAAGCCTCAAGATTCAAAACAATGCAATAATTATAGATAATGTTGAAATGAAAAGCAAGCGATTTTTATCAGATTACTCTGGATTATACAGGCCTCAGAAAATAGGGCTGATAATTTCTCATATATGCATATATGTCCTTAGAAGGTATGAGGTTCATCTGAGCAGATTATAAAACATGCTAAAAAAAGTGGTCACATTGGAGCAAACCAAAATCAACAATTTTAATGCAAGAACTATCAAAACTTTTCCTGACCTCAATTTGCCATAAAGCTCAAGCCATCCAGTTCGAACTGATGGATGCACTTTGATGCTGACAGAATTGTAAAAGTTAAAGACTGTCTCCTGATAACATTTCATCAGCTGTCATAATAAAGTACAAGAGTATAATCTCATGCTAAATAATAAATTGAAAAAAATAATAAAGAAGATTGACAAGATCTATATAGAAAACCTTGCATTTTCTAGCTCTGGCTAAAGGAGCATGAGGATTTCTCTCATATGCCTTCTTTTCATTTTGTATATTTCCACATCCTGGTCTGACCTCTTTATGTGTTTTTCTAGTCCCAAAGTTACGAACAAAATAGATTTGAATGGAAACATTGCCGTAACTATGAGAACACAGAGATTTACCTGTATTTCTGATCCTCCAATGACAGGTCTGCTATAGTCACACAGCATTTCTTAGGACTTTTCGTATCATGTAAAAAATTAAGCTTTTGATAGCTGTAAGCATTCAAATTTCACATGTCAGTTAGTTTGGACTTCTGCAGAGTAACACAAAGCATAGGCAGCAATCTTAATAAGGAAATATTTAAATAGTAAGAACAATTGAATTATAATTTACTGGCACTTGTATTCTTTCTCACTCATATCTACACAAAATTATCAGCATAGAAAATCACAGAGTTTTCATTATTAACATTTATATGACCAAGCCAGCATTTGAAAACCTACTGATGTCTTTTCTGCTTCACTCTTCATCATCAATAATGCCACCAAATTAGAACTTCATTTGAAACCCAAGAAGTTGAACAAATTATAGTTTTTCTGCAGAATAATAGATCTACAGAGTAAGACAGCACCAAAGGTACGAAGTAATCAGGAATACTCAGAAGATATGAGCAGGCAAAACAGAAGTAGTAAGAAGAAATTTTTAGCAACAACTGTGAAAATATTCTTTCTTCAAGAAAATACAAGCCCACCACAATATCTGTCTCGCTCTCTTTGCATTTTGCTGCCTCAAATCTGACTTTGATCTCTATCTCTTTTACCATATGCTTCTATTGTCTATTAAGAAATACAAGGAAGTAGAATTAATTTCCAGTCCTGGCTGAACAAAATTCACATTAAAATGAGTGTGATATTCTGTGCATTGGATATGCTTTGAGATTATTATTCTCACAGTTTATTGAAGTGACTCCAAAAAATTACTTAGTCTTATTGCTATAGTAGTTGAATCAATAATTTTTCTTGCTTTTCAGGATGTCAAATTTAAACAAAATAAATAACTATTTTTGGAGTCTACTCTATTCTACAGCCCTGTAGAACCTCCTGTTCTCTTTCTTTTTCATTGTTATTGAAAAATAGGTACAATTTCTGCACTGTTTTCACATAGTGTAGGATATTCATTCTCCCTTCAGTGGTCCTGGGTGTGCTATTCTGTTTTCCCCAAAGCAATCAATGACTTGAATTAGGCAAAGTGGAATGCTACAGTAATCAGAATCTCAGTTACCTCCTGCTAACCTGGATGCATTCCTAAATAGCTCCCACTATGGGCTTCAATCACATCTTGCATACCCAAATCTGATAGCCTAATCTCTTAACAGGTGGACACATCTGTTCTACCCTGCCAAATTCAACTTACTGTGATTGTGCTTTGAAATATTTGCATACTTTTTTCCAAAAACTATGCACATCTGTTATGGTTCAGTTAAATAAAAAGTGACATTTTTAAATTTTTCAATGCTTGTACATGTGTGCATTTCAAAATGCCCTTCAAATGTTTTATGATCTTTATATTTCATGACCTTTGGTTTTGTTTAACCACTGAGCAGGTTATCTATTTTAAGAAACTAAGAAGTACAGATAGAAATAATAAATGAGAAATACGTATCTGCTAACAAACAGAGAAATCATTCATCATATAAGAAGGTTCATATTGTAAACAGAATAGCTTGTATGCTTGGATTGCTAGAAAAGATAATTTCTTTTTAAGTTATACCTAATAAGTGGACAAGCAATTGTCCCATGTATTTTAAATTTTTCTGAAATATATGAAAGGTAGAGAAACATGGCTAGATAAAGAAACAAGGGATGAATAGAACAGAAGCAGTACAGAATATGAACAGTGACTTTGAGGGTTTCCATCCTATTCTTCAGTGAGAACAGATACTTTTACCCAGATATATTTTGAAAGATATGGCTGAATTTATTGGTTTGGGGTTTTTATTTATAGTAACTGAAGAGAATTCAATATTAGATCAGTCACTTGGCAATTCCATACTTTTTCCTATTGAAAGATATCAAAACCAGTTAGTGAGAGGAGTGTGAAGAGGCTGTAAAAACTGTTACCTGTGGGCTTTATCAGGCTGCAGTTTGAAGCTTATTAAGGGTATGAGTCTCATTCACCAAGACAGTTCTTACAGGTCAATTAATACTTTGGAGATCAGATAGGATTAAATCCACAGAACAATTTAGTTGCGTGTTATATCAACCTCACATTTTAGGTGGACAAATAAAGAACTGCAAACCTAAAACCAATAGATTTGTTGCTGCTCTACTTTGCAGGCACTTAAAACTTCTGTTTCCTTAGATCTTCAGGAATTAATATTATATTTGTCCAAGATTTCCTTTATTTTGACAAGGTTAGTGGTCTGGTATTTAAATTCTATTCAAAATTGCAAATAAAACTTTTCTATATTTATCCTTCTAGGAAGGCCGCATCTAGTAGATTTTGTCTGGCAAAACATAGCATATTTTAGTAATCTTGCTTCTTCTAATCCAAAATTTTGAAGGCTTATCCACAATTATCTCCCAGGCACTTGAGGGCCGAAGACAATTTCTCTTCTTGAGACAGGGCATGAAATGAAGCTAATAACATACCTATAATATTATTATATATCTATTATGTGTGTAGTAAAGAGTTATAATACTAGTTAATATGGTTAAATAAATGTGTCTCCCTGAATGTAAAAAGCAAGCAGGAATCTGGAGTACTCTCTATGCCAGATGCAAGGGCTCTTGCCTGGGAAGAATTACATCTAGGTATTGGCTTGCGCTTCAATGGATACCTGTACATTATTCTTTGCATATCATGAAACATGATATGTTTTTAGCATATGTTGAGCAGTCTCAATGTTACAAATTCTTGCTAGTGGTTCCTCCTGCTCTTTGTAATTATTGTCTGCTAGAAGGAACTGCTCCAACAGAGCAGTCCTCAAAGGTATTCTTGTGAAAATGCACCAAAAGTTTTAATTTTATCACACTGAGACTTCATGTTACACTTCTTACGTTTTAAGTGTCATATACTAGGGATTGCTTAGAGACAGGCAGGCAGGATTACTAATGGACTGAGGAGGCTGGTATAATTCCTTATGAAAATAAAGAACTCTCATATCCACATTTGAGAGCCACAGCTCAGACTGGTGGATATCAGAACAAAAGAGAAAACGTGAAATATTTTTACATCTAGACATGTAAAATAGGAGGGAGAAAAGGGAGGGAGATAAGATGTGCAAGACTGCTCACACTACACCCATTTCCTAGCAACTGTACTCAGCAGGTTTGCCTTTCTCTTAGGCAAATCATTGAACCATATATTTTATACCTCATTCGGTTAGACCTGTCTTAGTAGTAAGGTGCTAGGAAAGTTCAGGAATAGCAACAAGATTTTGCAGTCCTGTTGGCAAGAGCCATATTGGCATGTCAGAATCTATACATTAAATCTCATATATTTCTAGATTTAAAGAAATATCCCCTAAGTAAAGTGTTAGAAAAAGAAATATTATTTTGACAAAGTCTTCTGATGTAGCTGAGGATGCACATCTTTTTCATTCTTTAGTATCACATCAATTACATATGGCAAAAAATTCTAAATGTACTCGTAACCTAGTGTGGAAACCAAACTATTTAGAAACAAATATTCCAGGCAAAAAAAAAAAAGGGGGGGGGGGGGAACAAGGTTTCAGAAATTCTTTGCTCTGATTTACAGCAAAATCACAATCTTAGAAAAATTTGTTTCATAATTTATGAGAGCTGACTCTTGTCAGGGTTAATAGATTTCATTTATAGTGTAATAAAATAATCATCAATTGTGTCTCAAATTCTAAGATATGAAAATTAGAATTCCAGGTACATTTTTAGCAGTTATTTTCAGGTAAAAAGAAATCTTGGGAGGGTGAGGAAAGCAAAAGGGGACATTTATGGGACGAATTTCATTTTTAATAGATTTGGGAATATTTGATCCTTTGAAAAGGCTGGAGAGTGTTTTGCCAAAATTATTGTTCCCCAAAAACTTTTGATATTTGAAGTACTTCAGACCTCAGAATCTGAAGCCTATTCAAAATGAATCGTATAACTTCAAGAGTTTCCTGTATATCTCCAGAAGCTGATTGATGACTGTGCCACACAGGTAGCTAGACAAAAAACTTCAAATCATCAAGAGCTCTCTCTTCAAGCTACCTGGACTTTTGCTAACAGAAGAATTGTCTCCCGAAGTCCAAATCTCATTTCTCCCACAAGCCTTTTCACTTAGAGAGGCAGAAAAATACGTATAATTAATTATGACTGGAGAGAGTCATAGGAGCATTCACCTATTCTAGATTCTGACATCTGTCAGTATGTCATATGGTATAAATGAATCACTACAAAGACCCCTTGAAAAAGTATCTAGGGAATATGACATAAAAGAAAATTTAGGATTTTTTTTTTTTTTTAGTGCAGAGCATATGTTGGTGTTATATATGTATACATAGCTATATACATTAATATACAATACACTAAATATAATACATTCCCTGTGATCTTTGACTAGATGGAAACATACATTTCCCATGTGATAGTATTTTTAAAGGTCAAGAAAGAAATCAAGTTTCAGCTAGGATTTTATCTTCCATGAAAAACATTTCCAATTACTGTTTGGAGACATCACTTAATATTAGAGCTGTGAAAATCCAGTACATATTCACTATCACAGACCATTATTTGACAGTGAGATATATCACTCGTATCTAATTCATATATTTAATTTTCTGAAAATCTAATAAATCTCAAACCATTCCTTCACTCTGATAGCATAATTTGTCGATATATAAAAGAAACAAAGAAAAATCTAGTTTCAGAAACAGATAAGAATCTTTCTCTCCTCACTGTCCATCTGTATATAGGGATTTTTCAATACAAGCTAAATTTGTTAACTCTTCCTGCTGGAATCATGTCAAAGATTAGAGGGTATTTTTCTATAATTAAAATAAAAAAGAAAACATGCAGTTAAAATCAGGCTTACAACCACTGTATAGAAAAAACAAAATCTTTTCTCAACATAAACTCTCACACATATATCTGTCATCACAAGAACTAGAAACATTCAGTAAAGGATAAGTGACTCCTTTCTGTCAAAAAAAAAAACTTTCCATTTTTTTATGGAGAAAGAAACTCTGCTGGAACTGATCCCCAGTGCTGTATTAACTCAAGTTTCCCATTGTATTTTAACACTCCAGCTTAGTATCAAAAATGTTGAATTCCCATTGACATCTCTGGTATAGAACATGTGGCACGTTTCATGTCACCAAATGGTTGTGAAGGTTAGAAGAAAGTCCATGACTACCCTGTAGGCTCTCCAAAACCAACAGAAGCCTCCAATTTATCCACTGTCTTTTGCCTAGCTTGACAAGGTCAAAGTTCTACCGTGTCTTAAATACCCAAGAAAAGTCTACAGCTGTGCACAAAGCCTACATCTCAGCAGCTCTGGAAGCAAAACACTCTTTTTCCAACTTTGATTTCTTTAACACTTTTCTTTTATATGGAACCTGCTGCAGCCTGAAATATGTTGGAGAAAAGTAGGTAACATATCTCTGCAAAAAGTTTTCTACAAGAATTTTAGATGAAAGTAAAAATTATTAAAGGAAATTTAGCTTCTGATGTGAATGCAATTCCAGGTCTAATTCTGCTTTCCAAGCTTAGAATTTTATAACTCCTTTTAATTCATTGTAATGATGATAAAATAAAATTGGACTAATAATACACTCTAGATGTTTGCACCAGTGGAATCCCTCAATACTAGTGAAGTGAAACAGGCAATTATTGTCCAGCTGCTCGGAAGAACAAGGAAGGCAGAGATATTATTTAGAATAGATTAATACTGCTGGAATTAAACTGGGAAAAAAACTTAAAGTCAGGCTTAATTTAAGGGAAAATGCTATGAAGACTGTCGGATACCTTAACAAGAGAAATTAAACTGTCTTGTGAGACTCTCTGGACAAAATTGCTACTGACTTTTTGTGTCCATTGTGGAAGATCAGCTTTTAAAGATGTTCAGTAGTACATTGTGAGGAATGTTAATGCTTATAGATTCAAACACCCATCACCAGTGGCTACAGCTAGGTGTTGAACAAGACAAGGAAAGAGACTGATAAAAGGCAAATCCTGTGATGTGGGATAGTGTTTTTATACCAAAGTCCTTAAACCAGTGACTCAGCTGTGAAAACAGACCTCTGGGGAAGTATGAGGATATCCACCTGTAGGCCTGAAGGCATTCCTTGCTCCTGAGGAGGCACAATTGACTGAAGATGCTGATATAAAGGCAGCTGTAACATCTTAGACAGTGACATCAACTATTAAAGACTCCCAAAGTGTCCTGTAATCCACAGCATTACATCATTCAGCATGAAACTTCCCGAGCAGGGAAGGCACTTGGGCATTCCCACGGAGCCTAAATATAATAATAACAACACTCTGGACTTTGTGTTTTGTGGGCTTCCCCCACTGGGAACAGATCAAGATTGTGACCATTACTTTAGCAAAACTGGTACCATCACCTCGACCGCCAGACATAGTTAAATTGCAACAACAAAGTCTCATTGCTGAACACATGGGTAGTCGCTGTTTACTTTTTACTCTTATTCTTTCTTTTTCTTTCTTTTTCTTTCTTTCTTTCTTTCTTTCTTTCTTTCTTTCTTTCTTTCTTTCTTTCTTTCTTTCAGTTTCTTTCTTTCTTTCCCTTCCTTCCTTCCTTCCTTCCTAATTCCTAGATGTTTGTCTCCTATCCAGCTGGGAGCTCGATACTATCCTGCTGGGAGCTAGATAACAAGTGAGCAGAACTCAAAGGGTTACCTGGCCACTGCTTACTCAAACATACCTTCAGACCTTAGTTCTCCAACACCGTAAGGAATAACCTCAGGTCAGCTGAAACTGAAACTCATTGTGCTGTGTCTTTCCTATATTTATGTCTCAGAATCTTGGTAACTTTTTGCTAATTTAATTTGTTGTGACTAATGCATTGTACCAGTGTTTCCTGCTGTTATAGTCTGCAAGAGAATTTAGTTATAATGATGGCTAAACTCAACAGCAAATTTTAACAGCAGGAATTATGGCACCATTATGCAGAAATGTCTAGGAAATTATGCAATTGTATCTACCACAATATAAAACTCAAATATAGTAAAGCTCTCTTTGTTTCTTTGACACTGTTAGCCTGGGTGTCAGCCAAAATATAAAACTCACAAAGGTTTTTTTTTAAATCCTGTGGGCATTTCAGAAGACTGTTATCTGAAACTCTAGATCTGAATATTAGTGCTACTGATAGAAAAATTGCACTTGTTTATACAAACTGGATGCTTATCACAGATAATAAATAACAACCCAAATATGATTCAAATGTCTTAGAAAATATTACTAATAAGCATATAATCCAAAGTGATTTATAATGCATAAAAAATATCAGATTAGCAAATATGAGAACAAAATGAGCCAAAAAAGTAGAAAATGCTCATCAGACGCTGAAAGGCACAAACTGTAACAAGCTTTCATTAAAAATGCATATGAATGCAAAAATAAAGAAAATAAAGGAATGTGGGACTGTAATTTGATAACAATGCAAACATTACATATTGTGCTAAATAATTTGCCAAGCAAGTGACGCATGTTGCAAATAGCAAGAGACAAACTTCAAAAGCTTTTCCAGCCCTCTGTGTACAAAGCATCCAAGTCTTTAATCAACTCTCTTCTACCCACTTTCCCTAATTTCCTTATCCTAAACTATTTCACACTTTACTAATCCCTACAGCTTGAATTCACTGAGATTTTTTTCAACCCCAAGTTCCTTCCACTGCCCTGTTCCCCTTCCAGCTCCACCTCTCCCTTCATCTTTTCAAATATTCTTACTATAGGTCTTCAACAGAGTCTGCAATGACATTTCAAAGGCTCCAAGAGGCAGGTGTTGCAAAGTTAAACTCTATGCAGTTCTCACACTGCCATCATCAAAATGCACTACATGTCCCACAGCACGTGAGAGAATGGGTCTGGAAGACGACAGAATGGCTGCATTCTTTCAATCAGATCTACTGTGTCAACTTTTTCTCTTTTCTTCTTCATGTTTTATCACCATCTGGTGGCAGAACCTCAAAACACTGCTCTGAGTCATCGTGGATCCTACAGAGCAGTCAGTGCTGCGAATTTGTTGGGAAATCACCAACTGCATATCATCCCTGACATACTTGTGGCTCTTCTGCTGCTGGTGTATATTGCAGATACAAGTAAAATCACTTTTCAGAAGAACTATCAACATCTAATTCTATATTTTATCTAATCTAGCACACTCTAGTGAGGACCAGTTCTATTCTTCTCCAAAAAAGCAGAATTAAAGGAATTCAACCATGTATGAAACACCACAGCCTTTGCTACGCTCTTCCAAGTTTTCCAAATTTACAGTGCACACTTGATCCCCAGCAGAACATGACTTGACTTTCATCTCTTCTTCCAACTGAATATTTTTCAATTACTAGCAGTATGAAAGGAGCTGTGTGAAGTATGAAAAGAGCTGTGTGTAGAGAGGCAAAAATAAAAAAACCTAAAGGAGCTATGATGTTTGACAGATGGGACACTTGTGATAGAAAAAAAATGTATATGGTTGAAAGGAGATGCATGAATAAGAGATAAATTGTAAGATTAAGTAAGGATAGTTAAATCTTGTTTTTATAGGTTTGTACCAGACATGTGTGTGCAAGTAGCTACTCAAAAAACATATTTCCACAAAATAGTCTGTGTTTCAGCCTTCAATCACATTCTGGGTGGTTTCCAGCATGGGAACCAAGGTATGTTGTTAATTTCAGGTCACTTCCATGGTGGTATTTAGACACTATTTTTGTGCTTGCAGTGGTTAGAAAATATCAAGTGCAGCAGTTATCTGGATAGGTGAAATTTAAACCTGTGAAACCATTTATTCACAAATCTGTGCATTCAACTATTTTGAAAAAAAAAAACTCAGCAGATTTAATTAATTTCTTCACTAAGTTGCATATGCGTACTATCTCCAAGGACTCATTATGGGCTCTTGAGTATGCACTCAAAGTAAAAACAAGCACGTTTTCTTACAGAAATACTACACTCATACTGTCTCCTGCAGAGACCGTTATAAACGACTATAATGATTTATTGTAATAATTGTAATTTCTTGTTTAGATTAGAACTAATTTTTTAATGTTATAAAAATTATAAAGGTAATTCAAAGTTCTGTACTGACAAAGATTCTGTTGCCCAAATTTGTGAAAATCAGTTGTTATTTACTTATTAAGATTAGTCATTAGGAATAAATCTTAGAGATATGGAGCTTTATCTGTGTCTGTGTATTTGCCTTTTAAATAAATCTAACTCTCTGGAAATAGCTAGGGCTTGGAAACAACTATAAAAATCGTAACAGTCTCATTTCAAGAAACTTTACTTAAATTCATATACATGGTGTCCTAGAAACTGTAATATAGCCTATCTATCGGCTCTGTCTATAAACATTTGTTTATGTCAAGTTTCTACTCTCCCTTGGAAGCTTGATAAATTGAGTGAGTAGAGAGAACACCAAGTAAAGGAAACTGAGTCTTGTAGGGTAGCATCTGCACAGTTGACAATATGAATAAAGAATAATATTTATCATAAATTGAAAATATGTAACATGAGAATAATTTCTCACATACTAGCCTGTATGGTGAATTAAAATTGAAACATGTAAGGTATTGATTAGACAAAAGATGTTAATATCATCATCCTCTGTTTTTTCCTGATGGTTTTTGGATTATTGTTGGGGTTTTTTTCACAAATAGAAGGTTATGTAATTATTTTATATGACTTTTCACTGACCCTTTGAGATTTCCTGGATATGAATAATTTATTATTTAAAATTTCACATCATTGACATATTGGTTCTGTGGAATTATATCTATTTCTCATTGATTTTGGATTCTGTCATGTTTTTTTTTAAACTACAAAAAATCAGCTTTTGTACTACATTATTATTTATCTATTTTTGTGTGTCAGCCATAGGAAGATAAGTACATTTCCTGAAGTAAGAAGTCTTGTAATTTATTATATTTTCTTTATTATTATTTATAGACAAATCTAGCACTTTCTGAAGACCACTCACAGACAATATAAAGGTAAGAAAATAAAACTCCATGAAAGACCACCTAATTTTATGTTGTGTTGATAAGCAAAGGCTGTCAAACAGGGAAGAGTAAGATCTCAATCTATTAATACTTTCTTCAAAATTAATGAAGGAAAGAGATTAACTTATATAGATGTAAAGAATAATTCTCCCCACTGAATGAATTACTTGATGAAATTCTACGACCTGTATTACTCATAAGGTCAGAGTAAAAGTTTATCATAATGCTTTTCTGGTCTTAAGCCTGTAAATCAGACTACCTAAGGATGAAAATTCTAAGACATTTTTATACCTAAGGAGAAAACAGTTTAACTGAGATTGAAAAAGAAAAACTTCTTAATAGTTAGAGTCGGGATATCCATGTGTTTTACAATCCCTAGCCTTCCTCCTTTCTAATATTCAAGGTGGAAGTATTGCATGTCCCACCTTTACCAATTTAGAATTAGAAACCATCAAAAAAGGTTAGATTTAGAGGTTAGTAAGTATGTTGTATGAGTAACACTGCAGAAAGCAAAGGTCAGACTAGGTGAAACAATGGACTTTTTTCTCTGCTTTTAATATCTGTGGTTCACTGACCTGGCATTCTTCCAAAGACACTTCAACAATTCTTTGTTCTTTTCTTCCATACTTGTAACCCAAAGGGAAGGCATGTGATAATCCCAGCTACAGAAAGAAGAAAAAACAGAAATATTGTACATGTGGAAAGTGGCAATACATATTTAAGTTATATATCAGGAGACAGATTTACAGAAGTATTTTATCTGCCAGAAATGTAAATATGTGCTTGCTGAGATTAATAGAATCAGGTAACTGGATACTATTGAATATCTGCACCTTAATGTCTATAAATACTGCTGTTAATCCACTACTTAGAATTTGGGGTTTTACCCTTTATAAAGAATTGACCCTCTCTGAATGTTTTTCTGGTAAAATAAAGTGAATTTCAAATGGATGAGTGTGTGCATGTTCATGCAACATTTCTGCTTTTAGAAAATAGCAGTATAGTGGGATTATATAAATAATCACTGTGCTTGAAATATTATTTTTAATTCATGGATGTAATAGTGACAGTCAAGCAAGGAAATAAAATCTTACTCTTAGGTACATATCCCTCTTCAAATCAGCCAGAGAAACACAGCCTAACTTGTCTTAACACTAAGTAGTTTTCTGAAAGAGAAGAGTGAATTTAAGAGCTATGGAAAAGAACTCCAACACTTAATGTAGTTGTTGCACTATAATACACAATTATACTTCCTTCATGCTCAGAAGTACCAGTGTAGTGTAAAATACAACTGCCCAGACTTCAATTGTTGGATACCTTTGTCATGTTATTCTCTCATTCTTACAATCTCATCTGAAGTACAAGGCAACCATCTTGTTAGTTTTAATTACAAAAAAAACAGATTTTATACTACATTATTATTTAGCTATTTTTATCTTTCAACAAGAGGAAGATAAGTACATTTCCTGGAATAAAAAAAGAAGACTTATTATTTATTGATTGAGCATTTCATATGCAAAGCAAAGGAAATAAAGACATCACATTCTCTCATTTTGAGCAGGATAATCTCATGTTTCTCAAGGTGCTTTTTAAAGGCTAGTTTTCATGGTTCCTATAAAACATTCTCTACAATTCACAGTTTCTTCTTAGCTTGATGTTCAGTCTGCATTTGCCCTTTCCCACGTTGCCTGAATCAACAGCTACTACCCTTTCCTCTCAACAAAAGAGCTTAGTAGGTGATTTTTTGCCCAAGGAAGTTGCATGATCTTCCCTTTGGGTAACCTGCAATGCAGTGGGACACACTGTAGCCTTTTTCTGCTAGAACAGACTTTTTTACTGTAATTCTTTCCCTTTCTTCATGTAACTCTATCCATAACAGGGAATAAAAGTGGCTAGAAAGCATCTAATCTGATATTTTGCATTTGCCTGGCTGCTTGGAATGTCTGCCTGATTTTGTATTGCACGATGATAACAATCTTTAAGATTAATAGGTGCTTTCCATAGTGGGATATAATACTTTACTCTGCAAACTCAGTCTACTTTAAGACTTCAGTCTTTTTTAAAAACTGTTCATTTTTGCAAAACATGTTATTTTGGATTTTTAGTTGGGAACAAAATTGCTATAATTTGACCAGCAGATGTAAGTCAACTTACAGGTCAGTAACTAGGTTTCATTCAACTAAACTCTATGAAAGGTCTCACCTTGTACATGTTCCAAGAGCTTTCTTAAAAAATACTAACACCAGACACAAATAATGTTTATTTGGGATTTTGTTTAAAACTTATCTGGATATTATGTCAACCTTTACAAAACAATAATATGGTAGAGTGCTTGTTTAGTAAGGGGGAAAATTACTCCACTGCTCCCTTGAGCCCTGGGGAAAATATCTTACAGCCACATTTCTCCTTTCCATGGGAAGGCTGTCCCTAGGTTATAGAGTTCACTTTTACAAAAAAGACTGACCATCCCCTTATCCCTCCTGACTGACACTGTGCCAAAAAATACATAAAGATTTCTTGTATCATGGTGATGGATAGAAACAAGAGGAAGACAAATGTGTTTCTGCAATGTAACATTTAGCCTAGTGGTCAGTGGTGGAAGAATAAAAACTAAGGTCTCAAGGTACAATTCCTATGTAACAAAAGATATGTGTTAGGAGCAAGCATCAGAATAAAGGCATCTCTGCTCCAGCATAGATAAGATCTTCGCTAATAGAGCCCTGACTGTCCCTTCTTTATTTTCCATTCCAACATTTTTTAACAAAGTGTGAAGGTGACATATTACTTTGTTATCTTTCTCCAGAGGTCTTGGGCTGAAAGCAAGTAAGCTGATCATGAGGATCAGATTTTGACACACATATTAAAAATCAAAGTGATCGTAAATCAAAATAAGTGTTTCCTTTGTCCCAATAGCTGCAAATATTCAGTGTAACTTAAATGCAGAGAATTACTGAGTACTGCACCTGAACTTTATTTCCCTTAAGTGGAAGGTTTCATCTTTCATTTTAAAATTTGCCCTTGTGATTGAGTAAACATAGATGACTTCTACACCTGCTTTGGCATGACTGAAGAGGAAAACACCCGGTTTTCACATAAAGCGAGAACACTCTCTGTGGAGACGTCTTTTATCATTGTCTTTCTGCCACAACATTTTTTCCTGTATTATTTAAGTTCTGACTGTATCAGGTCATCAGCTGTGAAGTCGTTTGTCAGAAAGCTGGCTTAAACTAATCAAATACAAAAGATTACAGCCTCAACATTAGGGAATATCAGTGCAGGAAATCTGCTCAGTGCCACCTGTTCTCCTACAGCCATATAGCTCTGGAATACACCAGTGTCACTGCCAGTAGCAAGCCATAAGATTTGTACTGAATTTGCACTCCCTCAGGACAGAAGTTTGCCAGGCTTATTCTGTCCAAGCTTTACTGACCTATCTGCAGGTTTTGTTTTATTTGGTGTCCTGGTTTCACTGGGGGTAGAGGTAATTTCTTCTTAGCATCTGATACAATGCTGTTATTTGGATTCAGATTCAACTAAAACTGATGTTTTAGTTGTTAGGCAATGCTTGCCTAAAGTCAAGGATTTTTCAGTTTCCCATGCTCTGTCAGTTGAGGAGGTGCAACAAGAAGCTGGGAGGGGCCATAACCAGGACAGCTCAACCCAAACTGGCTAAAGGGATGTTCCACTCCACAGACTAAGCCCACCATATAAACTGGGGAAAACTGGCCAAGTGCTGATCACTGCTTTGGGACAGGGCCAGCATTGGTCAGTGGATGGTGAGCAATTGTATTGTGCATTACTTTTTCTTGACTTTTACTCCTCTCTCTTCCTCTTCTTTTCATTATCATTTTTACTATCATATTTTACTTTATTTCAGATGTCTATTAACATATATTTCAATAATTAAATTATTCTTACTTCAACCCATGGGTTTTATGTGAGTTGTGGGAAAAGGAGTAGGAAGCAAGCAGATACAAGGTATTTAGCTGTCATCTGGGGTTGCTCCAAGACAGTTGCTTTACCAGTATTTTTAATTATCTGTTCGCTATAGCTAATTTGTTTCTTTTTTTTTTTTATTTTTGTGTGATATCACCATAGCTTTACAAACCCAGCATAATAATGTAACATAGGAAATACAAGCCTGCCATGCAGAGGTCTTAAGAGGCAAAGACAAAGAATGTGATATGGAGGAGAATGGGACGAAAAAAGAAGGGGCACAGATTGGCTCTGGAGGTTGCACAGCTGTAAACAATTCCTCAGTACTCCATTAAAGAAATGCAGACCTAGAGATGGCCAAAACTAAGCTTAGTAGCAGCTCAGAATACAAAGAAATACTATATAAAATACATAAAAAGTACCAAGTGTGGTAAATTGTGATTAGCATGGATCTGCAGACGAACAAAGAACCAAGATGTACAAGCATGTTGGTTAAAATCTAAAAAGATACAACTGCATCCTTGAGTGAAGAAGAAATCATTATCATGAACATCACACCTCAGTGATGGACTTCAAGTGCTGACAACTCATTGTTAACCTCCTTACTAGAATAAAAACACTGACATTAGGATCAGAGGAGCAGCGGAAAGGTGAGTATGACATCAGGAACAGGATAGAAAGTGCATGTATACAATTTTAACTATCTTATTATCCCTGCTTTTATTGTAATGGCTTCATCTGGACTAACTATTATTCAATTCTTAAATTTCACTTACCTAAAGACTTTTTGGCTTTTTAGATACCTGTGCATATGTGTACTTCAGGTACATTTTCTCTTTCCCCATGAAAAGAGATTTCAAGCATAACATCATGGTTTCTGAGAATTTGATTCTCACTGGTAGCACCACCATGGGTTACACTAGTTTACTGGAAAGAAATTCAAGTAACACCAAGAAAACAAAACAAAACAAAAATCAAAATTATTTCCTACTGCAAAAACAAAAAGTACAAACAAGTGTTAAACTTTGGGCACAAAAGTCCAACACTGTTGAATTTTCATAGTAAATATTTTGTTTCCTCCGCTTTATAAAAATCCTTCCATTCTCTTTTAAGTGTATATTTAAGATTAAAAAATTCTTCAGTAAAACAATGCCAGATAACAAGTTAGTTTATTTTGCTTCACCAGAATATCCTTACCTGAATGGCAGTCCCATAAAACTGTAGGTTTGATATAAAACCAAGAGGGACTGAGGTTCTGAGAGTTGTTCTGGAAATGTCAATGGCAATGGAAGCACTTTATTCTGGGCCTAATGTTCTAGAAATTAAATCCTCCCAAAAGTCCTCTGGTAACTTTTATGTCACAACATATGTGGCAGGACTGAAGGAATGAAACTATCCTTAGACTAGTTAAATCCTGCTGGATTGAACTAGTTTCATCGCTGTGAACTGCAATCCAAAAGTCATTAAGGCACCTGAAAGACGTGTGCTGCCATTCCTCGTTCTTTGTCAGAAATCAGAAGCTTCATTTTAAGCAGCATTCCAGAAATGTTTGAAAAAGGCTGATGAAAACCCATGTAACAGTTAAGTCCAGTGACAGCCCTAAAAAACAGTATGGTAGCCTCAGATTTCTCAGTCCCTGCTTAGGATAAAAAAAAAGAACACCAATCACAGCTTTAAAAGAATTCACAGTTGTCAAGAAAAATAAGCCAACTTTTTTTCTTTTTAGTATTTGCATTTTCTGTAGTCATTTACATGAACACAGCATGGTGTAAAATCTCCCCAAATGCTGAGGAAAAGGAGAATTTTGAATTGTAGCCTTGTTTACTGATTTTAAATAAAACAAAAGTACATGACTGTCCCTGGAAAAGCAGTCAAATGATTCAAAAGCACATACATATAACCAGATACATAGTGAGGTGCTACCTATAATTTTAAGACTCTAGGGTAAGCTTCAAAGGAGTGCAGGTTCCTCATCTAAACAGTAGGGAAATGGGAAAAAAAACCTGGTCTTTCTGAAGAGTGATTGAGAACATTTAAATTAAGCCTAGCTGTTGCTTTAATTGTGCACCTTTAATCACCTTTAAAAGGACATATCCCTGTTCTCCACAGAGGACACGTGTTACTGAGGTACCAAATGTAGGTATCATGAAAAATTTTGACTGTAGGTACTGAAAATAATTCTCTCACTCTGCCACCATAGTACCGTAGTGTAACCAAACATTCAGCTCACTCTGGATTAGAAGAAATTGTAAGTAGCTTTTTTTTTGTCATTTAAGCACACAAGATGGAGATGAAAAAGGCTTATATATTCCCATCTTATATTATACAATGAACATTTAGCTGTTTCAAGCAGTGGAAGTGTATTATTTCCTTTGGAAGATGGCTTACAACATAAAGGTTTTTGCATAAAAGGCAATTTTAATTTCTGTTTTCCTATTTAATATAATCACAAGAGATGTTCTTTTCATCATGAAAAATAATTCCAGCAATATTTGTTGTGCTAATGAGCCTATATTTTCAGAACTATATTTGCATGTACTCAACCACTTTTATCCCTTGTCATTTAGAAAATTTAATGTTCTATAAATTTTCCTCATAAATCAATTCCTTCTATCCACTGAACCAACCGATTTCTTTTCTTTTCACCCATTTTAATATAAGCCAGTTTTTATCTTCTGTTATGGCATGTCCATCAGTCTACGTTTTGCTCAAAACACAATGTTGTTACAAGCATTTTGGGTTCCTCCCTATCTGGTTTTCTTATATAAAGAAAAGTTGACTGCCTGTAAAATGCAGGAGGACCTGTAAGCTGGAGTAAGCTGTACATGGTGGTGTCTGGTTATAGAGAGTGCTTTTCATAACGTTTTACAGCTCATACAGTATTAACATAGTCCGATGAAAGTCCCTTCCATAAAGTAAAACAAAGCACAAGAATCAGCCCTGGCTGTAATATTCACTTTAAACCAGCTCCCCTTACCTCAGCTATCCTGACATGCATGATCACAGTGCTTTCAGGTCTCCTGCTCAGCAGTGAAAGCGTTGCTTTCCTCCCAGTCTTTGCACAGTTAATATAGTATTTGCCCCTCCATCCTGTCCTAAAGGCACTGACACAGGCTACTTTTTGCTCTCTTATGAACACTGTTCATAAAGGGATGCCCATGCCACTCGGCTAAGTAGTAATATGTAACAAATCAAGACTGCAATCTACTGTAGAGGGTACCAGATGGACAGCATATCAAGAATTACATTGAAGGATAGTACAGAAAATCCTACATTCACAGAGATGCTTTCTCATATTATTATCAGTGTCAGACTATCCAAAATATTAATTTAGTCTTCTTTTCCATCATTCCATCATTATGTTATGGATGATCAAATGTTTGCAGTATGATACTTCATGAAATAATGCATAGTCATTTAAAGCACTATGGGGAGATTGCTGACAAAATTATTTCCAGCACCAGACAGGAATATTCCTTTTTCAAAAGGAAAATAGGAATATTGCTTTTTCAAAAAATATCATTCCTTTATCAGCTCAGAGTTTCACATGACTGAAATTAGCAGCATTAATCTTCTTCTCCACAATAAAAAATGTGTATAAAAATTACACAGCAATACCTGTAATACCATCCATTTTCCAATTCAAATGCTAAACTAGACTCACACTGCTGCTTGGACACATTACTCTAGCATGGCAAATTTGTCACTATAGGAAGAAAAATGCTTTTCTTTTGTTCCTTGACTCCTTTTTAAGTCAGCTGAGGATCACATTATTTCTTCCCATTTTAAACACTGAGGGGGAAAGGGAAATGTAGGGTACAGGGAAATCAACAATTTTCTTTTTTTCTAAAGTGCGCATTAAAAGATTAGCAGCGCACAGGAGGAATAGCATGATGCTGTAAAATAGCCCTGTGTCCTGTATTTCAAAATGAAAAATACTAATACAAATTCATTCTATTAGGTTAGCTTGCTTTTTCTTTCTCAGATACCAGAAGCTAGGATTTGCATAAAGTAGAAATTCACTTTTGCTTTGCCATATTATGACATTCTGTGTCTAACAAAGGCTGCCTACGTTTTCCAGGTCTTTTTGCCCTTCAAGTAAACTGCAATAAGCACTGGGAAGATGCGTACAAGGGCCCCGCAGTAAAACATTGCTCTTCCTGAGACAGGAGGAGATTGCCATCTGCTGGTCTCTGGCCCCTACACGAAGTCAGGCAAAGGGTATTGAGTGAGGATCTCTGCAGAGACTTTTTTTTTAAACAGATAATATTTTTCTTCTCCCTGTTCTTCATAAGCATATATTTGCATAAATAAGCATGTATTTGAAAATAAAGCCAGGCTCTGTGGTCACCTGCTCCAATCTAGCTGTGCAGGATGCTGATGTGGTAGGTGGCACGTAGCATCCATCTGATGGAAATTTTTGCCATTTCAAAGACTAAATGGCAGTGGTATAAGAGTACAGAGATTATAGGTATAGAGATTCTGATACATGCATGGACCACGTCATACAACTCTGCTGAAATGTGATCCTTCTGAATGTGTCTGAACTGTTGTGTCAGTTGTTTTGGCAGAATACATTGAGCAGTATTCCCACACCCACCACAGCTGCCAGGTAACCTCCTGTTCTTGTGCAGTGATGCATTAAAACACCTATGACATCATGCTTCGACAAAATATATTCCTGCTGATTCTTACCTATCTTTTGGGCATCATGTCTTTCTTGCAATGCTGTCAGGAAGGCATGGATGTCCAGTCCCTCTCTAATTAAATTGTCTGTGTAAATTAGGATGTTAAAATACTTCACTGTGAACAGGAGTAGCTGACACACACACTCATCTCCCCAGCCGCTGACCTCTCATGGGCTGGGCAGACAGTAGAGCAGCTCTTAAGCTGACATGACAATGGGCCATTGTCCCGGGAGAGAAGTGCCTAGCAGTGCTGTGGTCCTGCCTTGCCCCTGGCAGGGTTGCACACAGGCTGGACAAACAGAGACAGACATGCACACGCTGCCCCATGCTAATGCAGCACAATCCAGTTTTCTAGTCCAACAGAAAAAAAAAGTGAGACAGCACAAAAGGCTTTTAAACCAGAATATTGGAGAAGCATAGGTACAGATGATGCAGAAACATGAAAAAAAAAATATTTTGCATTATGAGAATCTAAGGAAGCAGGGCAAATGGATACCTGGACAGCACTTGACCATATTCTGCAGCACTTTGATAAAAGCATGACTCTGGAAACAGATAACAGGACTAACACGTCATTCAAACGTACCCAAGAGTTTAACTTGGCACCCTCTGCTTTTCTGATTACCTGTGATCTCGGTAAAGAAGATGCTGGGCAGAAAAACAGCCTGAAAGAACTGAAAACCAGAAATTATTTCTTGACTATTCCGGTAGTTCAGATGTAAGGAGTTAATCACTACATGCAGTATTCCCTGCATTGCACTTCAGTTTAATATGAGTATAAGCTTAAGGCAGCATCAATACTCCTCCATCTGTAAATGATGTACACATCTGTATAGCTGGAATTTCTGGTTTGGCGTATTTTTTTTTCTATATAGAGCAGTCCCTTTTGAGAGAGTAGATTCTGAAAAAACAGACATTTCCATGCAAATATTAAAGGAAATATTTCACTGATATGAAAAACTGCTTTGAGCAATTATTTTTCTTGTTTTTCATCCACTAAGGAAAAAATGCAAGAAACTGAAATCCTGTTTTGAATGAAATTTCAATCCAGCTTCTATGATAGCTATGTTGCTTTCTCTTCCCCAGTATATTGTTCAAAATTCTTAATGCTACAATGCACTGGAATTCATGTTTGCAGTTATTTCTCTATAACTATTTCATCTCTTTCCTAATCAGTATGCTGAATGACTGCATTTTTAATACAGATCCCTTACACTGATTCCTTCCTCCCAGATGAATTGTTTAACATTTTTCTATATTAAACTGCATTTTCTACCTGATAGTTCACTTAAATGATCCCAAATCTTCTGTGTTTTGGTTTGTTTTCTACCACCTGTAATATTTTTTTTCAGAAAATAAAGAAAAAATTAAACAAAAAATATAGAAAAACAAATTATAGAAAAATATAAATAAATCTAATTACAGCAACAAATATATTACAAAATGCAGCTGTTTCCAACAGCTTCTGCTTCTTACCCATCCTTTTCCCTAGAATAAGGTCACAATGCTAGTTTTCATTAAAAATTAAATTAATACCCTGAGTTAAATTGCCTGTAATAATATCACAGACAATTCTAAAATAATGTAGTCAGACATATTAAATGAATGAGTGTACATCTCTTGGGTTTGTAAACATGAATTTACAGTCTAAAATAAAAAAGTAAGATCATCAATGACTCATCTTTATGTAAATAATTTATAATTTTGGAAATTGTTTAGAAGAGCAACATGGCATTATTTTAAAATGCACATCTGACCACCATTTGTATATTATAGTGACATTATAATATAGCAATACCTTTATGATCAATCTGATACAAGACAGAATAATAACTCCTGCCCTTGCCTGGTCCCGTATGTAGTATACTTAAAACATGATTTCATAGTTTATTCTAGAGAAAAGCAATTTATATTGTGGTAAATATTATCTGATTAGGTTGAGATTTTATTATTCGCAACTTTCAGTTGCAGCAGTGCAAGTCCTGTTTCTAGTACCTTCTCAATTTTAGTAATAAGGAAGCTTTATTTTACTTAGAACTCATTAAAGGGCTGAAGCAGAAAATTCTGTCTATAATAGTCAAACCAAAAATTAAGTATTAAATTGCTTTATGGGAAATGTATAGCTCCAGCAACCAGAGTAATGGCCTCTGAAAGGCCACTTTCAAATGGTCTTTCAATTTTTTGTTCATCCAATAGTGTTGCAGCTTTTTACAATGTATGTGACATTCACTTCTTGCACCAAAGAGCCCTTTGGTGCAAGAAGATTTAATACAAGTATTACATGAGTGCTATCGTGGCCTTCGCCATATGCCAAAACAGCCTGTAGCATGTTTTAATGACCCAATTGCCTTCATGCCTTTACAGAGGCATCTGGTTCTCTTTGAATCTTGCTGGTTTGATTTCTTATCACAAAGCCTTCCCTACAAACATGTCATCACTGGCAGGTGAGTGTTGCAGGATGAAACAAGTTGTAATTTCTTATAATTATGCTCCCTGCTTTAGTCAGAATGGCATTTATATAAACCAGCCCCATTAGACTTTATCCTGTCTTTCCAGAATTCTTAGATCTATAGGCGGAACCAGCTGGAATATATGTGTCCTGCACGTTCCCTTTGCTCCTGTGCAGCCTTGTAGAAAGATCATGGTATGGATCCCTGCTGTCTCTGTGCTCACTGTAACCAGAGGAGAGAGACCCCACTGTGCTCAGAAGTCCAAACACACACAACCCCTCCTTCACACAGCAGTGCAGTAGCCGAGCAGTTTGCAGGCTGCTGCGTTTTTCCATTTGTGCTAGTTCACAGAGGTGTTACTGGATGTGTCTCTCTGACCATAGTGAGGCTTTTTGAGATTTTATCCACTGATCTGTGCTGCAGCCTCTCTTACTGCAGCATCTCGACCTTTGTTGACTTTATCCCCACACTTCTCTAAGACTGGAAGAGTGACGGGAAGAGTGCAGGCATAAAGAGTGAAATAATTGTGCTGTCACACAAAGGTCTCAGTCAGAACAAGGCAGGGTTTCAGATGTCCAGCATTTCAAACCAGTATTCATGTCACTTCATCCTATTTCTCAGCACTGTTTTCAGCACAAATCACAGAGTTCTACAAGGGACACACAAAGATTAGAAAAACAGAGGGAAATACATGCCTCTGTGTGAATATCATGGAGATTAGGTGCTGACTTGTGTCTGAAGGACAGAATTTCAGCTAGTGTAAACTGGCCTGATACCATTACTGACATCAGTGAAGCCGCATTATTTACACCAGCTTAGGAGCTAGTTCAGAAGATCCAACCACTGAACATTTCCAGCCAAATAATAAGGGGGCTGCCAGGAGACTGGTTTATGGCTTAAAGATAGTGAGCAGTAAGGATGCCACAAAGATCTAGGTAGTGATTTGTTTAGCTATGAGGGCAAGACTTAGAGCAAAACTGGGCTGAAAACCATTTGCATCCAAAGACTGCTGTCACACCAAATGAGCTACCTAGCAACATAAACAGACTCCCTAGCGCTAATGAATTTAAACACATCATGGATGCATTACCACCTATGGCTCCTTCCCTCCAAATCACCCAGATGAACTGCAACTCAATAAAATGAAGTCAGCAAACATTTCTGAATCTGAAGCTGCATTCAGTGTTCAGATTTTATCATTTTTACCCTGAAGTTCATTGCAAACTGTACCTACTGACACACAATTTCTTTCCCTCAGAACAGATCTTCCTGTCAGTCTTTTCACCTCACTCCTGCCCTGCAAAACCAGCTTTGACATGCAGCAGCATGTTAGTGGAAGGAGATAAAAAGAAGGAGACCTAACAAGAAATCATTTCCCTTTTGACCTGAGATTGTAAATCTTAGGAAGCATACTGGCACTGCGTAAGGTTAATACTACAACAAATAGCACATCACAGCAGCAAATATAAAACACTATCTTTTTGTCTGTCTGTGCATTGAGTGGGCTGAAAGTGTTTCTTTCATATTTCATTTACACCTTGCTGAGTGATGCCATAGGAATGGCAGAAGTTTCATCTCCTCCCACTTCTGCAGCAGCACAATATGTGTAAGAGCAACAGCTCCCACACTAGGAGCTTGAGCCGGATGCTGATCACAGGTTCATTTCTATTTTTCATACATGACATTCTCAGATGCTAGAAGATTTCTCTTATTTTCTTATTAAAGCTTGTTGCAGAAATAACATCTGAGCAAAAAACTACCTGAGAACTTTAATCATGTAAACTAAAAACACTGTGGTTTTCTTCAAAAGTTCTTCATAAGGAAAAATGGGAGACCAAATAAAAATAAAATCTGTTTAGGGAAAATGAAATTAGGAAGACGAGCATTTGAATATAAGATAGACCGTCTCAGGCAAGCAGAAAGGGGTAATGTTTCATATCATTTGTTTATCAGTATATCAGAAACTTTCCAGAGGACTAACTAATAAAATTAATGCTAAACAAGGTCAGCCAGTACCATTCAGAAAAAGAAAACATAGAGGACTTAAGTCATGAGCAAGCCCAAGAGTGCTGCAAGATGCTCAAGGCCATCACTTTGGCTATAGTTTCAAAGATAGATGATAAAGTAATTGAAAAGTCAGTGCTCTTAAGCCAATATGTACTTCAGTCTGAAATCTTCAGAAAGCAAGCAAGATGGCCCGTGAGTTTAGTAATTAGCTCAGATTTTTTTCATTCAAGAGAATCAGTTTGAAATTTGTTAATGTTGGATGTCACTGAGTAGTGATACTTCTACCCGAACCAAGGTGTTCCAGATTTGCCCTGAGTCTGGTTTGTCCATTAGTACAGAAGCATTTCTCACAAGTTACCAGAGAAAACTTCATTAAGTAGCCACAAGCATTTTCGCTGAAGTGACCAAGAGCCAAAGCTACATGTTATTTGAATAACTTACTCCTATATCATGTCCATGTGATATATTTTTCAGCAAACTCTCCACATTACCACTCTACTATAGCGGGGGACCCTCATTTCAAACATAGGTGTCAGTGATCCTTGTCTGTTGTGAGCAGGAGGGATGACATACCTGCCTGTACATTATAATGAAATGATGTTTGTAGAGATAAGTAGCAGAGATAGAAGCTCTGCGAACATTTGGGGTATTCAAAAAATATCACTCCCTCAAATACAATGACAATGAAAATCTCAATGTCTGCATGAGCACTTATCTATACACATAAAAAGTATTCTCTAGGCAAAATGAATATACTTCAGTTAGACACATTTTTCTCTTTTAAATTTTTGTTTAGTCTAAATTAAATTAAAACTAATTTTTAATCAAATTCCCACAAATTTCCTTAATTATAAAATTGCAGGTATTTTCATTATTAAAACCTTTGTTTTCTAACAAATCCTTATATTGGGAAGTTTATCAACACTGAATGTAGGCATCAAAGTCTGGTTTCAATAAATAGTAATTCAAGGGGGAAAAAAAAGTCAGCTGTTTGTCAGAATAGTACCAGCTCAGTTTAGATTTTATCCACATAAGCAAATATTTTTACTCTTCCAAATTATAGTTGAAGTAAGTTTCCAAGCTATTGCAAAGTACTGTATTTAACAAATTACAGAATTAAGAAGGCTCAGAGCTTGTTTTTTCTTTTTCCCAGTCAAAAATACTGCAAATTTAGGAGTCCCACAAACTATAGGAGCCCTAAACTTAGTTTTCAGAAAACGGCATTCTAAAGATAAATTACTCCATTACATTGGTATCATGATCTTTTTCAGAATATAACCACAAAGTTTGTCAGTAGCATTCTGTCTTGCAGAGTTTCAGGGCCTTAACATGCACGGCAATACTCCATTTCTCAGCACGCTGCAGGGGCAGCCACATTTGTTTCATATCTGCAGTGAGAGGTATCTCACAGATCTCATAGCTGTGTTCCAAAAAAAAAGCCCAAGAGCTACTTTGATAGACAGACCTTGAGTCTCGCCTGTAAAAGAGCACTGCTGCACTTCAAGACACATGCATGGCAATACCCTGAAACTTGACTTGCCTAAATCAAAGCCAGATTGCTGACAAATCTGGAACAGAACCAACAGAAGTACATTGCATATTAGTGAAACTTTGAGAGACTGATATGTCTTGTGTCTAGATGTAATGTAATTCCAAAGCCTACAAAGAGTAGTCAGAATTCCCACTGCAGAAATCAGAGAAATTCTATTGATACATACCGTGTGGATTTGAAAGCAGAAGCTGCTACTCAGGTAGCATGGACTTGACCTCCAGAAAAGTTAAGGGTTCCACACCACTCGTGCACTGTGCTACCAAATCCCAGCTATAATGGCTCTTACCTGAGCACACAGAATATCTGGCAATTAAACAGCAACTACCACGTAAGAGTAATTGGCAGCTGCTCATGCTCCCACTAGCAGAACAGACTGGGAAAGGAATCGCACATGACAGGGGTTGGGAACAGGATGATCTTTAATGTCACTTCCAATACAAACCATTCTATGATTCTATGAAGAATTCAAGGACATCTCAGATGAGGAGGCTGGCAAAGACAGTAAAATTAAGTCACTAAGTCAACATGTAAAGAAGCAAAGGGAAAATCTGTGGAAAAAAACATCAAACATTTAAATGGTTAACCAATGTGGAAAATCACTGGTTTGCTCTTATCATTCATTAGACTTTATGGAAATATTGATTATAGCAAGGCTTTTAGAGTTTGATATTTTTAGGCAGAAACAGTTGACAAAAGTTTTGGAGAATAGCAACTTAAGGACCATGAATTAGATGCACTGAAAGCAAATTACTTTAACTCTGTCAAATGATTAAGGCCAGAGCTGAGCCAAATGCTCAGTTGAATCACCAGAGATTTTTGGCTAGTGAATTCACACAAAAAATTGAAAGTGAACATACCAAAGTTGTTTCTGACTTTCAAATGCTCCAATCTGGACATTTCTGCACTACTACAAAATCACTTGGAAAGGTATTAGCTGATATTCCTGATGTTCCAAGATATAAGATCTTTCAGAATTCTTCTAATTTCAACATGAGACAGATGAGAACATAGAGGATAGATTTACCTTACAAGACATGTTAATGTAAACAGCCACAAAATTCATTTCTTAGTCCAGGTGGTGGGAAGGATGCTGCAAAGTCACTGAAGGGCAAATACAATTTGAGAAATAAAAAGCAAATACCTCAAGTGAAAGAGAATAGTTGAAATAAAAATAATCTCAACATGTGAGGTTTGACTTAAGTTCCAATGCTCACATTTCTGACTTATTCCACTTGCAAGCTCTTTTGGTCTTCCTATGTGTTTTCAGCTTCTATAACACAAATGATCCATATCCAAATCAAAGTAAACCTAAAAAAGAGAAGTAGCAATACCCTGCTTAACTCCATTTAATTTTGGGAGCATGATAAATACCCAACTTTCATGTGTTCTTTCCTAAAATAAGCTTAGTGACTAAGGCAAGGAATACATTGTAAATGGGCTGAAACACAATGATCCTTTTAGTAGCTGAATGGAGAATGATACCCATGTGCTTCCTGTGGACTAAAAATCCATTGAAAATGTCACAGAAAAATAAATAAGTGCATGGAAAGGCTGAAATGCACAATAGTATCTAAGACTATAGATAGTCTGTGGTTTCAAAGAATGTTGCTGTTTACAGATTCTTCCAAGTTATGTCTGCTGTCTTGTTTTTGTGACTTTCTCATATCCTTAATGTGTACAAGCATGAAAACAAAAGAAATATATAGCACTGGAAACATCGGTTATATTATTGCATGTACAGTTGACTTAAAAGAAAAAAATAAAACCTTGACAAAGACAGGCAATTTCCCATTAAAATCTTCAGTTTATTTGAAAGCCATTTTTATCATCAATAAAAACAAAATTTCAAGATGTTGTGAACAGCAAGTTTTGTCTTAGCTAATCATCACCTCTTCCCACACCCAGGAACAGCCACAGCAATGGATGGCAATGCAATCTGAAGTTATGATGTTACCATCTGTGCCAGAAAAAATTGTTTAGGAATGTACAAGCCAGAAATGAGATGGCTGTAAATTACTTGCAGGCTTATGATTTCTCTGTAATAATTTACAATTTTGAGAATAAAATCATGTCGTTAGAAAAAAATTATGCACATACTGGCTGAATGGCACATACACAGACACGTGTAGATAGTTCTTGTTTCTCCCATGTTATCCTGTTAAAACATTTGAAGTCAGAAAATGCACAAAGAGTCAAAACATTATAAAAATAAGCATTAAGACCTGCATATTTTAAAAAGAACAGCATGTCCACAGTTTTTGCAAATCAATATTTTTATAAGGAAAAGCATCTTTTCTCCTATATATTGCATTATTTTAACTTAAAATAGATATTCTTTACTTTCATGACATAAATAACTGGAAAACAAAATTAAATCCCTGTACTACAATTTTAAGGTCACTGGCATAAAATGTTTCTTCCATATTCCTAACAGTAATTTCCTGAAAGCTGTTACTAAAATGAGAACAATTGCATAGAGTTTTACAGCATGTGGATGCAAGAGAGCGGCTTATTGGTGTCTAGACACTGTCTTCCATAAAATTCATGGGCCTACGTGCTGCCTCTGAATGCTGCATTTAGCCTTGGGATCTTTGATTTAACTGACAGATGGGCATAATCTCAGCCATTGGTAGCTCCCTCACAGCTAAACAGGTCTTCAGATATACGTGCCAAAACTATTCCAGCTGAGGAAGCAAATTCAGTTCATTACATTTCCTCCAGATCTGGATGTTTTAAGTGGCATCTTAGTAAGGATAGAAACTCTAAGGATAGAAGCCCAACTTTACTCCTCTTGCTGGATCCAGAATCCATTTCTGTTTTGCTTCAGAGACCACTGATGTCACAATTGTTTGAGTTCAGGCTTACATTTCTGAGAGCTATGTTTATAAGAATCTAAAATGGAGTTTAGCCCATAATATTTACCTTTTCTTCTTGGAACAAATGTTAGGCTGGATAAATAACACTTTGTAGTAATATACTCAATCAAGTATAACAAAGTAAATGCTGAAAAAGTAGAGTTATATGGAAGAGCCATGTAGTGGGAAATGACAAGGTACTTTGTTCTGTGACAATCAGATTATAACTCTGAAGATTGTAAAGGTTTATTTTCTTTCTTGCTTAGGTTCATATTTCAAAAACATAAACTCACAGAGGAGACTGTGCATAAAAGAAAAATTTTACATGATTATGCACTCATCAAACTATAATTAACATCAAACACTCCCCCTGTCAGATATTGCAGTGCTGCTGAAGATTAGTAGTTAAGTAGAAACCCAGAAAAGACTTCTTTATTGAAACAGTGATTTTTATATTAACTCTATGAAAACTAGTGATTGAGTAAATAAAATTTCAGTTGTAACACAAAGGTTTGATCTTCACTATTGAAGCCTGAAATAATATTAACAGCAGATGAAGTTTCTCACTAAGTGACTAGGCCGACATTTAAACTTCTTTTGGGTTTGGTTAAGCTGGCAACTGGCTCTGTCGTGGAACCCTACCACATCAAAAGAGATGTAAGGGAGGCCATCCAGCTGCAGCTCCTGCTCCTGCTGCAGGGCCTGAGGCAAGAGAGGTGACTATTCTGATGCACTCACCTCATACGAGGAGCCCTGTTCCCTGCCATGCTCCAGGGCACCCAAAAGAATCTGAAGGGGAATGAAGAGAGAATGAGAATCTGAACAGCAATGCCCAAGACTGATCACATATGGGATCTGAACAAAAAGCTTTTCATATTAGCATTCTATCAACTCAACAGATACCACTTTTTCACAAGCCTGATGGGAATCTGATTGTTGATAACCCCATCTCTGGGGCATCAGAAAGCAGGACACCCTGGACACCCCTGCAAATTACCACTTGTAGACCTTGGGGATCCTTGGGGATCATTTGTCTCCATCCCACAAGCCAGGGCATAACTCAAGTCTTTAGAATTTGTGGCTGCTGAATTCAGGAATTCTTGTTCCAGCAATCACAGATTACATATTATTATTAAATATTATTCTAATATTTGTAACAAAAATAATTTTTACTGCTGTGGCATAGTTTTGATTTCCTTCCAAAATGTTTCCCTACTTCCATGAGTTTTCTATAATGCACATGCACTCATAAAAAAAAAAAAAAAAAAGCACATTCAAAAATTAGAATTTTATAAATGTGGTGAAATTAATTCAGCTCTACCAAGTCTCCTGTGTTCTGTTGCCAGCTCAACAACAACTAACAGCCAGTCTCCTCATCAGTGGTAGACCCGAGGTAGTACAGGCCTCCCACTATAGGCAGAGCCTTGAAATAAATATTTATCATGCAAAGAGAGAAAATAAATTACTTTAAAATGTTTTTCACTAGTCAGGCTCAGTGTGTCATCAAACTCATAAAAATGGATGTTTCTATACAATTACTTGTACTCTGAACTCAACTGCTTCATCTAATAATTGATGCCTCCTACTCGCACATGTTTGCTTAAGTTCTTTAGCCTCTTCTGCTAGGAAGATTGTGAAAACTACACGTGTGGATATGTAGGAGTAGGCATATACATACACATTCAGGACAAGAATGATTATTCAGAATAAATTATTTGGCTCTAAAGGAAATGAATTAGGATGGATAATTCTTAATTCAAATACCTCTAGAACCCCTGAGGAAAACAATATCAGAGTCAATACATGTAAGTGCAATGCCTTTTTTCAAGCATTGTTTCTCAAAATTCATACAGACTGCTTAGCCAGAAAAGAACAAAATTTCTCATCCAGATTTCACTTTATTGTTTTCACTGAAAAGGCTCCCATGATAAAAAATGATGGGTTTATTTTCCAAGCAGCTCCACAGACAACCATCTTAATCTCTTAATTTTGGAAAGACACATCTAAAAAATCTTGAATCTAGAGGTATGAGGGAAGAGAAGGGGATTTCATAATAAAAACTGGGTTTCTCTACATTCATCCTTGACATGACTTTCATTTACACCAGTACATTGACCTTCATTGAAACATTTCTCCCTCTGAACTCAAGTACTGAAACATTATATAAGCACTCATCACATTTCCTGAGGATGGATAAACAGCTTGATTGTATACACAGTCCTTTTTAAAAAGAGCTGCAATGGCCAAATAAAATTACTAAATTTGTGTTCCATGAGTTTCACTTTCAAGGAACGCAATTACTCAATAGCTGCCGTTAAAGCAAATGCACAGGCCTAATTATTTCAATTTAGTTTTGTTCATTGGTCTTATCTGTATTACTCAATATTTTAACAATGTGAAAGCAGCAAGTGTGCCCGGCGTTGAGTAAATACAATAAACAGCAGCCATGCTCTGCCCAGAACGGTGTCTGTGCTCTGCGACAGACACGGCGGACAAAAGGCAGAATCTATCCAAGCGCACGAGGCGACGAAGTGGTGCTTGAAGGTTAAATTTCCCGACACAGGGAAATTCAGTGCTTTAGGCACCTAATTCGGCACCTTCGTCCCCATGGGTGGCTACCAAGCTGTTGTCACCGGGGATGTGTCAGCGCGGGCTGGGGACCGCGGTGCAGCAGGACGCTCCCTCGCTCAAAGGCAATGGCAGTTTGGCGCTGCTCGGGGCGAGCCCCCGGGCCGGGGCAGGAGCTGCCGAGGACGCGGTGCCCCGAGCCGGGCTCAGGCAGGCCCGCAGTGCCGGCTCCGGCACTGAGGTGTCGGCACGGTTCGAGCGGTGCCTGTGGGGCACGGCTGTCGGGGCTCGCAGCCGCAAAGCGCAGGAAGCACTGCGGGGGAAGGGAAGCACTGCGGGGGGAGGAGGGAAGGAGCGCTCTCCCCCTGGTGCTCCGCGACGGGAGCTGCGCTGCGGTCCTGCCCCGCCGCGCCGGCCGTCCCGGACCCCAACCGGCGCCGTCGTGCCCCTCTCCTCCAGGGGCCACATCCCGGCAAAGGAAACGATGCGCATTTTTCAGTCGTGCTCCCTCTCCTCCGTGCCTGATTTTCGGCGTGCCGCGGGAAGGGCTCGCAGAGCCGGGGCCGGGCCGTGCCGGGCCGTGCCGGCGGCACGCGGCCGAGGCGCCGTGCGAGGGCTCGCAGCGCCATCTCGTGGCCGCCGCTGAAGTGGCAGCTGCGCCCCGCGGGCCGGGCAGCGAGCGCCGCTCGAGCGGGGCCGCTCCCAACGCGCGTTTTACCCCGCGAAATATCTTCCGAAACTTTAAATGCTAAGAATGTACTTACCAAGCTCCGCGTTCCTCTGTTTCTGATGAAATCTATTCCTTTTTTCTGGGTTTTTTATTTATTTTTACCCGTGTTATAATTTTATGAATGTGTTTTTCTTTTCCACTCCAAGGAAATGCAAGATCTTTAGTTTCATGTAAGTGCAGCCAACATATACCCAGTTTTAAAACACAGACATATGAAAACCACCAGCTTGTGTGGTCAAAAAGTTTCCTTTGCCTGTTCTTCCTCAAGAGCAGAGCTTTGTGTATATCTTTTCTATATTAGAGAAAAGGGGATGCACATTACAGTCAATTAGAAAAGATGATTGTAACTTTGATCAAGCAACATCTGTTTTAGTTTTCAAACTAAATTTTATTTAATACTAATAAAAATATTTGCTTAGGAAAAAAAGCTTTGCTTTTTTTTAAAAGCACAACATTTTTTTTTTTTAAGCACAAAAATAAGTAGCTAAGATTAGAATTATTAGCAACAATTAATCACTTTGTGGCTATGATTTTGCAAATGGATCAGCAAGGCCTGGAACAAGTAGAGTCACAACCTGAATGTTAGGTCGCTACTTTAGGATAAGGGTAACACAATAATGCCACTTCAATTGGATTGAAGCATGTTTTGATGGACCACATGACTGCACTTTAAGGTGTAGCCTTTGCTGATTTTGTCATCTCAGGTTTCTTCATAGTTTGTGAGTTCAGAAGTTGCAGGTTCCTGCCAGTGGATGTAACTGTGACAGGACAAAACAGAGGCTTGTAGTAATTACACTACTCCCCCTTACAGCCCTTCTGCTACAGAGGGTGGCCTAAACCCAGGTTTACTTCAGGAAATATAGTTTCTGATAGAAGAGGGGGTGCAGAACCAATTGTGTTAAAACAACAGTGATGCAGACAAGGTCAGCTGGGTGAGGGCACATGATTCCAAGTTTGTCCTCAGCACCATAAGCCACACTATTAGTTGGTGGAAAAGAATTAAAACTTTTAGTATTCTCAAACCTTTGGCATCTTCAATAAACATTGTTAAACCTCTACCTGATGGAAAGTGGGAAAAATGGCAGCTGTTTATCTGAACTGACAGCTCCATTGGTAAGCTGATAGGTTTTCCACTCCTCATGAGGTACCAGCCTACTATTGACCTGCACAAACACCTACTCAGTGACTTGCCAGAGCTGTTCTTTTTCTGCACAATAGCTATATATATTGTATATCGGTCAGTAGAATAAAGGTTGTCTGTCTTTGAAGAAATTCTAAAACAGAGCAACACACAAGGATCTGGATGCTTTGATAAAGCATTGAAGAGTTTGCCTGGTGGAAAAAAAATTTACTTACAACATCCCACCATATTTTCTTGGTAACTAAACCGGCCATATTTGAAATTACTAACTCCTGAGCACCAGGAGCACCTACTATTTTAGAAACAGCTTTGTTAAATTCCCCAGAGAACAAGTATTGTGTTGTACATACACCAAGGTGTCACAAGATGGACAAACTTGACTTAGCCTGGGAAGGCAGGCAGCCTGGAATGTACCAGCTGTAAAACCACAGAACTGCAAAAAAGAAAACATGGCCTGCAAAGTACATACTGCATCAGCTGGTATTAAGGCATTAATGAGCTAAAAAAAACCATGATTTCTCAAGTCAGTTTCTACTTTCAATATTCCCTCTTTTTCATTGAACAGTTTTGACAGCCAGATATACCATGCAACACACCATTCGTATTTATGCATTGGATTCATTGAAGGAAAACACTATTAAACTGGTAACATGAAATTATTTTCACTGATAAATCTACAAATGTAGCTATATATAAAATATAGATATGTGCACAGCAGACAGACATGCCTATATGCAATTCATTTATATTGATGTAGCTCAGACATTGTAGTTGTATAAGTCTATCACTGGCATTGCTGATTCACACTGACACCAAAGACTGCAAGAGCAGTACAGTATGGTTAGTGTGCTCATGGAGCTGCAAGGAGTCTGAAGTTCCCAATCTTTCTCCATATGTGCTGCTGTATACTAAGCAGTGTGAAGTATATATTGTCTGAAATTTAATGTCACACTTTCATTCGGATGCAGAATAAAAATTCTTACAGTTCTAAGAGTTTTGCACAGTGTCCTCAGTGCTAAATAATTTCAAGAGTTGAGAGCATAAACTGCTACAGACTAAGCTAAAGAACTAGCCTTGCTAGTTTAAAGTCTAGAACTAACTCTCATTCTCAGTGGATTGATAAAGAGGTGATCATGTAAGTAACCCTGTCAAATGAGTTTCACAGGGAAGTTATTTTGAGAAGATTTTCAAAGATAAATTTGAGGATATAGCAATCTACTCCCTGGCAGTTCAAAAATGAAAGACACAAAAATAGCAAGTTAAATTTGTTAACTATGCTATTTGTGGGTCTCATCATCCCCATGGTAATACCATTCAGTTACAGAGATGTAATATACATATATGTGTGTATATATATATATATATATGTATGTGTGTGTGTGTGTGCATAAATCATATCTATGTACATTATATATTCTTGCTCATACTTTTGTACCACAAAATAATTTGAGATCACTGCACCTATCCTTTTTATACCAATATGACGTTCTTATAGAAAACATAGGCTTCTCTCTATAGTTCTTTATCTCACTGAATGCATACATGTCTGAAAGATTTTCAGGATTAGGGCCAATATGCCATTTTAGCAGCAATGTGCTATCACACATGGCAAGCAGATCAGCAACTGAATGCTATAATGGCCTTTTGAGCAAGGGGCTGACTCAGCCTCTTCCGCAGCCTGTTGTAGAGGGTTTGCAGTCCAACACCATATTCTCCATTCTGGTGCACCATTCCAGTGGTGACAGGTTTCTGGGTGACTGTTCTGTGGCTCATGATCATCTGGAAGCTGGCAGAAAGAAGTGTAAAGAAGCTCTGCTCTGCAAATAACATGCTGCAAAAAGAAGCCGACGTGAGCAGGGAGTGTAAATAAGATGGGGAGGAGAAGAATGTCTGCCAAAAACAACATGAGGCTTTAAAGGTCTGGTTTCACTTCTAAAAAGTCCAAGCCCTAGCTTCTCCACCTCTAGCTGTACCAAATTCAGTCACAGCTGATCCCTCTTACTCTGTTCTTTCTCACACATCAATCTCTAAAAATATCGCACATCTTTTTGAAGCTTTTAACAAAAGGGTAGTCAATGTGATTTGAAATAAGCTGAGAAACACCATCTTCTTCATACCAGTGCCACTGTCATTCCCAGCACACAGGACAGTGCCCCGTGATTAGTAACATCTTGCTAGATGGAAATATGGACAAGTCAAAAATGTTATCTTCAGTAATTCAGATGCTCAGCTTTTAGGCCTTGTTTTCTCTTAAAATGCTCTGAAAGCTCTGTTCTTGTTTATTTTTTGAAGTGGATATGAACAGTTTATGCAATCAAACAACAACTGGACCCTGGAAACGAACACAAGAAGAATGACACTCTGTCACATATGTGACAGAATCAGCTCCAGTACCTTACCACACTCTGGAGCATCAGTATGAGTTGTGACATAGCATTTATCTCCTTCTGTATCCTTTCTATTTTCAAGGAATCTAATTGTTCAGATTATCTCTAGGTGAGATTTCGGTGTATCATCTGCATAATTTAGAATGTCCTCTGATTTGTTTGGATAATTGCCAGGCTTCCCAAAACCTCCTGCACGTACATTTATGAAACACCAAGAAATAGAAATATCATATAGACTGTGTATACTTCCCATTACAGACATCTAAATGAGACCAGCTGTCCAGCAAATAAGGGCTGAAAAGAGAGTACTACAACTTGAGCCTGAAATGCTGAGAAGTGTGGGAGACCCAGTGTCACTGTGACTCTGGGAGGAACTGCCACAGAGAAACCTTCTGGCACGGCAGGAAGCAAGGGGGAACAGCAAAAGCTAGACTGTTTCAGTAGAAGATGCCATATAATTAAGTACTTTTATAATGTCAACAAGCAAGTTTGAAGTTTGAAGGCCTAATTTTTGTAGAAACAAATACATCTGCTGCTTTCAGTGGGGGAGCTAGCAGGAACCACTGTGCTGATCCTCTGGGGATAAAGTTCACATGCCTCTTATCTTGTTGAATCTTCCCTGGCTACCAAAATAAGTATTAAGACTTCTGCATAACAATTTTCCCTCAAACATTCCTGAAATTCTATTACACCCTGCAGATATTATAGGCATTGGAACTAGAAATTTAACAGCTGAGAAATCTTACAGATCTAGGCAGTCACCCTTCATTTCATGACTGGATTGCTCAGCACCTACATGGAGACTTAGAGAAAGAAAAGAGACCCAGAGGGAAGATGAAATTTTAGATACTTTAACCATTGAGATAGTCTGCCATTTTCGCTGCTGCTTTAGTAATTTTGTATTTCTGCCTATGTCGCTGTTCTGCACCTTTGGCTCTGACTGCTAGAAAACTGTGCTAAATAAAACACCATTTTTTCTGGCATCCTACTTGCACTGGTTTTATCTAACTGTTTTTATGTGACAATAAATATCTTCCCTGTTTTTCATAACTTCTTGGACTGTAAGGGTCATATCACTGACAGGGATGCTTTCTGATTTTGTAGATTGGCAAAACAGTTCATCAATATCTCAGTTCTACTTCAAGAGTCTTCTGAGAACACAGCAGGCACCAGACCCCACTACAATGTTTTGCAAGAATGATAGCTAAATAATTTGCAATGTCCTATGGTGTTCAGTCTTTCCTACAAGCTATTAATTTGCAACTCTCAATTGCCTCAAATATTAATGAGTGGTCTGGGTAACCATATATCCTGTCCAGCCAGGATTTCATCACCCACAGACAGAAGAGAGCTCAGTCCTTCAAAATAAACTACGGCTGCCCATGCCTAGTGCTTAGGTCATTAGGAGGAAATGGGTTTGTAACTTGTGCAGAAGGTAACTGCTTCATCTCAGAGGTACAGCATAAGAGAAAACATGCCACTGTTTGGATCAAGATTCATTTTGTAGAGCTACAAGCACCACCAAAAAAAGTACAGAAAGTACATGATGAAGGATGAGAAGCAGGGCTTGACACACATGATGAATATGGATCAGGCTGACTTGCGTGGCCTGAGTTCACAGGGTAAGTCACAGAATACAGCCAACCTTGTTACTATAGATAGGCAGAGGAATCTTCTGAAATATTTGGCAAAAGACTGCCAGATCACTTAAAAGACAGATTAAATTTCTGAAAGCTTCCAGAGTCATAGTGCCTATTTAATAGACCTTTTTTTCAGGATGTACCTTCTTTCGGGCATTTTGTTGGTTTTCCTCTTTTGTAAAGGTAATGCTACTCTAAAACCCACTGTGATTCTCTACTTTTGCATAATTTGCCTGCTGAATCTCCCTGAAATACAGCAGGCTATAATGAAACCTATTACCCTTTAGAGACAACATTGAGCAGATGAGCAAAAGGTGACAAGTTATCTTTATTGCACTGCTATGTTACTCACTCATGCCAATTAGTCTTTACTGGATTCATTTGGTGCAATAATATAAAGTGCATGGCATGGAACACATGAAGTCTATCTCTTAGACACAGTTCAGGAAGTTCTTATTATTTTCCTAATGAAATTTCAGATAATGTCATGAACATCATTATTAGTAGCATCTCAGGGATGGAGCATATAAATGACTTTGCTTTGAATCCTGTGCAGTTATTCCTAAATCCCTTTTATTTTAAAGAAAAGGGGATTCAAAAAAATAAGGAGGAATGTTATCCTGAGTTGATTGCAAGGTGATAGTGTTCATGAATACCACCCATTGTGTCAAATGACTCACACATCTGTCAGGTGTGCCTCATTAGCCCACAGAAAGCCTTTGTACATGTTGTGTCCTATTAAAAAAAAAAAAAAATTGCATTGTCTCTTGATGTCAATCATTCTGATGGATGGGCCCAAGGTGTTAATGAGTAAGTTTTAAAAAATATTTATTCTCTGCCAAGTCTCTGCATCACGTCAGTAGGCACTAGGCTAGGCAGTTGGAAGTAAAAGAATATTTAGAAAGGACAGCTCTTCTTGTGACTCATTAAAAAAAAAAAACGCAGTGTATGTTTTTGAGTTCTCTTTACCAATTCTCTTAAGCCCTTTGTGGGCTTTTATAAACACGATTTAACAACATTGTATCAGTTTACCTAAAACAGATTAACTCCAAGTGACTTTGATACTTCTTCTGTTACACTTGCCTTACATTTTGGTAAGTGTAAAGTCTTGAATCAATGAGCCAAATTCTCGAGTTACTCCAGATTTTTTTTCTGGGTAACTAAGACAGACATCTTAACACATTCTGTTTAGTACGTGTCATGCCACACTTTCAATTTTATTCTGCCATGGAAATAGTACAACACAAAAGTCTCTAACTGTGAGATACAAGAATTGTCGATTGAGGGGAATAAAGTGTGACTCGCAGTTTCTCAGAATTAAACTCAGAAGAGACTGCTTTGACTGTCCTGTTGGATTTCCTGCAGAGCAGATCCCAGCATGCTTCTCATATTTCTCTCTACTTACAGCGTATCTTCCAAAGAAGTACACTGTCTTCCTTGCAAGATTGTAGATTGTGGTGCGCTCTCTCAATAATTTGTTCTGTTGATTACCAGCTCCAAGTAAAAATAGAATTTCTAGAGATTGGATTATTTATGTCTTTGTTTGTTCCTCTAAGGATCTACTTACAATTACCTAAAACCTAAAGATGGATAAAGTGATGGCACCTTTTGAGTTGGGGTGAAATGTTTGTTTTTCAGCATAGAATTTCAAATTATTTCATTCTGATCGGTTCTATAGCCATAGGACGTTTTTTCTTCTAAGTTTTAATAAGAAAAAGTACACTTAAAGTATAATCTATCTCAATCATTTTCATCCAAGTGTGAAACTATTGAAAGGGATAATGAAACAGTCATTCTTTTTATTAACTGTCTTCTGCACTTATTTTTTTTAATATTCATGTTCTGTAAAGAAAATAAACACATGTATTTCAAAATATATACTGAATAATGATTCTGATTATCTTCCTTTTTTTTTTTTCATGGCATGAGGTTTCTGGAGAACCTCTGACTAAAAGAGAAAATCAGTTAACCTCAGAACTGGCTTTCTTGCAGTTTTCTTATTAGTGAAGCAATTGAATATGCTTGTTTTATATGGTTGAGTTGAGTCATCTATGTCATAACACACACCATTGTTCAGTGCATGTGTGATCTGAAAGAAATAATGTTTTTAAGAATGTTTAAAATGCAGATAGATCAGTGTCTGAACTGAAGATATATACATATATAATCAGAGAAAAAATTATAAAATAAATTATTTTTCATTTTCATGTCTACAATTTCTGGTTTTAGGCAATTTGACAATAGATATTGGTTTTCAGCATTAAAAATTATAAAGGGACTACTTAGAACAAGATAGCAAATATTTTTTCCATTTATGAAAGAAAATTGAGATTTAGAGAAATTTTCTCATTATGACTCTGGATGAAGGGAGTCAAAACTTGAAAATGTATAGAAACAGTGAACTGAAAACTAAAGTATAGGTATCTTTTGTTTTATTTTTATTTCAGTTTCTTTTCTCTTACTACATTAGCTTAAAAATTAAAATAAAACAGCTCTAAAAACTGGAAATCTAATCTGGAAATCAGATTTTCTTTATATAATGCAACATAGACCATGTCACCAGTATTACTCCTGGAAGCTTAAAATAAAAACTGTATTTTAAAAATATTTTCCTATCATTCTACAGGCTTCAAAAAAAAAAAAAGTTCAGGTTTTCAGTCTCGTTTCTGTCATATTAATGTTTCTAATTGTTACCAAATGGAGTAGATTAGTTTTTTCTCTGAAGAGCATATGTTAATGCCAAGCCCTGGGTTGATTGACAGCAATGATGATCAAAGATGCCACCTAAATTGCTTTTCTATTCTTATTGCTAGTGTATTTCCCAAGGGACTCAAACCAAAGACTCAAGCTACATACCAGAATCAGCAACACTGAAAGAAGCACTGAAAATGTTTCAGAGCAGACCTCAACTAGTGAAACTTGGCAGTGCTCCACTGACTTCTTGTTTTCACTCCTTCTCCTTCTGTCTCGCTTGTGCTTATGTGTGGGCTGCTGCCCTGCCTTAGACATTTTTTGAGGAACAGGCTCACAGCAAGCAAAGCAGATAGATTAAATAGGTAGAAACTTCTGAGCAACCTACAAGAGATTCAACAACAACCTAAAAATAAAAGTGGTACAAAATAATAACGTTTGTTTGTGCCAGAACAGTAAGCTAAATTCTCAACTGCTATAAACAAGGATAAGTCTATTGCTGGAAATGGAGCTAGACCAGTTGACATTACAATTTACTTTTATTTACTCCAAAGGACTTGCACTGGCTAATGAAGATCTTGCATATTTTATTGAATTAATCAAAATTATGGCTACTGTTTGTTAGTTCTGTTCTAAGAAGAGATGAAAAATCTCTCTGAAACCTAATTCTTATCTTTGTAATGGTGCAATAAATAATCAGTAGTACAACTTTAAATAATGTCAGCATAAAATTAGTAGGAATGAGAGAAATTCCAGCACAGGAAAAATGGGATCTCATGGACTTAAGCAAAAGTATCAGGACTTAACGGATCTTAAAAGTTATGGCATGGGAGTCTGTAACACCAACTGACTAGATAGCTCTATTTTTAAACTGTAATGAAAAGGTACTGTTTTTTCTGTTGAGAGAGGGAAAGGGTGATATCTAAGAACCAGCAACAATGTCATTGTGGCTTCATTACCCAGTGTTTTCTTGAAACCACAATAAGGGCTTTTTAACTTGGCTCCCAAAACTGACCCTGTCTGTGTGAGCAGTAGCAGTGTTGAACAAATGAGGGTGGATATTTGTTCTCTTTTCTGCAATCTGAATTCTAATCATTGGCACAAGTGATTTTGTGTATTATGTGCCTACAAGTCAATGAAAGAAATAAGAAATCTTGTAAAACACAAAAAGTGGAAGATTTTAAACCAAAAGTTCTCTGTCACTATATCTTCTTCCTTTTGCTTTCTCTTCAATCTGATTTTAGAACTAATTCTTGCACAAGAGCATCTTACAGTTTTGGTCTTTGCTATTTATAAATTAAAAATAAAATTAACTGAAAGCAAAGAGCTATCTTTGAGAAAGAAGAAAGTTATATACTCAAAAGGTTAAGGTAAGGTATAACTTCAAAAGAAGTAAAATCTTTAAAAACAAAAAAAAAAAAATATGCACATGCTATTTGACTTGGGACCCTGCAGTTCAACCCTTTCTTCAGAATACCAGGTGAGGTTCAAATTGAGCAAGTCTCAGCTAGAGTTTCAGCAAGTCCAGACGCACCATGAGCTGATGAGCTCATTAGTCCAGTCTGAGAGAAAAAGCAGATGGTAGACCATGATCTGATGTTGTTATGTTGTTCTAGATGCTGGAGGCAGTTAGTTGCAATTCTAGGGAGGTATCTCTTTGTTTCATGCAGAAATTCTTGGCACAGACAGTAAGATGGCAGGGATAAGTGCATTCATTTTTTCATCAGCATTTGTGATCTTGGAATCAAAGTATCACAGAAATGAAATTATCACCCTAACTGAGACTCAGTTTAAATGGTCCTAAAGCAAACCTTAGTCTCAGCTTTGCTCAAAATTTTCAAGAACTTGAGATTTATCCCAGATGACCAGAAATTCTTTAACAGGAAGCATATAAGGAAGTTGCCTGTTACTCATCCACAGAAATGGAATTTGACTCCCCAGCTTGCTGGAGTTGAAATGAAGAGATTTCCATGTCATAGTGGTTTAAACCAACTAAATATAGGATGTAACCGTTCTGTATAGCAGATGTTATATCAACAGGCAAGCTGCATGACAGAAGGTTTGAGTCACTTGGAGGGTAAAGATCTAATTGCAGTTGGTTGTGCTATAGATATTTTTAAAAAATAAGAAAAATTGTAAAACTAGAAAGGCAGATGAGCAGAAGGGAGGGAATATATCACAACATATATCAATGAAACTGGGCATTTTGCTGGGCTGCAGTGGAAACAATATTTTAATCCCAGTATTGTGGGACAGGGAACCATCAGTTGCTGAGCTCCTTGAAACTGATTCTGTAATAACAAGTTTAGAAAACTAAACTTTAACAATTGAAATAAATTAGTCAAAGGAATACAGGGTATGTACTATAGCACTTCAGTTTAACTTGGCACTTCTAACTAGGAAAGTAAAATTAATTTTGAGATAACTGACAGTGGTAGCAATAGATGGGATGTGAGGAAACAAAAGTATCGAGTTAAAGCTGATATGAGATTATAGACTTCAACTATTGAACTAGTGTTCATTCTCTGATAAAGAAAAAATACTAAGCACAAGGTCAGATAAGAGTAAAGGAGGCAGAATATTCAAAGAAGATTGCCTACTAAAGATGTTTCACAACATCAGTGGCTACACCTGAGAGAATGAAAATGCTAGTAGGAGAACAAGGCATCTAAGTGCCAAGAAAATCACCCAATTCAGAGGACAGTGGTAAGAATCCTGTGGAGATTTTAGCAAAATAACAGAAAATAAGCCTCACTATAACTTGTCTATTGTTGTCTGCCTATTTAATTTTTCCCCAGTGAACTCCATTTCTTAACCCATAAGAAGTTATGAAGTCTTTATTCCTGCTCTTGGCACATCTTATATAAAAAAAAAAAAACAGTTGCAGTTACCTTTGGTTACAAATGAAGTTGCAGCCCTCATGTTCAAATCGGGTTTCTGATCTGAAATGTGAGTCCAAATTAACAACATCAGAGTTAGAGAAAATTAAAGCACCATTACCAATGTTATTTAAATGTAAAAATATACATTATACAAACATCAATGTATGTACACAGCAAAGAGAGAAAATTGAATACATAAATTTTTGCCATTCTAAAAGAAAGAGATGGCATCACTGCTTCCAGTGATAAATGAAGATAAAAAAACCCAGAGAATCTGATACAGAAAAATCATCTAGAGTTAAAAAATACCTTATATCATTCAACAGTTTATATCATTCAAAGGAGATAAAAATCCAAGTGTGAATTTAAAATCAATCCATCTTTGATAATAGAAACCAGTGTTTAAAAAAGGAAACCGCCAATATCTCACATTAAACAAGTGTGGTGAGAAAACCTAGGCATACAAATATCTGCAGAGATCTTGAGATCTAATAATAGAAAAATAATGGAAATCTACTAATGGAAAATTATTTGGGCTTTTTATAAAGCAATCAAGATTAATAAGTCAGCTGTGTATATAGTGTTAAGAAAATCTTAGAATTTCTGGTAAAAACATAGGGGTTTAGGTTATTTTATTCCTACATTATTAATGAGAATCAGAGCATAGAATCATACAATTGTTTAGGTTGGAAGGGACCTGAAAAAAATCATCTAATTTTGACCCATATTACAGGGGCAGGGACACCTTCCTCCAGACCAAGTTGCTCAGAGTCCCATCCAACCTGGCCTTGAACACTTCCAGGGCTGGGGCAGCTACACCTTCCCTAGACAACCTTTTCCAGTGCCTCACCACCTCCACAGTAAAGAATTTCCTCCTAATATCTAATCTAAACCTACTCTCTTTCAGTGGAAGCCATTCCCCCTTGTCTTGTCACTCCAGACCCATGAAAAAAGCCTCTTTCTATTTGTCATGGAGGCTCTCTTCAGGTACTGTGAGGCTGCAAATAAGTCACCCCAAAGCCTTCTCTTCTGCAGGCTTAACAATCCCAATTCTCTCTACCTTTCCTTGCAGAAGAGTTCTCTATCCCTCTGGCCATCTTGGTGACCTCCTCTGGAGTCACTCCAGCAGCTCCATGTCCTTCCTGTACTGGCCCCCCCAGAGCTGATGCAGCCCTGCAGGTGGCTCTCAGCAGAGCAGAGCAGAGGGGCAGAATCCCCTCCCTGGCCCTGCTGCCCACGCTGCTTTGGATGCAGCCCAGGACACGTTTGCTCTCTGGGCTGGGAGTGCCCATGGCTGGCTCATGTCCAGCCTCTACCCACAGCACCCCAAGTCCTTCTGGGCAGGGCTGCTCTGGTCTGTCCATCCCCATGGGGTACTGGTACTGGGGGTTTGCCCAACCCAGGTGCAGCACCAGCACTTGGTCTTGTTAAAACCCATGAGATTCCCATATTCTCTTATTTATTCTTGCTTTTTAAAAACTGACGATTTTGCTTTTTCACCTATTTTACTTCCACCTAATGCTAGACATGCATGACAGATTTTTTTTTTTTTTTCCTGACATGTCTATTCAAAATTTTAATACATGTCCAGGCACTCACACCTTCTCTGGTGATTCAGCCTCTTTATACCAATGACTTTCTTTTACTGATGCTGCTGTAAAATAACCCAAAAAATCCAGGCTCAAATCAACTCAAAAATGTACACTTGTCCAATAAATGTTAAAACAGTTCAAAATGTTAAAACTTATTCCAAAGGGCAATTCCCTTGGTTTTTTGTCATTGTCTTTGTTCTGCATTCCTGAATAATTTGTAAAAGGTAATTATCTAAACAGCACCCCTTAATCAAATGTTACGTTCAGGATATTCTAATGTGTTATATTTAATAGAATTCAAGACAGTTCATAAAAGTGGAGAGAAAAGTAGTGATTGGTAAAGGCAAGAAGTCAGCAATGAAAACCTCAGACTACCAAAGGGGAAAGATTACTGCTCACTGAAAACCTCTCTTCCTGAGCTGGCATGTACCTGCAGAAAAATAAAAGTAACAAATAAATAAAAACATTATTATGAGGCCTCCATGAGAAAAGGAAACTTGCAGGCATTAAGAAATTAGCCAACATAGGAGAAGAGCTTGAAGTGATTTCAACAAAGGAAGTCTCAGCTCTATTCAGCTGTACTATCTCTTCCCAAGGAGAAAAGGCAGTCTTGTGTCAGTCATTAGGACTTTAATGGAAGGACATGACTGTAAGACTTTTATTGCAATAACTAGAGAAATACAAATTGTGTTTAGACTTGCCTGGCAACTTGGCTTGATCCAATCCTTGAAGGTTGCAGTGTATTTATTACGAGGGATTTCAATGCAACCTAAACCAGTTAAGCATGAGTCACAACTGATGTTGCACGTTTTTATTCTAATATATTGGAAATTTCAGGTAACACAAAGCTTCTCTGTCACTTTTGGATCATGTAATTAGCCAGGAACTATAACCAGGGCACTCAGTAGTGCATGGTATGTATCCTTGGTATGGATATTGTGAGCTGTGGGATAAGGTCAGACTGGCAAATTTGGAAAAATCTTAGTGCATTTTGCAGCATACCAGGAAGAGCTCCAGAATTTACTGGATTTGCACTCATATCACAGAACCATGGTTCCTTCTTGCTTCTTTCTTGCCCTGTGTTATACTCAGTGAATAAAGGAATGAATGACAGCTCTTCCCCTTCCCTCCTCTCTCCCACCCACTTTGCCTTCACTTGCTGATAGCAAGATGCATTCTCTCTTGAATCATAGCCACCCTATAAAAACACCGTCAGGTTCTGTGGACAAAAATAGAACTTTGTAAATTGTTTTCGTGTAAGAGGGTAACTGAATCATCACTGGTATCTGTAGATATGGGAATTCATACCCTATAAAAAAACCTTAATAGTTTCTCCTCAATCTAGTTTTCTTGGCATTATTCAAACACACACAGTTTTTTATTAAAAAGATTTACTGATTTCAAGGTATTTTTAGCATCTGAAATGACCTCCCAGTAGATATACTATTGTCATAAATGCAGGTTAATCTTCAGAATAACTTGAGGAGCTCATATTTCTGAGGAAGCTTTTTTCCACCAGACTTCCATATTCTTCTCCAACTCTTCATCTCTATCCAATCCTTATCTAGACTACAGCTTTTATGAGGTCCTTAGATTTGTCTCATTGCCATCATTTTAACTCTTTTCCAGTTTATCCCTAGTCTTTCTCTCATACAAAACCACTCTGAGCACAAACAATCTAACATTCTTCTGCTACTGCTGTACAGCATTCAGGCAATATCAGTGTTTCATAGAACTGATTGCTTGGCTAGTAGCTGCCTCCCCAAAAGATTTGACCAAAATTTCTTCCAAATACTTTGATTTATTCCCATTCACATTTCATAGCTTCACATTCATTAGCTTCACATTTCATACAATAGTTTTGAGCAAGCTTGAGCAGAAAATATAAAGACAGAAGAATTACTTACCTGATCTGCTATGTTCTCTAAAAGATAAGCTTTACTGTAAAGCACAAAAGGTTTTTTGTCATTAATCTCTGTTTCTACAAGTTTGGCTTGAGTTAAGAATGTGCATTTCAGAAGAATAAACTTCTGAGAGCTTGTTTTTGTATTTTTCTCTGTGTGTCCTTCCCATGGCTTTGATTCTCCTCTATGGCAGAATCACAAAGTAAACATTCATAATCAGATTACACAGCCCAGTGATTCTGAATATTACCTGATTACTTCACTTCCCAGGCTGAGGGTACACAATGACATCCTTCAAAACTAATTGAGAAGTACAGATAAAAAGACAGTCAGAAATACTTGGAAGTGGGGATAACTTTTACTGGAAAAAATCCTGGAAAACAATTTTCTAATATGTATACCAGAATTATATGGTTGCCCTTCAGACACCAAGGAATAAACACATTCACCAAACTTGATGTTTTAATATAGCAGCAAAATATGCAGCTACTGCACACTGGAGCCACACTACTCACTATGGACCAGAACTAATTCTTGGTTTCTGAACTGATTCATGAACATTTTCTTTCCCCTGCTTATTAAAAAGTTACACTAAAGAAAATGTCCAGGCATTTAAGAGGCTGCTATGAAATCCTTATAAAGCTGTAAGGTTCCATTCTCACCTTTGCCTCAGGTCTGTGGCAATACCTTGGGCAGGTCAGTGGTGCACAGTGTGTTGTATTGCAAAGAATTTTATGGGACAGGGCAGTTAATTTTATAAGGAAATGGTGCTTCACTAAGAAAAGCTAATTGAAAAAAATGTGTAATTGACTGGAAGAAGCAATAGCCTTTAAGAAGAACCAAGACAAAATTATACTCTAGAGTTGGAATGCTAATTAAAAGTTCAGTTAAAGTCTAAAAAAATATAAATCACCAGTCTTAGGAGTTTTTCCTCATTTGTACATAGGAAATGCCACAAAGCAAGCTTTGATAGCCTGCTATACAGGAACATAAAGTAGATGTAAAAGCAGGTCTTAAATTTTGATTTAAAAACATCACACTTTTACATTCCAAGAGAAACTACAGAATAACTTCTGCCTCTGTGATTTTGAATTCTACATTTTTAAGAAATAGAATACCCAACATCAAATTTGACTAATATAAAAGGAAAATGTTAAATTCAGGCCTGTGTCACATAACTGAGGTTCCATTTCTGCCAATACACTGTTTTAACACTGGTGTATCATTATTTCTATAGACTATCAAGATGATTTTTAAGCACGCTAAATTAAGTGGTGAATAAAGTCCTAACAAAATGTTCTCTTTGAAAAGCTTCATTGAAATACAAGGAGTGGGCAGCTCATACTGCTAGGTGAATGTGATATGAATTACTTTAAGAAGTTACAGTGACTCTGAAATTATCGTCAATTAGAGTTGCCAAATTAAGTAGGAAAAAAATAATGGACAAGATATGAAAGTGGGAGTTATGGAGATACAGTTACTACTAAAAATATAGGTAAAGCTGTAAAGCCATCATGACACAATACCTAATGATTTGATTATTATTCAGCATCTGTTAAAATATATGGGGTTTTTTTCCTATATCTAATGGTTGGTAAATAATTTCTCTATTGATGCCAGAGTGCCTTCATTAATGCTATATTTTTAATATGATAGTGCTAAAAAAAAAATTTTTTAAGAAAGAGAGATTAGATGGATGAACTGATAGATGGATAAGGAATTGGTTGAATGGCCACTTCTAGAGGATAATGGCCAATGATTCAGAGTACCAAGGAACATCAGTGAAAACTGGTGTGCCTTAGGGATCTCTACTGGGACCTGTGTTATTCAATATCTTCATAAATGACATCGAGGGATTGAGTGCACCCTCAGCAAGTTTGCAGGTGACACTAAGTTGAGCAGCATGCTTGACAAACCTGAAGGATGGGATGCCATCCAGAGGGACCTGGACAAGCTCCAGGAGTGTGCCCATGGGAACCTCCTGAGGTTTAACAAGATCAGATGTGGGTGGTGCACCTAGGTCAGGGCAACCCCCTTTACCAGCACAGGCTGGGGATGGACAGACCAGAGCAGCCCTGCCCAGAAGGACTTGGGGGTGCTGTGGGTAGAGGCTGGACATGAACCAGCCATGGGCACTCCCAGCCCAGAGAGCCAAACGTGTCCTGGGCTGCATCCAAAGCAGCGTGGGCAGCAGGGCCAGGGAGGGGATTCTGCCCCTCTGCTCTGCTCTGCTGAGAGCCACCTGCAGGGCTGCATCAGCTCTGGGGGGGCCAGTACAGGAAGGACATGGAGCTGCTGGAGTGACTCCAGAGGAGGTCACCAAGATGGCCAGAGGGATAGAGAACTCTTCTGCAAGGAAAGGTAGAGAGAATTGGGATTGTTAAGCCTGCAGAAGAGAAGGCTTTGGGGTGACTTATTTGCAGCCTCACAGTACCTGAAGAGAGCCTCCATGACAAATAGAAAGAGGCTTTTTTCATGGGTCTGGAGTGACAAGACAAGGGGGAATGGCTTCCACTGAAAGAGAGTAGGTTTAGATTAGATATTAGGAGGAAATTCTTTACTGTGGAGGTGGTGAGGCACTGGAAAAGGTTGTCTAGGGAAGGTGTAGCTGCCCCAGCCCTGGAAGTGTTCAAGGCCAGGTTGGATGGGACTCTGAGCAACTTGGTCTGGAGGAAGGTGTCCCTGCCCCTGTAATATGGGTCAAAATTAGATGATTTTTTCCAGGTCCCTTCCAACCTAAGCCATTCCAGGATTCTATGAACTTATTACTTCCCAAATGTATCTTATATATATGTGTGCGTGCATGGGGGGGGGGGGGGGGGGGGGATATATATATATAGACATAGTGACCATGTGTGTTTTGACAATCTAAATTAATTATTTTATAACCTATCCATTTCTGTATCTCTTGAAGATTTGGAACTAATGAATTCAATGTCAGAACTTTTACTAGTTGTGCAGATTTCTTAATCAGAGTTCATAATGCACTTTAATATGAAATTGTCTGCTAAGGACAAAGAGGAATTTGGATCCTCTTTATTGGTTTTACATTTTCCAGATATTTCATCTGCTTTAAAAGAAAAGAATCTTTCAGGGAAAAAATTGTCAACAGTTTATTTGCTAAAAATACACACCCAGAGACTTGAAATAAAAAATATGCTCAAAATTTTGCAATTTGGGGATTCAAAATAGTAAGCTTCCTAGGGCATGGACCATCAGAGATTTTATTTGTACATGGTGGTTAGCACAATGAAACCCCAGTTTTTGACTGCAGCCCCTGAGTGCTACTGTAATAGAAAAAATAAACTATGATAATAATAATAAAGTCCACTTATTAAGTTGACAGGCAATTTTTAAAATAATGAGTCATCAAGGAAACTAATTTTTTCGCAATAAGCAATTCAGCCATTTCCTCTTATCACAGATAATATACATCTGTCTCCTCTGCTGTTTGCAGAAATTCTGTGGATATGCTGTGTCTTCTCATAAGAAAATTGGTTCATGAAATGGAACAATTTTTCTCAGACTCATGATTTCTTCTTTATTGAGGGCCAAATTGAGCCTGTGTTCAATTGCCCATGTCTGGGACAGCAAGTAGTTATAGCACCTCCAGAGCAAGCTGGGAAAGAAATTGTGACTCAGAGAGTTCCAACCCCTTTCTCAGCCTCCACTGCCTACTTGCTCCAGAAAGAAAGTAACCTGCAAATGCTCTATAGTATAGATTATTTACCACCCCTGCCAGCTCAGCTCAGCTCACTGCCATGTTGAGGAGTGAGAGCCAAGATTATTTTCACACCCTCCTCATGTGTGCAGAGGACATGAAAAAGAAAGGAATTCTAAGTGAAAAGCCTTTATTCTCCATCCTGTAGCAAACCCAAAATCTATGGAGATGATGTGGAGACATAGTACTTCAGTGAGGAGAGATAAACCTAGGCATCAGCCTGACCCTTCATGATCAGCTAACAACATGTGCCTAGGAAAAAAAGTCTCAAAAGGGGGAAATTTAAATCCTTCTTCTACCTAACCAAGATAATCCTAAAATGGCAAGTTAATTTTATTTGTTTCTTTATTTGTTAAATTTCCTTTTGACTGGAGAAATCACGTGTAAAATCTTAAGACCCACATATAGATCTTAAGCACACAACGTTATGTTGGCATGCAGACACGTTTCACTGACAATATTCTATGGCAAAGCAATAATGTTTCTGGACTCTTTTTTCAGAGATTTAAAAGTTGTCAGTGGAAAATAAAGAGACTTTGATTGCCTTTATTTGATATGTGGATCCATATTAATGACTAAAAAAATAGTTAGATTATTTGACCTCCCTCAAAAGGTCACCTCTGATTTTGGATCAAAGACATGTTTAGCAATATCCACAGTCCTCATGTGTCCACACCACACAATTTGATGTACTCATCATCAATCATATGCCGTATGATTAATTTGAGTCGTTATGAGTAATGTCTATCACCGCAGTCCTGGCATGAATAATTATTGTTCTGCACCCTGCTGAGATAACTCATTTCTGACAAAGATCTGCAATTTGATTTCTGCATAAAAGATGAAGAAGGAATAGTTTATTATAATGGTATAGTCAGTTCAAATTTTTAATAATAAACTTCTTTATATCCTAGGAAGTAGTAACTACTTTAAAGAAAAACATGTGAAACAAACCTCAATAGATCAGAGATATTGTTTTTGCAATCGCCCCTGGATCTTTCCATCAGTATGGGAGGCCTGTATATCAAAAATAGCAATGATAATGTTAGAGACTTCTGGTTTTCTGCAGATCTGTACTACAAATAGCAATCACAGAGACAAAGTCAGGTCATTTTGAGGAAGACATAGTAATACCAACAGGATCAGATGGAATTTAACACCAAAAAATAATTGCTAGTCAAGTATAGAGATTAGGAATCAGACTGGAGAAAAAATTAACAGGCAAGAACATGCAAGAGAAGGGAAGCTATTAAACATAGCTGCACTTGCAAATCCAAACTGTGTTCCACGTGTGCAAAACAAAGTTTATCAGCAATTTTCTTTGGCCAGAGATGCAGTTTTAATGTCATCAAGTGGTTTCACCCTTGCGTGTCATCAACAAGTACCTCGTCTGGGAACATCAGTGGTGCAGCCATGAACAGCAGCTCTGGCGAGAGGAGCACCAAGGCTCACACATGCAGGAGTGAGAGCAAGTTAACACAGACCCTGTTTGTGTCTATCATTAAGTCAAACAGCACCAAAAGCCTCAGGTTCTCCATCTTCCAGGCAGGTGCTCAAGAAACTAGATAGCTATTTTTGTTCTAACTCAAAGAACATTTAAGTATGACATGTGAAGTGAAAAAGAACTAGCAGAAGAGACTGAGAAGTTCTCCATTTCAAAATACCCTGCAGTCTGGCAAATGAGTTTCTTCTTTCCATAGAAATGAAAAATACTTACATTTCTTCCAACAGCAGAAGAGGAATTTGAGCCCAGGTTTCCCACAGGCTGTATAAGAGCCCTTACTAGTGTGCAAGTGAGTAAAGCAGACAGTGCCTTCTGCTGTGTGAATCCAGCCTTTGAAGCCATAACAAGACATTCTGGCAGTAGGGGCAGGATGTCAGTTTAATACCATTCTGCCTTCTTTCCACATGCACATGTAATAAAAGAGTAGCAAAAAATAAGTGGTTAAAGCTTCTTACCTTTACTATCATACAAACGGCTACTCAGAAAGTCAGCATATGGCCCTCTTGCCCCAGCCTTGCTATAGTTTTGCTTTTCTTCTTTTTTTTATCCTTTTTTTTTTCCTCCCTACTGAAACTACAGTTCATCAGCTCTTCTAAACTTGAATAGACCAAGCTGTTTTAAACACATCCTCTAGTGATTCAGCCTTAGTATCATGGCTCTGGTACAAATTCTGCCTACAACTGTTAAGGAAAGACAGTTTCCTTCTTTCTTGGCGTGCCTCTACAACAGCATCCCTTCCCCCAAAAAACACTGCCTTCTTCATCCTTCTTCTATAAGATATGAAATCTTGTACTAGACTTAATCCCTCATTTCAGATCTTCTAAAAATAAGCCTGTTGTTTTTCTAACAATAAGCAGGTATCCTTTTTGCAATTACCACCTTATCCACTGTTATTCTAAAAAATCTTATGTGTCTTCTATAGAGGCATATTTTATGCTGCACTTGCAGTTCTGACTGATTTCCATAGTAGCTCCAGTTAGTTTAACTATATATATATATATATTTGTATTTTTAGTATTAAATTGTCACCTGTATTAATCTATTGTACTTCATATATATATATATATATATATATATCTTTCTCTTATTCCTCACATAAAGGCAAGCAAAACTGCAGACATGTTCCTGATATTACTGACTCGGGAAGGGCAGCAAGCAGTAACACCTCTGTTTCTTTGATTGGCAGAGTACCAATTATGAGGCCTGAATATGAACTATCATGTTTATGGGTAGAAGTTTTTAATTCCTGAAACATTTAGAAAAATAACCAGAAGAAGAATAAATTTTGTATTTTATCAGCCTTCCATGAACTCTCAGATAAGGGACTCGAAAAGGACAGCAGAGATTGTAGTATATTGGTAGAGTTTACCTTCAAAGAAGACCAATGGGTAGCTTGATGTGTTCTTTCATACCTCAGAGGCCAATAATCGTAAATTTGCATTAAGGTAATTACTTTTGTAATTAGACAACTCCTTGCAACAATTTGATTGAATCATTCTTCCTATTAAATATATCTTTTCCTTTCTGAATTGAATTTGACTTCAGTTTCTAATCAAAATTTTGCCATTCCCTTCTCATATTTCACTTCACTCTGTGAACTTACTCACACTAAAAGTAATTTCCAAGTTTTCTTATTGATACACACTCCGTATTACTTTATTTTATCCATTAGTGTCCAGCATTTACTCCATCTCTTTAATCCTGCTGGTGTCCCTTTCCTGTATTTAAGTACATCACTTCTTATAATTTACCCAGTTACTTCTATGCTGCCACTGATAATATTTTGATAAAACTACATTTGCCTTTTCACCACAGCCCAGGCCAGAGTTGTGCTGTGATTAGCTGAGTCTTTCTTACCATCACAATAATCCATCAAGCGTGATAATCCAATCTTCATTTGCTATCTCCCACCCACTCAGAGCTCAAAATAGCCTGAATTTGGTAAGCTTCCAGGTGCCCTGCAAAGATGAGAGAACTTTAAAGCAAGGTTCAAGAAACACTTGTCATAGTGGTTGAAGGGGTAAAAATGAGTAACTCAAGACATTTAGCTCATTGGATTTCTTCTGGAACAAGTTACTGAAATTATGATTTTTGTAGAAACATTGTCATACTGCACAACAGTGGAGTGGTAAGTTAATTTCCTAAATAGCTTTATATCCAAGTACAGTGAAAAGAACAAGATTTCCAGAGTCACACTAGGGAATTAGCCTTAATGTAAGAAAAGTTATGTTTCTTTTATAAGACAGAAATGACTGATGAATTTTCTGTTATTTAAATGTCATAATTTTTTTCCCCATATTTTACATGTGCATATACTTACTTCAGCTTTTGGATGTAAGATTGTCTATGTCATTTTTCTTTAATGTTTGTTCACTGTTCAAAAAAGGGAATGACTATGGCAGATTTAATAAAATATTAAATTCAACTTTTAGGAGACTGAAAGAACAAACAGCTTTCAATTGCCGAATCATGAATATCAACATGAGCAGTTTGCTTCACATTTTAAGGTTTGATTTCAAAATGCAGACAAAGATTCCCATCCCATGAATAAATTACTTATTGGAATGGAGAAAAGAGGACTAATCGTTGGGTTACCAGTTCAATAATCCCATCTCTAACAATCATGCTTGAATTGATAGAGTAGTAGTGATGTCTTTGAGATAGGTATGCGCCTTTGTTGAGTAATCACTGATTATTGCTACAATTCCAAATATGTTTCATAGCTGTATAAAAAAAAGGTGACAAAAAAATAAGAACAACTTCACCACACAGGTATGCTTTTACTTTTAAGTTGAAAGACTTCCGTTTCCATGGTTTTTTGTATTCATGTAGCAGTTACACTTCAGTCAGATGGCTTCTATTGACTTAGTTTTTCATCATTAGCAAGTACAGGGGAAGCTCAGCTCAAAAGTCTGATCAAGCTGAGTGTTAGAGAAGACTGAATCTCTTCACTATAGCCCAGATTTCTGCTTTTTCTGATCCTCCCCACATTGCAGGGATGCTACTTTGGCATCAAAATTAAATTTGTTCATTTGTTTCAGTTTTCTTCATTCTAGCAAGAAAATGAAGAAAAAAGAGGAATCAGATGTACCAGCAGATTTTGCCACAGGGAAGGATTTGCTAGTGCTGATTCCACATTGATCCAGAAGTTTAAGTTCCAAAACCTCAGTAAAATGTTTCTTTAAACTTCTTGCCAGTCCACAGTTACTGACTTACCGCTTATTTTCCACCCTTCTCAGCATAGGCAAGGGCACACTGGGTGATCTGAAGGAGCAATATTGTGAGTTTGAACCACATACAGGCAGCGGACAGTTATATCTCTCATCTTAGGATGGATATCTTCAATAAGGAAAATCATCTTGAGGTTCATACAGGAAAGAACACTAAGAACCCCATACAAACTCAGCATAAGAGCAAATATTACTTTAATTTCTGTATTAAAAGACTAAAGATTAAAGACTATAGATGGATTGATTCCATCTAATTTTAAGTCTCTGTGTGGAGATCCTCAGAGTAATTTGGGAAATGTCTAGACTGTCGGGCATGGTCGCACCAACATTGTGTGTTGCAGGGAGGCCCCCAAGGTTTCACCAACATTTGCCTCGCCCCTGGATTTGCCTGGCAAGGAAAAGTGAGCATGCAGCAGGGAAACACAGTGACATCCAGCCAGGCCACTAGTCTGTATAAAACCAAGACCTTGGGGCATCTCATAGTGCCCACCCACAATTTGGACATAGCTGCTACACTTACTCTAGTCTTCCTCCATGGTCAAGAAAGACAGACAGGAGTATCTGGAAGACAGATTCTGATCTAACCTATCTCTGGTCCACCTCTGAAAATTTGGAAGAGTGAAGGGAATTTGTCTTTTGTCTTTCAAAAGTGCTTGTTAACACTCATATTAGAACCAGAGCTTATTTTGTCATAAAATAAATCTGGATAGCAACATTTTTGTTTACTTATTTGAATTACTTTGTTTTAATGTACCCTGAAAAGTATTAATACATATGTGTGTATGTATATAGGTACAGAGAGATAGCTAGATTTATACGTAGATCTAGATTTATCTATCTGTTCAATATCTTGTTTCTATATATACAGTGTCTTAAATATTGAAGACTGTTCAGATATAATTATCTTTTAGCTAAAAATATGAGGAAGAAATTGTAGTCTTTTTAACAGAAAACAATGCCTTTGGAAAATATGGTAATATATTCTTTGACACTGAATATCTAGTTCATGCAGGCAAAACATTTATATTTTTAATATAAAATCGCGATTATGTTTTAAAATATTTTTAATCATTCTAAGTCCTGATTTTGAATGGAACACAGATCATTTTCATCTCAGTGGCTGGTGCACTGCTGTGGGGATTTTTGGATTTATGCTGAACACGGGGTTGATAATATAGAGATGTTTTTGCTACAGCTGAGGGGCACTTACGCAGAGCCAAGGCCTTTTCTACTTCTCATTCCACCCTGCCAGTAAGCAGGCTGGGGGTGCTCAAGACATTGAGAGGAGGCACAGCCAGACTGACTGGCCACAGCTGACTCCAGCTGGCCACAGGGAGAGCCCATGCCATAGGACATCATGCTGAGCATACAAAGCTGAGGGGAGAAGAAGAAAGGGGGAGACATTCAGTTCCCAGATAACAGTTACACATGAGAAAGCCCTGCTTTCCTGGGGATGGCTGAACACCTGTCTGCATTTGCAAAGCAGTGACTTACTTCCTCATTTTGTTTCGCTCGTATGTACAGCTTTTACTTTACCTGTAAAACCATCTTTATCTCAACCCACAAGTTTTCTCACTTTTCCTATTCCCTCCCCCATTCCACTGGTGTTGGGGTGAGCAAGAGTTCCCTAGGGCTTGGTTGACACCTGGAATTAAACCACGACATTTTAATAAGAATTTAGATATTCAACTTACTTTGTGGAAAACTAACAAGCCTGAATATCCAAGGCGAGGTGCAACATAAACTGTGATTCTAAAGGTGCAGTGTCTGAAATGTAGCAATGGCAACTGGAACTTAATTTCTGCGAAGTATTGATTTTTTTTTTCTCACTTCTTGCTACAAACTGGCAAAGTACCCTGTCTTGCCATGGACAGCAGTAAACATGGAAAAAATCTGAGATATTCCTAAACATTGAAATTTAAGTGCAGTCAGATCAGAGGGGAAAAATTTTACCCTAACTAATTTCATCTGAGTTTATTCCATGCCTGTAATAGTCAACTTAGTCCAGTCTTTATTGCTGTGTTAGGGCTTTTATTGTAGCCAGCTGTACACCCCTACAAGGTCAACGAGAGAATAATCTATTGGGAGCACCCTGCATTCGTGCTGTTCAAGATGGCATGTGCCAGAACAGCGATCTGCTCTGCAATAAAGGCTCTTAAAGACTGAGGTGAGGAAGAACAAAAGAGAAATAAAATCAACCCACAATCACTCATTATCTAATCTGGTTTGCATTATTATTTTTTCTTCTTATGTTTTTAACCTCTCTGTATTTTCCCCTTCCCCTTATTTCTGAGAAGTGTTTGTGTCTAAAACATTGTGTAACACATGAGCATTGGAGAAATCTGGATTTGTTTTTCAAAGGTATATCTTCTGAGAATTCAGAAATTGCTACAAAACAAATCATTATTAATTGATCTGTACAATACTACAAGCTTTGGTACTTTCCTTTATAGTTCTCTTGTTCTCTTTTTCTGCACCTACGGTTTAGTATTTTAAGGTCTCAACACCTACACCTTTTAATTCTGCCATGAAATGTTCTGCAACTTCACTTTTCTGTTATCGCTTTGTGTTTTGCAGGCAGAGCATTGATTTAATTTGCAAGCATTCCAGCTTTCTATAGCTATAGTTCTTCATTTTGTAACCGTTTTATATGAATATGTCTAAATCTCTAGAAAATTGAAATGTCACTAGTAATACCTGCTTCTACTTAATATGTCAAAAATGTAGTTTTACAACGAGGTATAAAAAAGACATTCTGATTATTGATATTTAACTGTAAAGAATATGAGACTGCCATTATTTACAAGTGCTTTATTACTTTCTTTTATGAATAGGTTTAAAGAACTTTGTTAATTATATGCTGTACAAGTGCAAAAAAAGCCTCTCCTTATACATTTTAAATGCCCCTTTTTCTATATAATTACCTTTAAAGTAAGATGAGCATTGCTGTATTGCATTAAATTTATATTCTGATATGTTCTCTGAATGTGCTATAAGTGCAGAGGTTCTTTCTTTCTTAATAGAATTTCACTTTTCTCATCTAGAATTTCAATATTTCACAGGCCTTTTCATTTGATTATACATGCAAATCACTTGGGAGACCTAATACGCTTAGCTAAAAATTACTCATTCCTGTATAACAATCTCATCTACAGTGAAAAAGAGTTTCAAAAGTGTATCCAGTTCTCCACAGATTTGCTCTGTTTCCCTTGAATACAGACCCTGCTACCTGGCCAAACTGTAACCAGAGCACTCCAAGGCCACAGGCAGATTAATGTTTATGAGAAATAAAAAGTTTAAACCACCTTTGAATATTTCACTCTTTCTGATTTGGGGGCAGTCATCTGTATGAGGCATAACTGACATAAATTATGCTGCAAAACATACCACCAGGAGAATATTTCTATTGGGGTGTTGTGGGTTGATGCTGGCTAAATGCCAGGCACCCACGAGAGCCACTTACCCACTCCCCTCTGCAGCTGGACAGAGGAGACAAAATTTAGCAAAGGGCTCATGAGCTGAGGTAAGGACCGTGAGAGATCACTCAGTAAATATTGTCAAGGGCAAAACAAGCTTGACTGAGAGATAAAAACTTATTACTAAAGAAATTATAGCAGGATAATTAGAAACAAAATAAGCCCTTAAAAAAACACCTTCACTCCCCCCGCCTCCTTCCCAGCTCTACCTCTTGCCCCAACAGTGCATGGAGGCAGGGACTGGGGTTTATGGCCAGTTCCTCACTCGAGGTTTATGGCCACTTCATTACTCAAGGCTTCTCCCCCTGCTCAGGAAGAGGAGTCGTTCCCCTGCTACACTGTGGGGTCCCTCCCACAGGAGACAGTCTTCCATGAACTTCTCCAGCATGTGTCCATTTCATGAGCAACAGCTCCCGGTGAACTGCTGCATCGTGAGTCCATCCCATGGGGAATAATCCTCCCAAAACTGCTGCAGCATGGGTCACTCCTCCATGGAGTGCAGCTCTCCAAGGACTGGCTGATCCAGCTTGGAAGCAGGGTTCTTCTCTCCACAGATCTCTTATGGGATAACATCCTCCTCTCAACATCCTCCTTTCAAGCATCCACCCACTCCAGCATGGAGCTCCTCTTCCACAGGCTTCAGGTTGATCTCTGCATCACCGTGGACCTCCATGGGCTACAGGGGCACAGCTGCTTCATCATGTTCATCACCATGGCCTGCTGAGGAATCTCGGCTCTGGCACTGAGAGCACCTCTTGCCTCTCCTTCTGCACTGACCTTGGTGTCTGCATGTTGTTCTGCTTCTATATTCTCACTCCCGCTCTTCCCTGTGCAGTGTTTGTTATGATTTCTTACCTGTGTTATCACAGAGGTGTTGCTGCCATCTCTGATTGGCCAGCCTTGGCCAGCGGCGTGTCCGTCTTCAGAGCCATAAGGGATTGGCTCTGCTGGACATGGTGGAAGCTTCTGGCAGCTTCTCACAGAAGCCACCACTGTGGCCCCCACTGCTGCCAAAAAGCCAGACTGTGCAAAACCAATACATCGGGTGTCTGTGGGGTCAGGTAGTCACATCCATGCTCCCTTATTGTGCCTATGCTAAAGAGACTTTCTCTTAGATGAGATACACCAGTATTGCTCTTCTAGCAAGATGCAAATAGGCAGGCAATGGGAAATGTGACATCCAGCAGCTACTGGGAACATCATAAGTTTAGGCAAACTCCTCATAGGATTGTAAAAAACTCCAGACAACTAAGGCACAAAGCAGTTTTATTAAAATTCTGGGAAACTGATGCAATTTCAGAGTAAAAGTAGGAAGTATAATCCTTACACAGCTGTCTTAGGACCAGCTTTTAATTGGCCAGATACATGTAGACTCATCTTTTGCCATCCTTCTTTTTGAGAAATATTTCCTATCCTCAGCAGTAGTGAGCCTACACACCAAGATACTCACAGAATAAGCAGAATTATGTCAAAATCAATGAAAGCCAAACCGCAAGGGAGCCATGGGTAGATATAGTAAAGGTCTGCAAATGCTGGAATAGAAAACTAAAAGCCAGGTGCTGAAGAATAAAAATACTGCTGAATAACAAAGAAACTGAATCTTCCAATATTTCCCACTGGAAAATAGTAAGAACTACAAAAGCTTTTCAAAGGAGTCTAATCCAATAGAAATATAGTTTTAAGCAGGGGATACAGCTATGACAGAATTCTGAAGCTGGTTTCAGACTCCAAAAAGGCTAGGAATGACTACATCTGAAAAATCTCAGGCAGAAAATTTCTAGGTGTTCAAAATGTGGGAAAACAGAACAAAATAGCAATCCAGCTGGTATTGCTATGTACATCTTTCCTGTGAGTGTCAGATAATATGCCATTCATTCTAAATTCCATTGCACCTGAAGTTCTCACATTGCACAAAATATTTCATATTTCCAAAAATAGAAATCACCACTTAGACCATGACATTGTAAAGAATAGGAAAACCAGCTTTGGACAGGGAGTTGGTTTCCTCACCGAGAAGCATCAGAGAGAGCTGGAGGGAAAATGATCTATCTCTAAACCACAATTCAGCAAACTTCAACTGTAGCTATTCTTTCACCTAAAGAATACCAAGACACACTACCCCCTTCTGAATTTTTACAAAAGTTAATTTTTAAATGTTTTTTTCAATTTGAAAAAATAGCTGTTCTATTTTCTTCCAGAGGTTGGAAGAAGTCTTCTTTATCTGCAGAGTTAATTTTCCTGTTCTAAAAAATAAAACTCTGGCAAATGAATTAAGAGAGCAAAAATATGCCTCAAAATAAAATATGTCAAAATTATTGGCCTATATTAGACACTCTTGGGTAGAGCTACAACCTGAAAAAGCATATCTTTTTCCCAAGGAAGTGGCTGTAGTAATTTAATCATCTGACAATTTCTTAATTGTTCCTTTCTTCCCCTTTTTAAAAATTCTGATATCAAAAATGTGTAATATTTTGCATTGAGAAATATTTAATTGCACTTGTTTATTTCACATTATTCTGAGAGTTTCAGGGAGTTTTCCAAGTAGAAAAAGTTATTTCTTGGGTAGCTCTGGATGGGAAACAAGGAACTATCAATGGGTGAATGAATATCATTTCATTGAGGACAAAACAAATGATCCAATCATTTCTAAATGAACTACTTTTTGTTCTGAGAAAGTGCTAATAGAACTAAATAGAGATGATCACAAAGATGAAAGAAGAGTACATATTGGATACTTTCAACTTTCCCACTACAGCACATTGTACTTTTGAATTTATGACAATTTGTGATAAGCTAGCATCCCTTCACATTAAAAAAAAAAAAAAAAAAAAAAAAGTTAATTTTTCTGTATATTCTAGAAGATATACTGGAAATTTCAACAAATGAGCTGCAGTCAGCAAGTAGTATAGTATATAAAAGCTGTTGATATTAGAGGAAATGATTCTATAAAAGGTAGCGAAATAGATACAACAAAGGTGTTCAGAACAGGAAAAAAGTTTGAAAGTACACGAGCACTTCTGAAATGAAAATGACAAATTCTAATAGAAAGGGCTAAAATAATTGAAAAATAATTTTTAAAACACTGCAGTTGTGTGCAAAGATTTGACATTTATTAATTCAATACATTACACATGCCTTATTTGTGCATTGTTTATAACATAAAATTGCTCACCTCTGCCTATTTGTGAGTAAGAGCTCCAAAGACCTGGGTGATAGATTATATTCAGTTAACAAACTTCCAGGACCTTCTGCAGCCAGCCATAATCTCTTCACTCTCGAGCTCCATCCCACTGCATATGATTTACATGGGTAGTAGCCAAACTATTTCTGTCCAAGAAGGTGACCATGCCCAGGCCACGGTGCCTGGACCATCTTTGTTTTCCAGTCTCGGTGGTTGCACAGCTGACATAGGAAGGCTGTTGTTCAGATGCTCATACTGACCCTGCAGACCTTCCAAAGCTGGGCAATAGAAGTGTCTCTGGTGTTGAAGAGTATGTACTGTCTATCAAAAAGAAGTTTATGCCTATACGATACCAAACAGCTTTATGCCCAGTTTTCTACAGAGTTGTCATGAAATGTACACTGAGTTAATAAATTAACTCACAGTATCTATTTTAATAAGACAATCTGAGGAACACCAAATTAGTAGCTGCATTCAGTAGTAAAACACTGTAAGAAGTGAGGTGTATAAACACCTCATCTGTTTTCCTTGTGATCATTTTGATGCTATGATTAGTTAGAAAATCTATTTTTTTTTATAGGATATTTGTTGGCCAATACACAGGACAGAAAAAACAGTAAAACATCACTGTCTATAAAAAACTTTTCCCTTGGAAACTGTAACTCAGTGGCTGAAAGAAGAGGAAAAAGAAAAGGAAGTATTTCTGAGCTGATGCCACTAAATATTGCCATAGGAAATTGTAATCTCCCTTCCTGCAGGCTCGGGAAACAGAAGAATCATACCTTCTCATGCATCTTTATGGATATACAGGTAGTCTTTCACTATTAGTGGACTAATATATGCAAATATATCTGCACTATGCAAGCGATGGTGTTTGGTGCACGGGTACACCTTGGTTCTGGAAAGCTCCACACTGTCACAGCCTGTGGTAACACCCAGCATATGCTTGCTGTTGCTTCCCTAAGCTGGTAAATCCCTACAGGCCTGAATGTGTTCTTGTGCTGAAGAGCTTTGTTGTGCACAAAAGGAATTGAAGGCTCACCCTCCCTGTGGCTACAGCACAACAAAAAGAAGCAATGGTGTCTCTGAGGCTTCAGTGCTGTTGTATATTTCTGCCAAGGTTTCTGAAGGAAAGCAAGCCTCTCTTTAGTGATATTTTGTTGTTCTGGTTTCTACTGTTGTTGTTGTTGCTGTTGTAGTAGTAGTATTAATATTAATTATTAAAAAGTACCATTTAGATCTTATTAAGGATTAAAGACTCCAGGGAAAGCATACTTTTTTAGGATTTTTTCATTGTAGGATCATTTCAATTGTAGGATCTTTTCTTGTTTAAGTATTGCTGTACTTCAGTGATATATTTTAATCTAAATCACTTGAAAAACTGTCAACAGTACCGCTAATGGATTTAATTACTAATAATACTGTTCTGACCTTTCTCCATCTAGATGTAGACATTTCACCCTCCAAAAATGCATTTTTAAAATTCGCTGATAGCATATTGTTATTAATAGTCAAAAGACCATTGATGATATCCACAGATCTGAAGCTTTTGATTTAATCATCATGTTCGCTTGATTAAAGAAACTGCTATTCTTTGGTCAATTATTTCTGCTATTATCTTGATTTGATTTTCATGGGCCACTGTAAAAATGTAAGAGAGACAAATTCTAATAAAACTGGCACATACATGTGTTATTTGAAAATGTTGATTTACCCTCATTTGAGCTGGAAAAACAAAACATTCAATAAGGAACAGCTCTCCAAACTGCATACAGAGACCTGAGAATCTCTGTTTTTCCAGTTTGGCAGAATCCTGTGTTTCAGCAGAAGTTAATGGTACCTTGGGGTTGCTGTAAATTATGGCAAGTGTCTTCTGGAAGAGCTATACATTAGATGAACACCATTGAGCGCTGCTTATACTAACAGTCTGCGCTGTGACTGATTGGCATGGGTCTGTCGGAAAAGAGCTGGAGCTTTGTCTCCATAAAAGGTCTTTCCACTTGAGCTAGGCACTATATAGCAAGACCTGGGTGTGTCTCCCAAAACTCCCAGTGCAGCAGCCTAGCACACTTGAAAGGAAAAGATTTACCCTCCCTTCACAGCAGCCCAGCTGGGTCTTTCAGGATCAATAGACTCTATGCACAATACAGCAAGTGGCCTGTGCCTGATCAAACCTACTAGTTTTCCTTAGTGCCTTAAATGCCAGAGGCCAAAACACAATAACAAAAAAAATCTTATTGGTGGATTTCAGAAAATTTCTAAAAAGCACCCATGAAACTTTGTGCCCTCTAAGACAGTGACAAATCCAAATGACAGAAATGAAACTGGAAGATTTTCCGCAACTACTCATATGACATTATGCCAAGCAACCTTCAGGTCATAATCCCAGAGGAAAGCAATATTTGCACCCTATCTGTTTACATGACTGTATTTTCCAGTGAATTCTCTGACAATGCAAATATGTTATTTTGCTTTTACAAGCTCAGTAAGACCTTACAAGCTTACTCACTTACTGCGTTACACTACATCTGATTCAAAAATTTTGTTCTTCCCATTATGAGCTGACACTCTTTTTCATGTATCTTGAAAACATCTCTGAATCAAGTGATTTTAGTCATGTGGAAGTTTAGTCATGTGGATTTATTTAATATATTGCACATTTAGAAATCTGCAGCTTTATTCTCACTGAATTTGTTCCTACATCCTGCAACTGAGCCCATATCTTTCCAAAGAGAAATTATTTGCTTTCAGCTATGCTAAAATATGATCTATAATTACAATTCTTCATTAAAGGAGATATCTATACATATACAAGGTGGGTGGGTGTGTAGGTGGGAGGGAGCATGTGTATGAACTTTGTCCTTGAGGAGAGATTCCTGAAGTAGTTGTGTTCTTGCAGTATTCCCTTGGAGATAATAACACCATTTCAGAACATAATAGTCACCAGCTGGAGTTCAACCTACTTTAAATAGAGAATTTGAAAGAAATTTACAGACCGTTGTCCTAATAGCAAAAATACTCTGTGACCATTCTATGCAAAAGGTAACCTGACCGCTTATTTGCTATTATATACATGCTTATTTTATCTGCTAGCTAGCTCCAGGAGAGGAAAGGCACCTCAACATGAGATTCAGTCATAGAATAATAGAAATTAAAACCGTGAATGAACAATGACGCAATCTAAGTTTCCCACTCTAAAGTTAGAATATTTCTCATTACATAAATTTGATAATGCAGCCAAACTTTTCCAGTTCTCCGAGATAATGAAATCTTTATTGACATTTTTCAAGTTACTTCTCTGTCTAATAAATTCTAACTTTTAGGAGTGTTTAAACACTTGATTTATTTTTTTGCGTGATTTATTTCTTCTTTCTCATGACTATGTACCCTAAAACTAGTGCTTTAAAACTATTTCTCTCCTACATATGTGAAAACCGTTACCATGTTGCTCTTACTCACAATTTAATAAACTAGATGTTTTCAGCTTCAAAATTAGTCCCATATTATTTTTCCCATTGATAAAAGTGAATTAGACCTTCTAGGGCTGGCTTAAAAACATGAAAGTTTTACACACGTTTTTCTTTGCTGAATTTGCCACTTGTTTCCCTATGAAAAACACTTATCCAACTCAGTAGTGAGTGAAATTCATTATCATATAATGACAGCTGGTTTTATTACATATTTCTTTCCCCTGTGGCATATGTTTTCGATACTGCTATTTATGATTCAGCTTGAATGCTCTAACAGATAGTCAAAATCACACAACAAGAGTGCAAAGTTCTGAGCCAGATGAAAATTCAAAATAAAAAAAGCATTTCAGTGTCAATGCCATAATTCAAATGTTCTTTTCTCAGCCTAGATGGACTCCTAACTAGCATATTTTGTTATGATGCCTTTAAATAATGTGTTTTTCTCTCACTCATATTTTATCAAAAATCTTTCCTAGTGAAATATTCAAGGTCCTTGTAGGAATTAGTAATACAAGCCACAATAATGTTACAGCTATTTTGTTTATGAGAGACAATTTGGTTTGGAAATTTAACTTTTTATTTTTAAATTAGCCCTTATAAATATTGTATTATTGATCTACCTGAGATATATTGTCTGTCTGTCCTTGTAATGCTCATAACCTCCAAAACCCCTGGCCAAATTCAGAAAAAGATAAGAATGAGGTCAAAGCCTTAAAGAGAAGTCTCACAAGTTTCATTTAAATTGATGTCTAGATAGAGGACACAGACCCAGATTGCTGTCCCACTAGGAATAAAACATCAGTGACAGCTCAGCAGTTACCTTTTTTGATTGACCTCTTGCTACCCAGTCAGCAAGTATTCTGCTGTCATGTCAGTGCAAAAGCAGCTCTGAGCCACGGAGAGCGCATAATGTCCTCTGCACAGCTGATACCTGCAGGCTTGAAAGGCAGCTGAGCAGACTGGAGAGGGGCAAGTCTAATGGAGTTGGGCATAAACCTCAGTTTAAATGGTCAAAGCTGCTGTAATGGGACAAAGGAAGGGATATAAAACTGTCAAATGCAAGTCCTCAAAACATGACTTCATTAGCTCTGCTGTTCTCAGAACCATTTGTTTCATTGTTTTTATTAAGACAGCAGAAGCCAAAACACAACAAAGGAGCCACAACAATAAAACGACTCCTCATTGCAATGAATTTTGAATACCAACAGGAACACAAAATTAGCTCAGTATCTAAAAGAAAAATCATTTTCCTTTTAAATTGTATAGATTGTACACATCCAACTAAGTGATCACATTATAGAGTTTGGCAGAGGAGCTTGATGGGACATAGAGCTACATGATATTGCAGTTACAGTGATAGCATCTGAGGAGTCCATCTTAGCACCCTGCTGCACTCAGCACAATGCAAATACATGAAGGAAATAAATATTTTCCTCTTTCCAGCTGATTTTGTTTTCGCCCATCTTCTTTTATGTCTCCATCTGTATATAAGGATAACCCCAAGGGCTGAAAAGAAAACTTCGATCATAACAAACACCTAAAAACACACACTGCTGTTAAATCAGTTCCTTATGACAGCTACTCTGGTGGCATACTTGTTGGATTTTTCGTGAGTTTGTTCAGTGGCATAGGGATAAAATTACTCTGAGATGGACCCTAGAGGAATAGTCCCAATAGCATTCTGTCAACTTGCTGTCAATTTTCACTCCTTCTCCTGCCACCACTGTCAAGCCGGTGAAACTGGACACTCTGCTACCGATGCAGTCAGATCAAGTAGCACTGATACTGCAGAGGTGGTTTGTGAGCTGCTCAAGAACACTGGGCTACTAGGCTTCTGATTGATACTATCTTGTGTAGAAAGTTTATCTCAGAACAGAACTAAAAAAATTAAAATCTGTTAGGCAGTTTTGTTGGCTGGTTTGAAAGAAAAAGGGAAAGGAATGAAGAGGGGGAAAAAAACAAGGAAGGGAAAGAGAGAGGGAGAGGGAGAGGGAGAGGGAGAGGGAGAGGGAGAGGGAGAGGGAGAGGGAGAGGGAGAGGGAGAGGGAGAGGGAGAGGGAAAGGGAAAGGGAAAGGGAAAGGGAAAGGGAAAGGGAAAGGGAAAGGGAAAGGGAAAGGGAAAGGGAAAGGGAAAGGGAAAGGGAAAGGGAAAGGGAAAGGGAAAGGGAAAGGGAAAGGGAAAGGGAAAGGGAAAGGGAAAGGGAAAGGGAAAGGGAAAGGGAAAGGGAAAGGGAAAGGGAAAGGGAAAGGGAAAGGGAAAGGGAAAGGGAAAGGGAAAGAAGATTGTTTCAGTCCAGAAAATAAAACTGAAAAAAAAATCAGGATCCCTTAAAACTCCTAGCTAATTCTTACTAGACGTTATTGACTTTTTTAAACAGAGTAAGACCTAACAAAATCTCTCAGTAATGGAAATATTTCAAAAGATCCTTTTCAATTTTTTTTCATTATTCAGGATAAGTATGGGAAAAATTATCCAAACACCAAAAAAAAAATAAACCAAATATTTTCCCTCTCCTCCCTAAATATCAAGAGATTGCTTAGGAAAAAAAAATTATTTTCAGAAAACAGCCTTATTTATTTATTTAATTTATGTTTTCTGAGAGTTTGGGTAGACTTTTTACTAGTAACCTAGACATTTTCTTTTAGAATACCACTTTATAAAAAGCAGGGAGCTGAGTTTTTATGACACTAGGGACCAGAATTGCATCCAGCACCAAATATCCCTCCAGATTGTGGTGAGGTGGTGAGAACCCCATTCTTAGGAATCTTTTGCTGCTGTATTGGTTCACAAATATCTCATTCACTTCTCTTTGTCCCCTCTGTTTCAAGGGTATCAATAATTCACTAGGAACCCATACCAGCAAGAGAGTATTCCTAACCCAAAAGGTTACAAAAGTCAAGTGTAAGGGACCAGCCTCCATCTAACCTCCTCCAACTGCTTTTGCAAGGTACACTGTGAGCACCAAACAGGATTTTTTTCCCAGAACTGGGGGTAAAGGCAGACCTCTTACCCTTCAGTCACAGGATAACAGCATGGACAGTATAGGTGTGGGGTGGCACACAGCCTCGTCCTTACCTGACAGAGAGGAAAAATTTTATCCATTTTGTGTCACTTCACTGCTACATGGAAAGAAAAGAAATGGCAGACTACTGTCAGATAGCATTGAAAAATCAGCACTGTAGAATCTTATTCAAAGTATTTCCCTTTAAAATTTTCCAGGAATAAGAATGCTCTGCACTCAATAGAAAATAGCCACAGCTTGGCCATAACTGAGGAAACACAGCAGAGAACCGTTTGCGATAAAGCTAAAGATATCCTTTTTTCACCTTTTAGTGACCCCTTCCTTTTGTGCTCTAGAGGTTCTTAATGAAAAATGTGCACTCAAAAGATATATATCTGCTTTTCACAATCTAGCATGTGCAAAGAAGAAGCTATTCATAGAGGCAAATGCCCAGCATCTTATTTGAAATACTATTCCTGCTGATAGCAGAGTGGCACTCAGAACAGGGAGTTTGTATTTGGACAAAACATTTTTTACAGTCACTATGTGATATGACAAGAAGAGAGTACAAAGAAATGCAATGAGAGAAAGGCAAGGACAAAGCTGATGTGGTTTCATTAAAATTACTGTAATTACAAAAGTTTTCAGCAGTAGCATGTACGTGGGTGCACAGTTCTTATTGAATACTTGAAAATACATCACCTGCTTCCCTGAGAATGATGACTCCAAGTTCAGTACTGGCAGGAAGGCATGGAGCATCTGATGCCATTTCTAGTCAGGCAGTTATATTCCCCAATCATCATGGTTTCTTCCCCTGCTCTTGTGCATCAAGTTCTAGCACTCTAAGTGGAGTTAAACCATTCAAAGTCACTTTCAAAAATGGTCCACAGCACAGCAATTAGATCCCAGGAACAGTTTTGTTGGCTCCAGAAGACTTTAATCTGGGTAGGTGTTTTACTGCTCTCTGGAGCCTGACACACGTCTCATATTAAGGCTTAGAGATGCCACAAAACATTTCCAGAGAATACTTATTTTTTTTTAAAGAAATGTGTTTAGCCAAAGAAACAATTAAGACAGCATGTTTGGACTTAATTTATTTTTTTACCAGATTTCAAGGAAAAGAAAGCAAAATAATTTTTCCATCTCACAAATTGATAGAGCCAGGGGAGACTATGTCATGACATTCTCACATTTCAGTACTGTCCATAAACACTAAGGGGCAACTCCATTTGCTAAAATGTTCTTTCTGACTTAAAGAAGCATTTCTTTAAGGGTAATGAAAAGTATTTTACTGGTGTGGCTTTATTTGCTTTCTCTTTTTTGCAAATAAGGGACCCACTTTCATGTCACAGCAGCTAACAGAGGAATCATCCTTACCATCAACTCACTTGATTCTGTCTTTGTCATACAATAAGCTAGTAACATGATAAGTCATAGAATAAGCTAGTAACATGTCAACTAGCTGATCTGCTATGGAATATTTTTTTTCATAATTATAACTTGGGGAACTTTTTTCTCTGTCCAAGCCCAAAGGGTCTTGTATGCTGCTTCCACTAATGTAGCTACTTATGTCATAAAATACTGCTGAAATCAATGGGACTATTTATGGAGTCATTTTCTATTCAAAGGGCTTGATTCTCTGATTATTTATTCTGTTTTTTCATAAGTGTTACTCTGCTTACTTGAACAGAGTTACTTCTATTTTAGCTGATGAAAAAGAAACTACAGTCAAAGGTGACAGAGTCTGGCACTAAATGTCTTTGAAAATAGTTGCTTCAAAATAAAGAAAATCGTATCTTTGGATAAGAGCAAATCGCAATTGAACAAAAAGCCCAATCTGGACTTTGTATGTTCAGTTGGATATTCTAAATAAAAATGAATGCTCGAAGGTAGCATTATTTTTGCAGCTCAAACGCTCCCTATATGCTTGATAAATAGCATCTGTCTAGAATTAAATCTTGCCTTGCTGATGTCATTAGGAGACCTTAAACAGAAATTAGATTTCATCCTGCAGAAACAGGCATACAAAGGCTTTTGTTAAAAAATTTCTTCATTTCATAATTCTTAGATGCCCAATTTATGGACCATTCCAGCACATTTCAGTTATTTCATTGAGTCCACAATCTGCTTCCCAATACCTTCTTTCCCAAGCACCTAAAAGATGTGGATGAAGACCAAGCCCTGGGTGAGATGGATAATCCTGATAGCTGCAACTTCCTATTTCACAGCTATCTTAATGATATGGTCCCAACACAGGTGTCCTGAATGCCTGACATGTACAAAGCTTGTAGGGTAATATTCAAAAGCTCCCCTTTTTCACATTTCCAAGGCAGGCAGGGAGCAAGAAATTTTCTACAACTGCTTGTGTATGAGCTATTGCGGGAAATAAAAAGGCTTCTAAGAAGCAGCAGACTTATTGTGCCTGCTTTGCATGGCTTCTGAGTAAATGTGTGCATACTTTCAGATTTTATGCACATGTGAAGATCAGCTGTCCCAGTTATGCATGGTGGGTGGCATGCTGTGGCAAGAAGAATGGGCTCCACAGTCGTAATTGGTAAGCTTCTGATGAGCTGACTGAGCACAGTATACATCATGTAGCACTTTTCACTTTGCCAAGTTAACAGCTATCACCAGAGGTAGAATTTAAACTGCTGGAATAAACAAAGTCAAGGGGAAGTATCTTGCTGAAATGTCACCTCCCACAGAGCTTGTGGAAAGCCATTACTATAGTAAAGGTGCATATATAAGATTTCAAAATTGATATTATATCTCAAAAGATATACTTCAAGAATGCAAAGCATACATCAAGGGCAAACAATTATCTTTCCCAGAGATTAAATAAGATTGGATTTTTTTATACGTTGAAAACTTCCTGGTAGGTTTCAGATGGAATTTTATTATCCAGTGTGATCTGTCTAAATCAACTAAAATAGTTAACTTGTGGAAAAATGTAAGTAATTTGCGGTTATAAAGTTTTAACTTACCTGCCTTGCTTTGTCTGAAAGACGGGGCTATAATCTCAGACAGCTACCAGGAGAATTAACTGGCTCACAAACTAGAAGAACCTTATCTAAGTGGGAAGTGTACTGTAGTTGGAGGTAGAGCTGCTCAAGCAGTAACACTGTGCCAAAGTAGCACCAGAACTGTAGGTCTAAAGACCAAATGTCTTCCTCTTTTACTCTGTCTCTTCTATCAGGACTATAAACATACAGGTACCTGAGAGAACAGAGGAATTCTCCAGCTGGAGCTGCTGGCGGAGCAGGGGTTTGAAAATGTGGACTGAAGAGCAGGGTCAAAAACCAAGCAGTCTGTGCAATGTCAGCCCTACAGGTTTACTTGGGAATGTCTGATGCTGGAGTCCTGAGCAGACTGTTCTGCAAAAGGGAGGGCTGTGCTGCATGGAGGGATCTGCAGGGCTGGGACAGTGGTCCAGCTGACTGCTGAGTTTCATCTTTGGCCCTGTTCTCTGTTCTTCAAGACCAGGGCACAAGGCAAGGGTCCTGAAGTGCAGTGACAGCGGGTATCTCTCGGTGCTGGTGGGACTTTATCTAGGGGCAGCCCCACCAACAGAACAGGAAGATATTGAAGGCTCTGATTCCAGCTAATACTGTCAGATATATTGTTTATGGACGCTGCATACAGACTAGGTATCTAGGGAAAAGGGCAGCATGTTGCTGCCCCCTAAGGAGACAACAGACTGGAGACTGCATGTGTCACAGGGGCGGATACAAAAAACACATTTCCAAATTGACACCTGTGACTATTGGTGAGGTGCCCTGCCCTCTCCAGAATTTCTTGCTCTTGCCCCGGCAGATCCCACAGCAAGTTGCCATGGTCCATAAAAAGTGTCAGTTTTAACCGTGGGGCAAATAGAAAGAGTGGGAATGAATGGAGGACGGGATGGTGTCATAAGCGTGGCTCGTTGGTCAGAGCTCCTCATGATCCGGAGCAGAGCAGCAGGCCCCGTGGCTGGGTGGTGGGGAAGGGGCAGCGGCTGCTCCGTGCGAGAGGGACCAACTTGGCTGTCGCACCTCACTGCAGAGCATTTGCGGGCAACCAGGATCACTTTTTGTTTGCCAGTGGATATATATACTGTCGCACACAGTTGCTGTGATAAAATAAATACCTAGAATATGAGAATTGAAGCAATTCAAAGACCGAGAGCCCTCAACAGGGAAGTGTTGCCTTGGAATAAAGCACTATTCTACTTGAAACCCTTGACATACACAGTAGAACTGCATCTTTTTAAAATTCTTCCCTCCCCAGCCCTTCCCTGTCCCCCTCGCTGAGGTCACCCTGATGTCAGCGATGTATGAAACATGTGCATGTGAAAGCACTATCACTAAGACTGTGAAATCCCAGAGAGGTGTCTATTTTCCTGCCTCTGTCATCATTCCCCTCCTTGAGCTGGGGACAGTCAAAGTGCTGCTAACAAATTAGAGAATCTATAAAGCTTCAAAAGGGACAAAGCCTGGTGAGGAGGTGTTAAAGCAGCCTGCGCCCCGGGGGGAAGGCGATCTCCGGCAATTCTTGAAGAGAGCGTGAACAAGGGAGTCCGCAGGACCAAGGAGAGAGCAGGAGTACACTGGCCATAGCCTCGAGAGACCGAAAAGGGCTCCTGCCCTCCTGGCTGCTTTGGTTTTTGGTTGTTCTTCATCCACAATTTGAAGAAAGGGGGAAAAATTAGTCTTTTATGAAGGGGGCAGACAAGTAAATTATTATTTTGCTTCTTGCTTGACTTGAGGGCTAGAGATTAATCTATTTAGCCCTTTCGCTGGTTTGAATTAATGTCAGGAGGAAGAAACGCACCCGGGAAAATTAGACAGGAGAAGGATCACCTTTAGCTAAAACCGTACTTTGCGTGCATTAGTTTATTTGTGCTTATTTTTCCCACGTTGGTTCTCCGATTGTAAGGAAATATACCAAGTGTGAAATAAACGTTTCGACAAAGTAAATAACTGTTATTACTACTACACGTCCATAAATATGGTCTAAAACTAATAATTGATCACAGTACTTTTCATTTCTCTGCTTCCACTCACTGAAGGACACCGTGCAACGAAAACCGCCGAGGGCACGGAGCGAAGGAGCTGGGGAGAGAGGGCGGCCCTGCTCAGGGGCGGTGGTCCTGCCGGGAAGAGATGAGACTTCTTCCCCGCAAGGGAGCTCGGAAGGGCCGTCTGAGGAGTGTGGCAACGAAGAAGCTAGATTAAAAAAAAAAAAAAAAAAAAAAAAAAAAAAAAAAAAAAAAAAAAAAAAAAGAAAAACGAAGGGCTGGGGAGATGCTGCCCAGGTGGATGGCGAGGATGGAGCTTACACCTGGGGTCGCGAGGTCTGCCCCCGCGGCTTGCAGGACCCCTTTTTTCCCCGGAGCCCGGGGTCAGCCGCCACTTGAGGTGGCAGCGGCACCAGGGAGGTCTGGCAGGACATGCCGAGGGCAGGGCCAGGGGCTCCGTGCTGCCTTGGGCCGGCGCCGCTCCGCTCCCGACACGTGGAGGGGCGCTGCCGCAGGCGGCGGCGGGGCCGGGCGAGGCCTGAGGCTGCTGGCCGAGGCCAGCGGGCCACTGCCGGGCAGGCAGGCTTCCCGACAGCTCCGCAGCGCTCCCCGCTCCGCCCGGCTTGCTGGGACGGCGGGGCTTGGGAAAGTGGCCTGCAGGGTTTGCTCATTCCCGTCGGAAGCGGGGCATGTAAGGCGAGATACATGGGAATGCTCCCAGGTATCCCTTAGAGGCCTCCTGTGGCGGCCTCGGAATGTTTTAGCCTCCTCGTCTCCAAAGGAGTCGAGAGCACGGACTCCCTTCGTGTAGCCCTGCAAACACCGAACACATTGGCAGGCACCTGAGAGCCCCCGGAAAGGGAGGCTGGCAGGACGGCTCGGCGGGGTCCGCTAGCGCACACCTTTCCCTCTTAGGGGAACGAACGGTGCTCTCGTTTTCCTTCCCACCGCGGCTGCCGTGCAGGGCTGCCGAAGTGGGTTATCACCTGGGAAATTAGATAGTCAAACCTAACTTCTTCTTCCTGCTTCTGCGGGAATCGAGAAAACACAAGGAACCAAAAAGAGAAAAGAAAAAAAAAAAAAAAAAAAAAAAGAGAGAGAAAGAGAAGGGGTTAAAAAAAAGAGGGAAATTATAGGTCTCAAATATTCCTTAATTTATCTGCCTAGGCTTCCAAGCAGGAGGGAAAACGAGCTCTTATCCTTTTTTATTTTGCTAAAGTAATTTCTGTGCAATCCCGATCGGAGCCACATCTCTCCACTGCCAAGCAGCTCTCTTTCGAGTATGTTCACATTAGGTATGATGTTCATAATAATAACAACAACCCCGAGAATTATGAGACAAGAGCACGTTTGACAGTGTTTGAGAAATTCAAATACAGCTGCATCGGCTTTGTCTCTGGTTCAGTCACATTTATTTCCCTAAGCTAGGCAGACAGCCTGAGTGAAGCATGACAATGAGGTTTGTAAATAGCAAATGGAAGGGTTTGCGGGGTTGTTGGGTTTATGTTGTTTCTTTTTTTTTTTTTTTCTTCCTCCCCTCCCTGTTTGATTTTACTCTCAATCCAAATAGCCTTCCTCAGTGAATGTTTCAGACAAGAGAATGTGAGCGGGAGGGGACGAGGGGGGCTTATAATTGCAGGTTCCCTTTGGAGCTGGAATTAAAACGCTGACGGCGTGTGTTGCAGAGGAAAGGTGCAGAGGCAGACTCCGCTCTGACTGCAGGACGTCTGTGTTGTCACTGCTATAGCGATTATTTACAGCCAAGCGCTTGAGAGCAAACGACGCTTCAAAAGCGCTAAAGTTGGGGGCCCTACTCTCTGTGCCGAGATGTCAGGAGCACCCCAGGCGGGCAAGGGACCCGGGCCCAGAAACCCGCTCCCTCCGTTGGGACCCCGCAGCCGCCCAAGGATAGCCCTGGGACCGGTGCTACCTCTGGGCAATTACCTCTGGGCAATTTCCCATTCGCACCCTTCCTGGGCGTCCCGAACTGGGGCTGGGGGTAGGGGGGAGATCAGCTGAAGATGGCTTTAAAATATCTCAGCAGAGCGACCAGGTGGACATTAGGACAGCTCATTTCGATCAGTTACTCTTGCCAGGTTCAAGTGCCCTGTGCTTGGTGCTGCGCACAGACCTGTACCTCAACGAAAGCACTGGGGATGGGGTGAAATTAATAATTTTCTTTCCTTATTCAAGTCAGGTCGTCACTTCAATAGACCTCCCCTGCTTTCTCTGGTTGAGAAATGTATTCCTTTCTTTTATCAAGCTCTTACTCTCCCCTTCCCGTAGCCTTGTCTCAGGGAAAAAAAAAAAAAAAAAAAAAAAAGGAGAGGGAAAAAAAAAACAACAAAACAAGCCAACAACCACCCAATTTATTTCAGCTACTTAGACCAGTTAAAATAGATTTGCAAAAACGTCTGCAGCTCTTCAAAACTTTCCCTGCTTCCTTATCAAAGCCATCTTCCCAGTGGAAGATTGGGAGAGCTTGTTTATTTGTTTTGGTTGTCTCAAAACTCTCTCAGTCTGTCGCTTGTTAGTGCCTAGCGTGCCCATCTCCTCACGGCCGGCCTCCTGGGAGATGCGGTGGTCCAGGCAGCTGGGTCCGAGCTGAGAACTTCACCTGCTGCACACATAACCCCCAAAGCTTCCCGCAGAGACTATTGTGCCTTGCTAAGTTTTACCGAACATACCAGTAACTATTTTTCTTGGGCTCTTTTTAGCCACCGCGGCTTCAGCGAAGGCCTTTTCTTATGGCTTCTATTGCAGTCCCTATTCATGAGAAAGGGCAGGAGACGGACGTCGGAATACTCATCTTTTCCTGGGAGGGCAGGAGGGAGGAACGAGTGGAAACCTTTGTCGCTTCGGGAAGCCTGTCACTAAGCGGACGAAGCCTGTCCCTGCTCTCCGTAAGGCAAGGAACGAGACTGCAATAATAGAATACAAACATGTGTTTTGTTTTCCATTAAGTCGATAGACCAGACAAGGTCTGCCCCGGGGAAAAGATGACTTGAACTGTTAATGAGAGCTGACACTGGGATTTAAATAGTGAGGCTCCTTTCGCCAGCGGTGTCTCAGCAATACTGCTTTTTTTTTTTTTTTTTTTTCCCTCCTCTCTTCTTCGCAGGTCTGGGAGGTGCCCCAGCAGTGCGAGAAGGGACGGCACCTGCCAGCGGGACACCTCTCAGGGTGAAAGTGGCAGGAGCTGTCACTCCTGCGGGTCTGATTTTTTTTTTTTCACGGAAGTCCTTTGGAGGCGAGAGGGGGAGACGAAAGTGCTCGTAATTCTCTTCTCGGTGCCCCGTGTAGGTAAATGTAAAACTGACCCGTTTTCTACTGGTACCAACACTGCACAGAAAGCCCTTAGGCCGTTTGAGGGGGAGCGCAGCGGTGCCTGACGCTTAGGAAAGTGCCGGCGCGGCCCGTGCGGGCGGGCCGGGGGTGCGGGACGCGTTCCCCGCCCCGGGCCCGGCCGGGCAGTGCCGCAGCCGCGGGTCACGGCTGTCCCCGGCCGGGCAGTGCCGCAGCCGCGGGTCACGGCTGTCCCCGGCCGGGCAGTGCCGCGGGTCACGGCTGTCCCCGGCCGGGCAGTGCCGCGGCCGCGGGTCACGGCTGTCCCCGGCCGGAGCGGCGCGGCGGGCGCTGGCGGCCCGTGGCCACTAGATGTCGCCGGCGCCGTTCGGATGGCGCTCGCTCCCCGCCGCAGGCGCCCGCTCGGGCCCGGGCACGGCCAGCGGGCACCGCTCCGCTCCGCTCCGCTCCACGCGGGCCTGCCCGGGAGGAGTCGCACATGGCCACCGCCCTCCCCGCGGGCACCGGGTCTCGGGGGGAAACCTCGGAGTCCCAGGGGCGGCAAGCCTTTCTGCGGCCCCGGCCGCGGCCGTCTCTGTTGGCGATACGTTGGCCTGCTGGGTGAGGGGCTTTATGGTGTGAATTTCGACGATAAAAGGTCTCTGCGGAAGACATGCAGGAGCTTGGAGCCGGGAACCTGGGTAGCGTGTTCCCGTGGAGATGTACGGAGTTTGTGCTTCGGCCGGTTTGCAGGGGCCAGAGCACTGCGGGTGCTTGGCTCCCATGGGAATATGCTGCTATCGGTAAAGGCTACTGCGCACACTGGGATCCCCCACATGGAGCTCCGGTGCTGCCAGAGGCAGATGCGAAGCACGAAGTCGGCGGCTGGCCCTGGGAAAAGCTCCCAAGCTGAGCATTTCTGTTGTGTGAAGTGCCCGCATTAGCAGCCCGAACACGTAGGGAAAGGCTGACATCTGCGATTTGGTACGAGGCACCCGAGAAATGACAGACCTCCCGGTTAAGAGGGGCGCCCCCGCCTCGGCTCCCGGCGGGGGAGGGACCCACCGAGCCCCGGCGGCGCCTGCAGGAGAGGCTTGCCCCAGGGAAGGAAACCTCCTCTCCTGAGCTTTCCTCAAATCTGAAAACAGCCATACGACAGTCTATAGTCCAAATCTAGAGATTTGGAATGTTCACGGTCAATGCCCAGAAGTGAAAAGATAGAGGGGGACCTTCGGTATAAACTTTGAGCCTGATTCCAGTGGAAGTATAAATAACAATAGTTTCCAGGCTTTTGTCCCCGGTTTACAAAATAACACGTAAAATCGAGGTTGCACCGTGGGTCATTTGCCTCAGCCTTTGTGCCAACGCACCTCTGCCTTTTGACTCCTTACTGTGTAGTTTATACACCACCCCTATAACACCCTCCCGAATTTTTCAAAGCCCATTCATATCGCTCATCTGAAGTAGAAAGAAACCAGAGCTACTGTATTTCACAAGTGCTGGCGAAAGCCGCCTGGGCAGGAGAGACCCTTGGGAGCCGGCAGTGAAGGCGCGGTCGGACCGAGCTGCGCTCGCCTCACGGCAGGAGGGACCCGCTCGGATCGGTGTGGGGTCCACCCCGCTGTGAGCACGAACACACACACCAGGAGCAGAAATTTGGAGACTTGCTAGGGCGGGGGAGTAAAAAAAAAAAAAAATTGAAAATAAGAAAATAAAGAAAAAATCGTTCGGGGTTAACCCCGAAAATAGTAATTTTGAAAAGCCTCCTGGCAGAGGAGTCCTGAAAGTTTCTTCTAGCTCTCTTCGCATTTTCTGTAGTCTGTAGCTGTTGGAGTCGCGTCACGGAGGACATAAGCCATTCCCATGGATTTGTGTTTGTGTGGTCAAAATAGTAAAGAGCTCTCTTGTTACTTCGATAGGTTTTCGAGCCCTTGCTGGGCTACGGCTAAATGGCGCCTCTAAGTACCAAGATACGGGGCAAAGGATGTATCGTAAGAACGGATGGGAGTATGCTTGGCATAGCTGACATTTATTGAACTATCCAAAATTAAATAAGTTAGTTACAGATAAAGAAATGTTAGGTATTCCACGACACAATTGTTGCACGAACTGCCTTCAATTAAGTTGTTTTGTTTTCAGGGCTGTTCTGCAAGCATCTTCCACACGGTTGGTGGAAAGGAGAGATCTCATGGGCTGTTCTGCATTTTCAGAGACGATCAAGTCAATCCTGAGAGGGGGGAAAAGAAAGTCGCTTTAGAAGGAGAAAAACTGCTGCTTTGGAGAGTTCAATGAATTATTTTAAATGCCGTATCTCAGAGAAAAGGCCTCCTATAACAGATTCCGAGATCGTGTCAAATTATAATGAATTGAATCACAAGAAGCAATTACAAAGCAAATATTGTGATCGGTGTTTTGGGTAAAATCGGAGCCGGATTTATAGAGGAATATTAACTCAGATTCTTTTTTTTTTTTTTTTTTTTTTTTATCAACATTGATTAGAATGGTGTTAAGTCTAGAGACCTCTTCCTGTAGATGGCGTCCTTTGGGTACTGAGTAATCAATAATAGTACAGTCATACTCAGGAGACTTTACTAAGCTTTGGATAGTAAAATAATTAATATCTTTTTAGTTATATTTTTATTGAAAGTGAAAACCCCTGGATTTATCGTAAGCAAAAGTGTGTTTCTCCTTCATGCGGATGCAAATAAAAACTGTTTGAATAAATAAGTTCTTTCTGAACATTTTGTTGTCAAAGTGTTAAATGTCCCCGTCATTTTTATTCAAACACTAACATGATTACAGCCAATTATATATTCACCACTGTTCTTTATTTTAGAGTAATTGTACTTGTCACTAATAAAACAGAGACATAATGGATCGCTACTGTTCTGAATTTTAAAGCAATTTTCTGTAATTTGATTGAATTATACATCATCTCCACTACTTTTTTATTTCTATATTTTGAAATCCTATTTTCTTGAAAATTGCAGTTCTATTCCTGTTTTGTTGATCCTGAAGTAACGAAACCTTCTGTAACATTTATAAATAGAGCCTCGTCCCTTTTGAAATGTGGAAAATCATTATTTCAGTCCCAACATACTGAAAGCTTTAAATTGAAAGTCTGAAAGTCCAGAGAAGTGCCTAAACCAGATCATTGGCTCTACACGCTGTCCTTGGAAATGAGAAGCAGAACAAGAAGAGAGGGAAAAAATCTCCAGTGTGCATAGGAAGGATTGATGACCTTACTGCAATTATTTGAGGAGTTTCTTGGAGCTCAAACATAGAAACACACCAAGACAAGCAGTTCGGTTGCTAGTATTTATCATGGAAGAAAAAAGACACGGGGAAAATACACGCCAATTACATTCCTCCAATAATTTAGAGTCACTATACTGTCCGTATGTCCTTTTAGGTAGGCGATTATAGGTGAGAAGCCCAGAACTGACTTGGCTATCTTTAGGAACAGACAATAGAGACGCAGAATGATACAGAAGTATATGAAGAGACCGTAAACACATGCAAAATACTGCGGTGAGTTATTCTACTGCTCCTCGAGTTGTTTCTCTGAGAATGAGCTCTCAGAGGGCTGGAGTTTTGTTGTTGTTTTCCAAAGCCGAAAGCGTGCCTTTAATTTAGCAATTGAATCAACCATCAGCACGGAGAGGTATGATCTGCCTTGTCGACAAACACAAATCAAAAAATGATACAAAGGCTTTCACAAGTTAATTTCATATGACAAAACACGTGCCCACCACAGCAGATAAAGTTGAACTATCGTTTGCAAACCGTGGGATTGCGTAAAAAGATGGTTTTAAAGTACGGTCAAGCACGAATGTTTTCTCCATTGTTGTGTAAGGTAAAACTAAGGGAAGGCGCAGAAACGAGCGGGTGGCTCACTGTCAGATGCTTTCAGTGAAGATTTAGCGGGACCCGATGCCGACATTCAGTGAGAACCACGCTTGTTGCTTTTGCAGATTCCCTCTTTAGTATAGCCTCAGAAATTAGCTTGAAGTCGCCTTGGAAGGCAGAGGAAAAAATAAGAAAGAGCTATTTTTCGTTTCGTTAATTCCAAAGTGTACAACGACTTGAGAGACTTTTCTTTGCCCTTTCATTGGTGTTTTGAAATGAATGCGAAAATAATGTGTAATGTCATCCTCTGCAATATTCTGCTATAAGACAAATGAAAATTACTTATTTGTTGGAGTTCCCGTAGCTACGGCATGATTTCATTATTTGGTGGCGTGTATAGCTCGATTATAATAAAGATTGTTTTCTAAAAACTCCTAGGAAACAAAACCTCAGTGTGTGTGAGCACCTATGCAAGTGCCTAAAAGATAGAGAGAAGAAACCACACCAGGGGGATGCATTCCGGGAGAAATCTTTCTATGTTTTTCCTCTCCGCATTGTCAATGCCGGGAGAGTCTGTCTGCAGCCACTTCATTTTCTTGGTCATATTATTAGCGAGGCAAAACTACAAGCCCCAGGCTTTAGCGAGACATGGTCCGTGCTCGGTGGGAGGGACACAAATGGGATTTAACTTGTTGCCAGTCATTTTTGTGTGTTTGTTTGTTTGTGCTGGTGCTTTAAAAGCGAAACAAATTCCAGAAACAAAGCGGGGGGGAGGGGGAGGCCGGGGAGAGAGGGAGGAGGAAAACAAGCTGTATATAAAAGGCATATCATATTAAAATAATACATGGACACACCCACTGATATCAAGGGTACGATATCAGCCCTTCCCCAAGAAACTTATTTCTAAGTGGTAGCGGTTATAATCATCCAACAAGCCCCTTGCCATCACTCCCCCCTCCCTCCGCTAAAGAAAGGAAGAATGAAAGAAAGAAAACATGGAGACCACCCTGCCCGACATAAAAAGTGTTCAGAATAAGCTACACAAAGAGGCAGATCCTGCGAGCCCTGCCTGTGCCAGGACACCAAGGAGCGGGCAGGGTCCGCTTGCCGAGCAGCCTCATTGGCGCTAGCTCCAGCCCCATCATCCCGACACCCGCCAAGCGCGGGTCCGGCCGCGAGCGAGGAGCGGCACCTCGCTCCGGCACCTCCTCACGCCTGAGCCCCGGCACGGGGAAAGCCAGCAGCATCCGTACTCCGAGGCTGCCGAACGCCTTCTCCTAGAGCGGTGCACAGTCGGCTGTGGCTTTCTTTGTACACCGGGCATTTTGCTGTGGTTACAAGGGGGACCGGGGCGGGGGAAGATAGAAGGATAGGGGAGAATGACGCGCTTTTGTAGGCCCTAAAATACGGATCCGCAGCTGACCCGGCCGAGTCCGAGAGCCCGCCGAGCCGGGGGCTGCGGCGGCGGCGCGGTGCGGGGACTGGGCCGCGGCGCACGGAGCAGCGGCGGGCGCGGCACGGCCAGGTAGGACGGGCGGATGGGCACCCCCGGGCACCGGCGCCCCCCCGCGCCCGGATGCCTTTGGCGGAGCGACGGAATGGGAACGGCGCTGGGAGAGACAGACCCTATCTGTCCTTCTGCTGAGGAAGGGGTGGAAGCCGGGGAGGGGGGGGCGGGTGGAGCGGGGGAAAGGGCGTCTTTTCTCTCGAGTCACCGAAAAACTGCAAAGCCAGATTCATGTGTCATTTGCCAAAGATTACGTTTATAGGAGGCTGAAGAGCTTTAGAACAACACCATGAAAATACACCAGCAACAGTTTCTTAGGAGTCAAAGAGCAGCTAGAGGTCTTCTTCAAGCACTTCTTGGGGTTTGTTTTGTTGTTTTTCTTTTTTCTCCCCAGGTCTTTCTTTTCCCCCCGTATTTTATTTCACATTCTTTGCTTCAATATCACAACGCCGACAAAAGCACCGGCCTAGAACATTTTAACAATAAACCCAACAGAAATAAAATTATGTATTTAAATCTGGAGAACAAAACTAGGTTTTTAACTTGTTCATTTCTCCCTTGCATTTTATTATCATCGTCTGCATAACGCTGTGGAAAATCTTAAAGGATATTTTATATTTTTGTTTGATTTCTGAATTAAGGAGAGCTTGTGTTACACAAGATAGACCTATTGCCTGTGCAGGTGTAATGGCTCTTTTCTGCACACCGGCATATTTTAAAAAGGCGATATATAGGATCTAAAAACCCGCAGGTCTTCAAGTTGGCAGTGAGTATAAAAATATTCTGTTCTGAAAAAATCTGGCAGTGGCAGCTGAACACAATAAATCTAGTGGATGCTCTACACTCCCTAGATAGGCTTTCTGTGGATGGCATTCTATAGCTACAGGAATAAATAAATAAAATCTTCAGCTTTTAATTAAGGCGATTTAATTCAGACCTATCCACTCCGCGTAGTCGCCGTGGGAAATGTATACTCCAATGTTTACCCGGATCTCTTTCTGTCACTATTCTGTCTTGTTTTACGCTTACGACATCAGCAAAGCTTTCTGGCCCCTACAGCCATTGTTTCCCATTTCGACGTTCTTCGTCGAACCTCTGCCCGCCCAAGAAACTCCCTAAAGTTCAACAGGAGGGAACTCAGTGCACTTAGTTTATTAATGTCATTGTTTTAAACGCTACCTCTCCCCTAGTTGCTCAGGCTTCTCTAAAATATACAGTGTCCCGCTGGCGGTTCTTTTTGGTACAGTGCAGCTTCTCAAAAGATCATCGGATGGAGAAACTTAGCTCTTTTTGAAACATTTAAGTAACTGAGCAATTAGTTCTGAATGGGGTGGGGGGAGGGAAGACTAGAGAGCTTAAATGGGGGGGGGGGGGCAGGGGGGAGAGACACAATACAGCTAGCCCAAAAACAACAGGGATGTGTATGCATGGGAAGGAAACTTAAAAGGTTTGTATTTAAAGTGTGCTTGCAAGGTCTTCGGCACAATATGCGCTGCTCTCCTCAAAGGGGCACCGAGTGCCAATAACCATTAGTCATCCAGTAAGGACCTTTCATTACAGATTTATCTTTAGGGGCATTTCCCAGAAGGGAACATAGCTGCGGATTTCAAACGCGGTCCAGTTCCAGTTACACAGTGCGTACCTGCTGCAAAAGAAGGGAGAGATACTTACCAGAGTTTCAGGAATGCGCGGATAGCACCAAGGTCTCTGCAGTGCTCCTTTCCTCTGCGGAATACTGTCTTGCATCCGAGGCAGTTCCCAGTCTATATTTGATATTAACAGCCTCAAATACGAGGCTCTCCCATAGACATTTTTTTCCAGGGTTTTCAAGCAAATTTCTCGGTGCCACAATGTTATGATGGAAGGATGCTGAAATGACAGGCCTTGTAGACGCTTGTCTTAATCATCGGCTTCTTAATTTAGTTTTAGTGCTGTGGTTTTGTGTGTGTGCGCGTGTGTGTCTGCGCTTGTGTGCGCGCAAGAGAAGCCTCTGACAACCTGCAGCTTCCTAATGACTGACGAGGCAGGGCTGCTGCAGCAAAGTAACACTTCCCTGGTGTGAAGACCTCTTACTGGGAAGTTTAGTTCACTACTGTTCTCGCAATCCTAATCGTATAACTTGTAACTAAAACCCATGGAAGAAGGATATAGCATGCTAAATAGACTAACTTCTAATCACTAGAAGCTGTTGAGGATTAACTGGAAGCTGGCTAGAGGCGGACACCTAAACTTAAATCTACAAATGCAGAGAGAAGTCTGGACCATTGAATGCTTCTTCCTCTCCCTCTTTGCCTCCATTCATCCATCCACCTTCAGTCCCATTCACCCCTCTTCAAAATGTTTGACTACCTCTCTCTCTTTGTTAGCGCACTGCTCCGTCCCCATTCGCCATGCCTTAGCAGCAGGGTATCAGTATCTGCTGAGCAGTCCTTACCTTAATTGCCCAGGTAACCTGGAATAAATACGGCAAGCTTATAGTCAAGGGGGAATAGAATTATATAAGCGTACATGGAGGCATTTACTGTACCGAATGTGATATTACTGATTGTTAAACCAAAGTGTCCGGACTCGTTTCATGAAAGCATGATGCCATCGAAGCGTGGTTACTAAATACCCTTTCTTCATGGCTGAAAAAAAATCTCATTCATTTCTTAAGCTGTCAGTACATTTTAGCAGCTTAACCGCCTTGAAAGAGCCCGAGAGTACCGAGCCACTATACCCGTGTGAAGGGGGATTGAAGGCTGAAGCTGGGGCGGGGGGCGGTGCAAGGGAAGTACGCTATATGCATTAAGTGTACATTGGAGAGGGTGTTTTCTTCCTTTGGCCTTTAATTTAAAAACGAAATAAAAATAATAATAATAAAAAAAAAAAGTAGGGGGGAGGGCGTGGGCAGAAAAGTATGTGGTTGAAACATTATCCCTACAAGTTATACCCAAGAGGTGCACGGAGATCGCTGCTGAATGGCACTTCAGCCAGGACGTTTCAGCTCAGCTATTCAGCCCCATCCTGACCCCGGAGTGGATACTCTCAGTCCATCCCCGCCGCTCGGTTCGGTGGATCCGCAGCGTCGTTGAACGTGCAGGTGAGGCATCATTAACACTCTGCAGAGAGCCGGCTCCCCTCTGCACACCCACCCGTAATTCACAGGGCTGGGGCTGTGTGCCTCCGTTCCACGCACAAGCTTCTATTCCAAACACTCCACAAACCCTGCCCTGTTAGAAAATGCTGCCATGAGGGGTTTTCTTAAGAGAATTCGAGTTTAGCCAGAGTTGAGCGGTCAAACCTGCTGTTCATGCAGCGCCCCGATGCACAAAGGTACCACTGAAGTGGAGTCGTGTTCAGGGCAGAGCTCAGGAAGCAACTGGCGTTAGAGTAAAACTCCTGCATTTCCAAAGTAAATAGTTTTATAAACGATGCCTTTTCTGCCAAAAAAAAAAAAAAAAAAAAAAAAAAAAAAAAGACTCGAAAGTTAAAGTCCAGTTCTAATTGACGTGGCTTCTCTCACATATATTTTTCTCTCCCGTAAACAATGAATTAATCTTCATGAACGTAAAAAGATATGTACTACATATTGGACAAAACATTTCCTTTTTTGGTAGAACTGTATATCCACAGCATTAAAAAAAAAAATTATATATATATAAATCCTAAGTTTGTGCACAGAGTTTTATTCCGCACCCATAACAAATGACCAAATGTTAAATCTAGATCATCAAATGTTTTTAAAGTGTCCTTCTTGCAGTGTTAGCCTTTTGCTCGGAAATGCAAAAAAAAGATAAAACTTCTATTTTCTTCCCTGCTACATTTTCATCGCTGATCACAACACAAAGTAAACTCAGCTTTGACCTAAGAAACACCTCAAGGCATTAAAATTTCAACAGGCAATGTCAGTGTTACATTAAACAAGAACTCCTCCAGTTCGCTACAGAGCTGGGATTTGAATAAAACGTTCAATGTTAACAAACAATACACACGTTTGGCACTTTGTGTATTAAATGGATCAAAGAGATTTGATAAGGCACAATACACCATTTGTACAGACCTGATTGAGTTAATATAATATCAGCAAATTTTACAACGAAATGAATCTGTTTCTTTTCTTTGTGTTTAAAACCACCACAGATTACAAATTTTAATGATCTGAAAATGTTTGGTATACAAAATCATGCTTATTTCAGTATTAGCAAAAACACAAGAAATTTTTCAACACAAACACCCAGCTGTGTCTATTTTAAAAGCAGTTCAATGACAGCTTGCACTTATGAGCATGCAATCAGCTAATTTCGCTTTTTTTTTCTTCTGTGTTAATCAACACTTTCCTTCCTGCATATCAGAGTACAAATAGTATAGTTACTCCACATCAGTAAATGTTTACGTAACCTGTCCTTTCTCAAGAATCTGGTTACACCGAATCATTACATGCTAGACCGAGTAGGAAAACGCACTGGGCCCAGCCACCCTAATGGGATCCTAGTGCACCATAATGACACATATTAGTTAATGATCATCATAATCATAATAATATGCAGGAAGCTTACCTTTCCTCTTACCCCTTGCTATGGTAGAGTCAGATAATATCCTCCTCACTGCACTCTTCGTCAAGAAATCCCATATATTGACTTCAGTGTTGAGAAACGAAATCATTATAAATTGTCATGATAAAAAAAAAACCAAAACAAAGAACCTGAATTTCTAAAAAAAAAAAAAAAAAAAAAAATCCAAAACTAAACAACAAAGGAAAAAAGAGTGATTGTTGATCATTAACTTGTGTGTGTGTGTGTCAGTAGCAACCTGTTATGAAATTGGTTAAATAAATACAATTGTGGTAAGGTCATTCGAGGTTAATCCAATGCCCAGAGTTCATGCCATCCCCAATTGCAATTGTTTATTACCGGTCCATTTTACTTGTCCTCGTTATTTACTCTCTCTTTCCCACACTCGCTTTTCCTCCCTCCCTCGTACACAGACATACACAAACACATATATAAAACGCGCGTCTGCACAGAACTACATTCATTGCATTGTGCTCTAACCTGAATTTCCTTGGGATAAGTTGTTTTAGCTGGGGTTGAGCTGCACGTATTGTTTCTACGGAGCATCTTTTCCTCCAGCACAAACGTGAAGCAGCTTAACGCGGTGCTGGAGGTTTACCACAGATTTGGTCTGAATGCGATCAGCACGCTCTCTGTCCATTACATTTCCCCTTCTCCTTTCCGAGTTAAGAAAGCTGCGCGATGTATTTCACTTTGTTTTCAGCTTGATTTTTTTTTTTTTTTTTTTTTTTTTTTTTGTTCCCGTGTTGACAGTAAAAACCGATATGCTGTGGACGATTAATACCCAACCCTTTGGTCCTGGCAAAGCGCAGCCGTAAACCCGAGCCTGTATCACCGCGTCTACTTGTGGAAAGCGGCGGTGCCAGACCCTTTCCCTCCCCAGGAGAACCCGGCCTGCTGCCGCCCGCCCTATCCCTTCTCCCAGCAAATCTAAACCCCGCGGAACTCAGACCCCGTGGCCAGGCCCACGGGCCGGGCCGGCAGGAAACCGCAGTGTCGATTTCATGGGCTACCAATACCAACATTTATTTTGTACGCCTGTGCGCGGCCTGTGCGCGCCGGCTCGGTCAGCCCGGCAGCGCCGAGGAGGCGGCGGCCGCAGCCCGGCGCCGCGCGGGTGAAGCGGCATCCGAGCGGCAGCGGCGCGGGGCTGAGGGGCGGCGGCGGGCGGGAAGCGCCAAGCCCGGCTCCGGCCGCCGGTGACACGGGGCGAGAGCAGGGGAGGAGATGGGCCGCTCGCTCCCGAGCCTCTCAACTCACAGTGCGGAGAGCGGCGGGCACGGCCCGGGCGGCCCGGAGCAGACCCTGTCTTCCCCAGGCAGGCCGCGGGCAGCGGCGTCCCGGGCCCGTCCCGCCGCCCGCGTCCCCTCCGGACGATTGTTTTGTTTTCTGCCTCGGCAAAATAACAAACAGAAATAGCCGGGCCTGGGAAAATAAATTCGCCGAGCGACTTCGGCGGAATCCGCGAAGTAGTACCTCCGCCGCCACCGATGTGCCACGGCCGCTTCACCCACCCGGCCTCCCACCCCGCCTCCTTCGTCGCCAGAGGAAGGGGCAAAGCGGATCGTGGCAACTCGAGTCCGCCGGAGGAACTGGGGGAGCGGCCGGGCCGGGCCCGCCGCCGCGGGACGGGCGCGGGTTGTTGGGCGCGGGGGGATTTGTGCTGGCGGCGGCGGCCGGGGGGGCGCGGGGCGGGGGGCGCGCGCGCACCGCGCGGTGATGCGCCCCTGCGCCGGTATCCCTGCGCCGCGGGAGCCGCGGCGGCGGCGGGGGCGGGGCGCGCGGGGCGGGGCGGGGCGGGGCGGCGCGCCGCCATTGGCCGGCGGGCGGGCAGACGCGCGGGCACGCCGCCGGCCCTGATTGGGCGGCCGGTGGGAAAGGTTAAACCAAAAAATGTTTTACAGCCCCGGTGCGTGCCGGCAGCTCTGAAATTAATTGCGGCCGGGGCGGGCTGTATCGCCCGTCTGCCTCGCTCCGCGCCGGCCCGCGGCGGCTGCTGCTCCCTCCTGCCTCCCCCTGCGCTGCCGTGCCGGGGGAACCGGGCACCATGAAGTAGCTTTTTTTTTTTTTTTTTTTTTTTTGGTGTGTCTGTGTTTGTGTGTTGTTGCCTTTTTTTTTTTTTTTTTTCTCTTTAGGTTTCAGAAGGTTTTTTTCCTTTTCTACCTTTTTTTTTTTTTTTTTTCGTCCGCTCCGGCTCGGTTTGATTTTTCTCTGATCGGTGATTATTATTACCATTATTTTTTCCCTCCCCGGCGGTTCCTGTCCGTGCTACATGACTTGCCAGCGCTTGAGACTGCGGTCCAACTGCGCTGCCGCCGCCGCCGCCACCGCCGCCGGTGGTGCCGCCGCCGCCTCGGCCACCGCCACCGCTTCGGCCGCCGCCTCCGCCGCCGCCCCGCGCGCAGCTCCCTCAGCCGCCGCAACTTTCCCCCTCAGACTAGTGTGTGATGTTGGACATGGGAGATAGGAAGGAAGTGAAAATGCTGCCGAAATCCTCCTTTAGCATAAACAGCCTGGTGCCCGAAGCCGTCCAGAGCGACAACAACCACAGCAGCCACAGCCACCACAACAGCCACCACCCCCATCACCACCACCATCACCACCACCACCACCACCACCCGCCGCCGCAGCAGCCCCAGCGAGCGGCCGCAGCCGAGGAGGAGGACGAGGAGAAGGGGCAGCACCTCCTGCCGCCCCCCACCGCCACCGCCTCCGGCGCCCTGGAGGTGGCCAAGGCGGACATGCTGGCGGGCAAAGGCGAAGCGGGCGCGGCGGCGGCGGCGGCAGCGGAGCTGGAGGAGAAGGAGAAAGCGGCCGAGGAGAAGAAGGGGGCGGCGGAGGGGGCCAAGGACGGGGAGAGCGGGAAGGAGGGGGAGAAAAAGAACGGCAAGTACGAGAAGCCGCCGTTCAGCTACAACGCGCTCATCATGATGGCCATCCGGCAGAGCCCCGAGAAGCGCCTCACGCTCAATGGCATCTACGAGTTCATCATGAAGAACTTCCCATACTACCGGGAGAACAAGCAGGGCTGGCAGAACTCCATTCGGCACAACCTCTCGCTCAATAAGTGCTTCGTCAAGGTGCCCCGCCACTACGACGACCCGGGCAAAGGGAACTACTGGATGCTGGACCCCTCCAGCGACGACGTCTTCATCGGGGGCACCACCGGCAAGCTCCGCCGGCGCTCCACCACCTCTCGGGCCAAGCTGGCCTTTAAGCGCGGCGCCCGGCTCACCTCTACCGGACTGACATTCATGGATAGGGCAGGATCCTTGTACTGGCCTATGTCCCCCTTCCTCTCCCTGCACCACCCCCGGGCCAGCAGCACTTTGAGTTACAATGGGACCACGTCCGCCTACCCCAGCCACCCCATGCCCTACAGCTCAGTGTTGACTCAAAACTCCTTGGGAAACAACCACTCCTTTTCCACGTCTAATGGGTTAAGTGTTGATAGACTAGTCAATGGAGAGATACCTTATGCCACTCATCACCTCACAGCAGCAGCTCTGGCCGCCTCAGTGCCGTGTGGCTTGTCAGTTCCCTGCTCCGGCACCTATTCCCTAAATCCCTGCTCTGTAAATCTCCTAGCAGGACAGACGAGTTACTTTTTCCCCCATGTTCCTCACCCTTCAATGACTTCTCAAAGCAGCACTTCAATGACGGCCAGGGCAGCCTCCTCCTCCACGTCGCCACAGGCGCCCTCCACTCTCCCCTGTGAGTCCTTAAGACCTTCTTTGCCAAGTTTTACAACGGGACTTTCCGGAGGACTTTCTGATTATTTCACACATCAAAATCAGGGGTCTTCTTCAAACCCTTTAATACATTAACATCCATGGGATCAGACTGTAAGTGAACATTTTACACACATTTGCATTGTAAATGATAATTAAACGGAAAAAAAAAAGCAAAACAAAAAAGTCCAGGTATTTTTTATTAAGTCCCCCATTTTCTGTACGTTTGTTCAGTCTTTAGGGTTGTTTATTATTCCACCAAGGTGAGGAGTGTCAGCAAGGTGCAATGTGGGGAGATTGCATTGTAGACTATGAAGTTTGGAAGACAAAATTATAGTAGAATGTGTATCTAAATAGTGACTGCTTTTGCAATTTTCTTACTCAAATATGATAAGTCTATCACTAAAAGCCACCCGATTCTCCATGTTTGCAGTATTATAAGTTATCATGGATATGTCGGTGGGTGCAGACCTTGAAAGAAAAAAAAAAACCAAATCAAACTACTAAATTTATGAAAACTATATAAAAAACCTTAAAACATAATTTGTATTTAAGCAGAATTAATACTGAAAAATGCCCAAGATCTAGTTTTGGCCATTTATTATTTTATTATTTTCTTTACCGAATTGCTTTTTTTTTTTTCTTTTTTTGTTCATTTGTTTGTTTGTTTACTTTTAGACCAAAGATTGGGTTTTAGAAAATGCACTCAGTGTACGAAGTAATTTAAAAAACAGCAACATTATTTCAGTTTTCAGCACTGCCCGTTCAAATGAATCAGAAGGGGACAAAATTAATGATTGCCTTCAGTTTGTGTTGTGTATATTTTGATGTATGTGGTCACTAACAGGTCACCTTTATTTTTTTTCTAAATGTAGTGAAATGTTAATACCTATTGTACTTATAGGTAAACCTTGCAAATATGTAACCTGTGTTGCGCAAAAGCCGCATAAATTTGAGTGATTGTTAATGTCGTCTTAAAATTTCTTGATTGTGATACTGTGGTCATATGCCCGTGTTTGTCACTTACAAAAATGTTTACTATGAACACACAGAAATAAAAAAATAGGCTAAATTCATATATACTTGATAGTTTTTTTGTCTCTTTTATTAACCTTAATGTGGCAGAGGCTTTAAAGTTACAGTGAGATCAGAGTGCTGCTTATTGCACAGTCCACCATTTTTCACATGCTCCTTTCTTTCTCCCCCCGCCCCCTCCCATGCTGTCTTTAACTGCAGTATTTTCAAATGTAAAGGATCAAGGTATTTAGTCAAACGCTACGGCCACTATTTTGATGTCCATTTTGGGGCAGAACTCTTATAAAGTCTGCTTTAAAATTGTTAGTAGGATGTTTTACTAAAATCTGACTTAGGCTGAAAATGCTTAGCATTGCATATGCATGCAAATATACATGCATACATATACAATTTAAGTATATAAGCACACGTTGGGAAAAAGGCCAAGGTGCATTATTGTATACGTGTTCTTCCTGCAATCTCTGAAATGCATTCAAAGACTTACTGTACTGAAATAAATTAATTTCCTCTCTGATGATTCGAGATATATTAGCGAAGGATGTGTATGTGTGCGTATATACACACACATATCAGCTATAATACGATCGTTTGACCAAATTTAACCAGCTATGATATGTGTGTGTATAAAATATAACCCTTATCTTAAAGGAGGGCTCTTCCGGAAGTACCTAGGCTGTATGTATTTATATACTTTTGGTGCTGCGGACACTTTGGCTTTAGGAATTGTGCAAGTAGCGGTATTTTTTGGCAGCCGGCTCTCCGCTGTGGCCCTTGGCCGGGCGGGGGGGCAGGAGCCGGGCAGGGTGAGGTGAAGGCGCAGTCCATGGCAGGGAGGCAGGGCGCCGCGGGCTCACGTGACACCCTGCCTTGCATACCGATGTTTAAACGTTTTAGGGGGTTAAAACAACCTACAAACCAAACAAACAAACAAAAAAAACCAACAAATCAAACCTGCATGGATGCACTTACATGTAAAGTTTTGAAAACTCGTCTCTTTTTCTCTCAGCGCCTGCTGAAGCCCAGTAATTCACGCGGGCGTCCCTAAGAAAGCTGCGTTGCCCGGAGAATCTATCCCTTCGTTTCGAGGGGGCAACGCTGCTAGTAATTTTAAGAAGCATTTAATCCTCGAAAGAATTGGTGTCTTGATGAGTTTAGGGAAGCCTGTAAAGGCCACAACTCTTGAAAATAATTAGAAAACTTGTGCAAAAGGTTTAGGAACTAATTGGATCCCGCGGTGAGTCCGCAGAGGACAAGTTGTTCATTTGTTACGTTTGTAGCCCAAACTGAGCTCTGCAGCAGTGCAATAAAACGGCGACTGCTCACAATAGGCCGAATGAAAAATAATCTCTAGGTCGGAGATGTTATCGCAAACGCTTTAAAGAGCTTATCTTAGAAAGACAGAAAAGAGGAAGAAAAAGAAAAAAAAATGCCAGGGGGTGAATAATGAAGCAGTAGAAAATCTGAATTCTTGCAAACGTGTATTTGTCGTGCTGAAAGCATAAGGGGAGGAAGAGGGTATCTCCCGAAAATAAGTAATATATAAACAGATGCAAACAGATCTACAGGAAAGAGAGAGAAGTGAAAGGTTATGGATGAGAGATGGGACATCCTGCTTTGTACTGTGTGGGGGAGAAGGAGAGAACTCTCTGATATTCTTAGCTTTCACTCTCACTCCTGCAATTCAAAATTAATCATCACTATGAGAAAACGATTGCTTTGTTTGGGGATGGAGAGATGATACCACCACTTGGAAGCTCCTACCCTCCCCCATTTTCTTGACTCTATTGTCATTAAAACAAGTGATGCAAAAAAAAAAAAAAAAAAAAAAAAAAAAACAAAAAAACAAGAACACAAAAAAAAAAAGAAACAAAAACAAACAACAACTAAAAACCTCTTTTTCAACAAAACTATAGGAAATAATAAAATACAATAGGTGTGATTTAAATTCTTGGAGCCTAGAGTCCTCATTCTGTGTACTAATGCCTAAACAACTTAAAAGAGCAGCATCTGCTGCAGCTGACAAAGAAAATGATTTATTATTTACCACTTGCAACTGATTGTATGCTGTAGGAAATCCAATAGCACATACGTAAAATCTTATTTTGTTTGCAATGTAAAAAATAAATCTGCTGTCAGTGTACTGAAGGGAGGAAAGCGACAGATCAGGTTGGAGGAAAGCACAATCTCACAATATCAGAGTCTGAGGTTGGCTAATAAGCATTAATTAGATAAGCATGATGCACAATAATTCCTGAAAAGGGTAACCTTGATGTATGTCTCTCTAGACTTAGTTTAAGCCAGCACTCGCTCCCAGAGCTCTCCTTTAGGCTCGGTGTTGCAAAGTATTGCCTAAGGAGTTCAGGCGCCACAGACTTTTCACTCTTTCTCTTACACCAGGCGCACGGGTGATTGCTGAGCTGGTAATTTATTCAGGTTTCCATGCAGGTTACCAGGAATCAGACTATTTTTGTAAAGGAAAAAAAATAAGTACAATCCAAAACAAAAATAAAACAACACCAGGAAATCGCTAAACTTGTCCTGGATTGTGTCAGGACTTCTAAGGCCCTAGATATTTCTTTACCTCTGCCTGCTCCTCAGACAGAGAAACCCTTTTGTTCGCTGTGGCTGATCATTGCCCAGGCTCGTTCGGCACTGAATTTGAGGTGGTGGCTTGTTTGTTTTTCTTTTTGTTGTTGCTTTATTGTTGGGTGTGTGTGTGTGTGTGTGTGTGTGTGTGTGTGTGTGTGTGTGTGTTTGGTGGTGATGGGTTTTTTGTGGTTTGATTGGGTTATTTCTAGGGGGGGGGGGTGGTTTAGCATACAGCATTTCTGTTATCTGATACTTTTTTCCGCGGTGATTTATGTGTCAAATCCTCAAGCTAAGCTTTTAGGATTTTTTAAACATGTACATTTCTAGGATGATGCAGTGTCTTAGCGTCGTTTCTTTAGCGTTTCCTAATTTAGAGTGTTTATGGGGGACGGGCGGTCTTTATGGAATTAAGGAGCTATTGTTATATTCTTAGTTGATGTTTGAGGTGATTAACTTTGCTCGCGTAGATCGTAGGAGAAGAAATCTGCTCATCAAGAAACATCCAATTATGACTTTAAGACTGCCTTTGCAAACATGTTTGAAGCATAATAAACAGTAACTCGAATTTTCAACGCGATATTTGGCCAACAAATTTTTGTCATATTTTAGATATCTTCCTTTTGTTACAGTAAAATATCATCCCTTATGTGGAATGTATCCTTAAGAAAGGGTTTAAAAGAAAGTGAACAAAAATGTAATTTGGCTTAAATAGCACAAAACTTCTGCTTGGGGGAGTGACATTTTTAAAAATCTGATACTTGAAAAAAATTGTTTAACCGGGACGTCATTTTGCTCTTTATAACTTCTTCTGATGATTATTAAGATTTATGTCAGAAATTATGATTCAGGTACACACCCCCTCACCACTTGTGTTAATATGAGGTCTCAATCACCATGTATTCAGTATTCACTCAAGCAAAACTCCCACTGAACTCCGGTTACGTTTTGACTGAACTACATCAGAGTTTTGCTTAAGAAAGAACACTGAGCAAGACTCCTTTTATTAGCGACTTTATTCTTTAATTGTTATATTCTCCCTTAGGATGGGAGATAAACAAACAAACAAACAAAAAAGTCTGCCTGTAGATAATCACCGCTATTGCTCTTAATTGTGTGATCGCGAATAATACACCAGCCCGAGAAAGTATATGAGCATACATCTTACGCTACTACAAAATCAGCGATTGGCAAGAAATATGTATACACACATAGACACACACAGACTGTAGAGGTGTATATCCATTGCATTAGTGTCTGTAGTAGCTTCTCTGCTTTCCTGTGCACTGAAGTGTTCTTGTTTTTAATACCTTCCCCCCCCAAACCCCTTTCCGCCCCATGGCGAAGGTGCCCGGGTAAATGGGTCAAAAACTGGCGGGCAAATGGGTTAGGAAGAGGTGAAGGTGAAGATCAATAGAGGTTTTAGGGCTGGCTGTATCTGTTGTGCTGGGTTTGTGTGACTGTGCCCAGAGGGCGGAGTTCCTGCACATTCCTACCTCACCGGAGAACCTGCCCTCAACTCCACTTCAGCTACTCCAGAGAGATGGGACCCTCCAGAAGAAACCTGCCCAGAAATCCTTCCCGCCAGAAGGGTAGGTGCACTTCAAGAAAATCTTCCCTACCTCTTATCCCCACAGGCAGATCCATGTGATACGAATGAATAGAGATGACAGACTTCTGTCTAAACGTACAGTTTCCCCGTGGCCCCCGATAAGCAGGTCGCCCGTGCAACCGAAGCACAGTTTCAAAGCACCGGTTACACCAAAAACTGTGTGTGCCTAATGTCAGGATTTTCGCTCTCTCTCTTCTTTTTTTTCTTTTCGGTCTCTTCCTCAAAGTGTTTCCTCCCCCGGCCTTCCCCCTCCCCCTCGGGCTCTTTCGTTTCAATCGGTAAGTTGGAAGTTTCTTCGCCGATTTAGCAGTTCTTGTGGTTAATCTGTAGATATTTTAACTTGTTTTGTTAACGTGCTCTTTGTTTGCTTGTTTGCCACCTATGTCAAAGAAAGTCACACGGGTGCAATGTTGTGTTTGCCTTTTTTAAGATGCCAGGAGAAAATGCCTCTACCTGCAAGAAAGGCGCACGATGGCACCTGGGGATAGGAGTCGTCCGACGGCAGCGGGTGAGTGAGGATTTTACTCATCTTTTACACCCAGGAATCAAGTAACTTCACGCGCGATTTTTGTCCTTTGGTTCCAGAATGGGAGAGAGCGCCATTCCCGCAGATCCCTGAGCATGCTCTGCCTTTTTGATCACAGCACAGAAATATTACGGAGGCTAGGCAAAAGTCCCCTCCACCACTCATGTCGGGAGGAAATTTGGTCCTTTATCCATCTCTGCTATATGAAAGACGATTTTTAGCATGGCGAGTATAGGCGGACTCTGTAATGTATTATTTCTAAAAATTCTGAGCTTGTCATTTGAGAAAAGCTACAGGCTTATCGCACCTTTTGGGGTTGTGTAAAGTGTGCTAATATCCCTAAATTTCCAGGAAAGCGACTAAATGCAGAAAATTTTGGGAATCTAGGAAAGAGACCTTGCAAACGGCCGTACTGAGCTGGATTTTGCTTTGAGTGTTCCAGTGGAGAAAATGTGCCCTTAAAAGGGATCACGGGCAACGTTCATGTCCATGAGAGAGCTGCAGGCACTCTCCCTTTGTCTTCCCATTCTCCAAATTCCATGACTGAGTTTTGTATACGTTCAGATTTACGTGCTGAATTCTCGGAATAGGGGCAGAAGTTTAAACGACTGATAAAAGTGATGCGCTCATTGCGCTCATCCTTGCGGGTGGGGGCAGGCGCGCAGCTGCGTGGGCAGGACCCGGGATGGGGCCCTCCGTGGACCGACTTCTTCTTTTGCTGTCCTGATGTGGTGGAGGGGAAGAGTCACGGCCGGTGTCCCACCCGGCGGATGACTTTGACCCCTTTGCTCCTGCCATTTTTGACCTTACAAAAATAATTAATTTTTTAATATACAGCAAGTTGAGTTTTCTGCGACGCTGTGCTTGGGACGCCTCAGCGCAGGGGCAGCGGTACTGAGCGCCTGTCTTTTTCGCATCGCAGAAAGCGACGCAGGTGCAGGGAGACGAGCGCTCGCACACGCACAGCACACGCCGGCGGTGACTTGTGACATCTCCGCCGGCGCGTTGCGTGCGCGGTGCAAACCCGTCCGGGGATGCCCCGTGGGTGCCGCGGGGCACCGGTGGGGCCGCCCACGCCCTGCGCTGCGGAGGGCGGCATCCGCACTCGCGTATCTCCGGGACGGCAGGGACCGGCGGCGCCAGCCCCCGGCGCCTTCGCGGTGCGATCGAAACGGCGTGCCCGCACACGCGTGTCCGCGGGGCGCGGCGGGGCCCGGCGCGGCGGCGGCGGCGGCGCTGCGCCTCCGGCGGGCTGGGGGCGCTCTTGGCCCGCGGGAGAGCCGCCCCGCCGGGCCGCGGCACCGGCCGCGCTGCGCCCCGCAAACCGCGGCGGCCGCTCCGGGCCTCTCCCGCGGCCCGGCAACCCCGCCCGGCGCTCAAACGGCGGCTTGCAGGCGGTGTGTGCACTGAGTCCGCGCCGCCTCCCTCCCCTCGGAAAGGAGGAAAGATCTGAGGTGTCCTTCTCCACGCAGACTTGGCGTTGCCTTCTTCTAGCTACCAAGAGACAGATGTTGCCCTAGGGAAAGGCGTTTAAAGACTTCTTTCCCAAGAACTAGTCCGGGATGCTTCGATCCGGGAATTGGATTGTTAAACCCACCTCTCGCTTCACTGGAGCAAAACAAACCGGGGAAAACTTGAAAAACAAAAATTAAAAAAATTAATTAAACTGCCAAAATAAACAAATAACCAAAGCAACTACCAGCAACCTCCCCTCCTCCCCCACTTCAATACCATGTAACAGAATACAGTATCAGGCTAGCGAATTAGACTCAAAGCGAGCGGATTTGCTGCTCTCAGTCGGGGAAATGAATGCAAAGTCCATTTCAAAGAATTATCTCTAGGGAGTCCTCCAAGTGTATTTGGGGTTATCCGTGATTTGAGAGGAAAGACTAAACGAAAGGGGGTCTGAGAAAAGCCTGCCATTGTCACCCTACCCTAAGGTGAGTAAAGCATCCCTGTAAAGCTAGCTGCAAAGAACTGCTTAACCTAAGCCCGAGAGGTGAAACCTCTCCTCGCCCGGAGCCGCCTGACCAGGGAGCCTGAATTTCGAACTACAAAGGCGGCACGAATCCTGGGCTCTCTTGGGTTGATTTTTTTTTTTTCCCCCCGCGGTGGGGAATTCAGAGCTCTTTACAATTGGTTTCGCAGGGGCATCTTTTACAGGAAAGCAGAAATAGGTGAAAGGAGCTCTTTCCCTTCGGGGCGCTCCCGGCGGCTCTCCCTTGACGGTGGCGGAGGAGCCGGGTTTGCAGCGGCCGGCCCGCGGGGGAGACCTCGCCGAGATCCCCATTAACTTGGAGGCCCTCCAGGCTAAGTGTTTGCCCTGCACTGTTCACTAGTGGAAGGAAGAGAGCCACTCTCCGTCGCCTCTCGACCCCACACCCCCACCTTGCCTGCTTTTACTCAGAAATTTCCTTATCTCAGGTATTTAATATTAGTTAGACTACTAAGTTAGTTATATCCAAGAGAAGACACATACCTGCCAAAAAATCTGACCTAAGCCTAGCTATAGAGTAAAAAAGATGAACCTTTTCTCAGCCTCAGAACACAGCCGGGGGAGAAAAAAAAGAGAGAGAGAGAGAGAACGAGTAAAAGTATTATCATTAAAAAAAAAAAAAAAAAAGCAGAATCTCATTGCTCATTGTGAAGTGTGGTATATCCCAAAAGGATGCAATCCTTTTATAAATTAAGGAAGGGTAACATTCACTCGTTACCAAACTGTTCTTTTGAGTAAAAAATCTTGGCGATGTTATACTATAAGTTGCGTTTCATATCTTTCTATGGTGCTTGCATGCCCAAACACAATTTCATCGACACACCAATATATTTTCTAATGAGGATGATGGCACCGATTAGAGTTTTCACTAGTTTCACTAGACCCCGAACAAAACAGAGCTAGGACAGATAATTAGAGAGGTCTATGGTTGAACATATCATATAATCGTTTATATATTTAATGCTGTGGCTCACAGGTTACTTCATAACACGCTGGTGATAAGTAAATCTCCTTTTAGATTTCTGAACTGACTTCTGATGGCGAGTGGGTCTAGAGGGCTCTAAATGCAGTCTAGATTTTGTGCCACAGTGGTACAAAATGCAAAGTGTATTTTTATTAGCATATAGTATACACATACTCTTATGGGTTTATAAGAAAACAGATGAGAATTCTGCAAATAAAAATGACATTGTTGTTTCATCAATGAACTTTTCCCTCTATATTTATATTTCTATAGCTATACATATACACGTGTATACACGTGTATATGCACGTATATATTTGTCCAATCTTTTCTGACTGTGAAGGTGTCAGCTAGCATTCATCAGAAAAGGCAGCTCTTTTCTTGCTTGCTTGTTTATTCTGTTTGAGCAAAGTTGTTTGTTTTGCTGGGAAGCGTAACTTGCCTTTAGTTATGTCATCACTATCATTTGTATTTAGATGGAAGGGTAGGACTTATTACCTCTATTTTTATTACTAAATCAGTGGAGGTAAAAGTACTAATAATTAAATACAGATCTCTGATTGCGGGTTGGAACAGCAAAATCGATTGTCTCTTCATCAATAAGACAAGTGTTGAGTAGCTTGCTATTGATTAGTATGTTTATTTATGCAGATCTTTAGGTATTTGCTTACATATTTCGGGTTCTTTGTCTGCTAATTATTATACCAGATTGGTTTGAAAGAAAGAGCTTAGACTGGGAAACACACTTGACAGATCCATTCTTAGCTAACCTGATAGTGGATTATTGCAATCCAATAAGTTTAACAAATTACTTATACGTGCTTGCCTTTCGAGCAATTAGGAAACCGTTTCAGATTAAAATCCCTTGTTGCATTCGGGGTCGGTTCATTTAAATAAAGGGGCATTATGTTTAGATATTTTCCAAATGAAAAAATGGGTTTCTGGATCCGCAGAGGCTGAACAGGGGTTGATGTGTGCTTCGCCTTCCAGGCCCTTAGGTTCCTTTGTAAGTGTAAAACACCTTCCCAGCAACAGAGTGGCCCCTGGGGTTTCCTCATAGATGGAAGGTAGTCTGAATATCGAAATCAGAAATCGATATATTAAAAGAAAAAAGCCTACCAAACCAAACCAAACAAAACAGAGGGGTCGGAATCCAAATATCAGAGCGCTCAAAGCAGGCGGTATTTTGTGTTGCTTTTTTGGCTTAATGATTTAATCGGTCCAAAAGGAATCGCCCCAGCCTCTCTGCTAAACGGTCTATTTTCCAGCCATTCCCTCTCAGGACCCCAGAAGGCTGACATTTTGATCTATTTTTTAAACACGCTTTTCCAGCCGACACCTGCATTTTCTTTCGCAGCCGTTCAGGGTAGGGCTCTGCTCTATCACCGCCTTCCCCGCGCCGCTTCGGCTGTACCGACACAGGCAGCTCGGCGGCGGGCAGCGAGCCCGGGAGCAGGGACGGCAGGCGGGGCCGGTGTGAGAGCCGGGTGCAGGGGGAAGGCCGCCTCCGCAGCCCCGCGCTGCCCCGCGGGGCGCAGCCCCCGCCGCCCCGGCCGCCGCCTGCCCGGGGAGCGGCGCGGCGGGAGCCCGGGAACAGGACCCGCGCGCGGCGCGGAGCGGAGCGAGTGCTGAGCCCTTCTTCACTTGCGTTCCTCGTCTCTTGCTTTCGGCAAGTTTCGCTGGCGCGGGCGGGGCGGAGGATTTTTCCTCTTTCTTTTACCTCCAGGAACTGCTGCTTTACAACCTGTAGAGATAAGACAGCCTCGCATCAGATGATCACAGAGATAAGTAATCTCTCCCCTCGGCCAGTGGTATAGCTGACAGTATGCTCTTGAATCTTAGGGCGCTAAGTCTTTCCTGTGAATGAACGAGAAAACACTCGACAGGTCGTGAATAATCGTTTTAATGAGTGTGTAAAAGCGTGCGACGGGGTGCACGGAGCTGTCGGGTTAAACAAACAACTTGTACCCTGACGAAATCCGATTGTTAAAGTGCAAAGTGGTGTCAGTCCAATTTCCATCCCAGTTCTAAAAACCACAGATCTAAGTCGCGGGAGTCCAATTTTCCCCATTAAGAAAAAAAACAATATTTTCTGAACGTAAGTGCGATCGTCCCTAATGTTAGCCTTTGGCGAAAAAAGACCAGTTGCATATTAGAGGTACCGAAGCTATTTTTATTACTTTTTGCTATTTTTAAAGACGATAGTTAAAAAGTGTCTATTTGACATTTTCCTATATATTATCAGATCAATGCGGTAAATATTTTCCTTTTTTGTGTGTCCGTCGCCTCCCTCTCCGTATGGCTTTTTTTTTTTTTCACAGATCACTGGAGGCAAACATCGAATTAATTGGATCTCAATGACTGAGGTTGGTAACTTTGTATTGAACTAAGGTTATCTCTGTCATAGTGTTCAGGTGTTTACAAGACATTTTAGCGCTTTCTAGAAAAGGTAAATCCAGACAACATATACGATAAAATTAAAAGGGCATTACAACATTGTTTACTTAAAATCCAAGTTATACTGCCCATATGTAAGGAGATAATACTCTATGGGTCTGTAATAATCTATCTAGAGGTTATAAATTTTTTTAATGGATGTGTTTTTTGGTTTTTCTTTCTATTTTTTAATATTTTTTTTTATTTTTTAAGCCTGACATTGGAATAGCCATGTGTGTTTCCTGTACAACTAGAGGGCCTTCCTTGCACTATTTTGTAAAAGCAAATACCACTCTTCTAAGCCCAGTGATTATTTTTTCAAGGTTAGTAATGACGCATATTCCTAATGTTTATTGTTGCTAAAGACTTTCAGACTGACTGCAGGTCTGGCACTTTCTATGAAGAGTCATTTTCAGATGTGTCCTCCCTTTCTTTGAAAGTACCGGCTTGAGCAAAGTGAGGTGAGGCAAGGCAACCCCAGCTGGAAACCAACGCTTTTTAAAGTTTCTCTGCTCTTTCGATTAATACTCGATTTTTCACAAATAATATGACATTGAAAAATGAACGATAAGATAAGCTGTATTATCAGGCTATAGACATATTGGGGACCCAATGCAGTGGCATGAATGTGAAATTTACTTTTGATACTTGTGGAAGTCGAATCTGGCCATTCATGAATTAGATAGTAGTGTCCATATGGCATTGGTCTCAAACTCATTTCCAACGTTCATAGCAGTTTGAGTTAAAAGATAGTTTTTGGGTTTGGTTTGTGGTTGGGGTTTGGGTTTTGTTTTGGTTTTGATTTTTTTGGGTGGGTTTTTTTGTTTTGATTTTTTTTGGTTGTTGGTTGGTTTTGGGTTTTTTTGTTTGTTTGTTTTTTTGTTTTTTTTTTTTTTCTCCTCACAAAGTCAGTTTTGTTTTGTGCCTTAGAAACTATGTAGACATTGAGAACAGATATCAGTGAATTTCGTGTTTCCAAGTGTGGCAGAATCGTCTTTGCATACCTTCCTCTGAAACCAGCGATAGAAAGCAAAGCGAGAAAGAAGTAAAGAGAGGGAGAGAGAGGAAGAAGGGGAAAAAAGACAATTTGGCCCCGCTGAATTAGGTAGCAGATCTATAACTAAGAAACCATACAATCATATTTAACAAGCATCTGATGAATGTTCTGGGCAATTTCAAACATGGCTTTGTTCAGACTATATGACTTGAAACACATCATTTCCCGGACCAGTGTGAACGCTGGAGACTCAAAACCAAAATGTCCCTACCGTTTTCCTTAACTCCTTACATGAGAAGAAAAGGGACATAGGTTCATTCCCACGGAGGAAAGAGAGAGGAGAACGAAAGACAAAGCACAAGGACATACGCCTCCGGAGCACAACAGCACAGAAGTCTGCACCCTGAGAACCAGGGAACATTTCTCATCCCCCTGAAAGACTAATGCCCTCCTCCTGCCACTGCAATTTCCTTTGCAACAAAGCCGTACATTAAGTGGGCATGGTGGATAGTAAGGACCTACCAGTTTCTTGCTGGAGTTCTGCTAATAAATAAAATTCTAAATGTTCAAAACACTCTATCTGTCACATTCACAAGATAGGTACTGTAAATTCCTGTTGAAAATATACAAACAGAGATCCAAGAGGTTGCCTCTGTTTTTGTATCTCTCTCTCACAAGAAATGCTCTATCAAAACATTAATTATATTTGAAAGGGAACAGATTATTTGTTTGAGAAAGAATTACATTATTGAATTTATATTCCACGCAGACCTCTCCTCCTGTCTGCTGAGAGGGTTGAACTGTAAATCTGCCTCAAATTATTTACCCCTAAAATGTAAGTAGGTGTGTCATATTAGAGTAGTAGAGAGATGAGAGATAATCTGTAGGTGCTTTTAGACACCTCTGTGGGATGGGTCGTTAGGGAATGTCGGAATGAACACGAAATTGCAAATCTAACATGTGAAGAACATACACGTTTATTCTTTGACAATGAAAATACAAACGCACATAGAGATGCAGAGTTGAACCTAGTTGGTTATTAAACATGATGACTCACGGGAGTTTGGGCCCGCAGTTCCTTTTTGTTTAGTTGGTTTTGCTTTGGTGTTTCTTTTTGTTGTTGTTTTTTGGGTTTTGTTTGGGTTTTTTTGTTTGTTTTGGCTTTTTTTTAACGCTTTCATGCACATCTTATAGTAGCCGATAGTTGAAAAGCTACTGACCGTGTGGTGAGTCATCACGTAAGTCAAGAGAAAACTCTTAAAGATTGTACCTTCTTTCATGCTTTAAAAAACAATAATAAAAGGGTTAAATAGGTGCCCTCATACCATTGCCTTTTTTCTGAGAAAAATAGTGATTTAGTGGGACTTTATTAGGAGCTCTTGGAAAACTCTCCTTGAAGTCTCCTTTTTGCACTCTCTGCTAGCCAGACCTTCAGCATTTCCTAACCTACCTCCAGACAAGTGTTTTGGCAGGAATTGATGTGAACAGTCCGGTCAGAAAGTTTTTTGGTGCTGTTGCGTCATGCTTGGGGAAATTCGTCACTGAATCAGTGCCCTTAGTTTGGGACCCGGGGAAACCGTGTTAGCACCAGGTCCTGCAGAGCTGAGCCCTTTTCTCTATTCCTGTATTTCTTGAGCCCTGGGAAACCGAAGCCATGGGGCCTGAAGGGCGGTCGCAGGGAGCACGGGAAGGTGGGGGTGGGCGGACTTTTCTGCCTTGGATGTGCCTGGGATGTGCTCTCTCCCTGATTAGGTATCTGTGGAGGAAGAAGGTGACGTGACGAGAAAAGCCTGACAGCCAAAGTGGGAACTGTCCGGGAGAAGGATCCGTGATGAATGAGGTCTGCGAAGTCATGATGCACAAGCAGCCCAGGACAGTGTGCTGTTATCAAATGCCGGGTTTTGTTCGCTAGAATCATAAAGAAAAGTGGGGAGGGGGCGGCGGGGTGGCGGGGGAGGGAGATGAAGGTGAGGTGGGGGAGGGGAATCCTGGAGAGGGGGTCAGTGAGGACTGGGAGATCGGAGAAATCAGTGGCTGTAATGTTAGCGCGAGTTCATCGTCTCCCTGGGAGAAGGAGAAGCTGCATTTGTCAAATGGGCTAGAGCCCTGACGGGAGGCAGAGGCGCCATCGGAGCGCTCCGAGATGCGGCTGTGAAATGTGGATCCTGACCGACCCGAGGGACAGTACTTTATAACATAATCTATCCCAAAGTCTTCCAGGCAGGTGTACGAGGTTTAGTCAGGCTCTTCAACAATCTCCGACTCATCGTAGAGAGCAAGTTCTGCCCCGGGGCAGGGGATAGGATGGGAAAAGCAGTTGTGAAGTCTTACTACATAAACTAAAATCCTACTAAAATTACAAACATTGTTTTATTCCTGGAGTAATTTCGTGCAGAACTGGAGCTTCTTCCTTAGGTTAGGCGGGAAGGGCTGCCGTGGACAAGCCTGTAACTTCTTGAATTGTTTTTGACCGTGCACTGTATTGCCGTAATGCCAATAAACGCTTTAAACGCGTCCTGCTAGCGGCCATCAGACGCTCCGGCCCCTCAGGCCCGGTCCAAAGGACATCTGGCCCAGTTCGGGATTTCTGGGTCACTCCCTACCTTCGGACGCTCCTGGTGCTCTGGGAAAATGTGGCTGGGTGGGCCGGGGTCTGTTACACTGACCTCCGGGTTTTCTTTCCTCGGAGGGGCCAGCCTTGGCTTGCAGGGGGTCGCAGAGGCAAGCGCTCGCTTCGTGTCAGTGGGTTCAGGATCTCAGGACGTTGAGTTTAGCGGCCGGAGACAGCCCTGCCTGATTTGTGCCGGACTTGCTGTCTGCCTGCGAGGAGACGCAGCTCTCCCAGGCACGGATTCCCTGGTGGGTAGCATGGCCCATATCGCTCGCCCTTTCAGTGAATGCCAGCAGATGGATGCAATTAAACCTCGGCAGTGCTCCCTAGCTGGACACCGATCCAGGGTGGCAGAGGGTTGGCCATTATGCAGCGCCTATGGGTCGGTGTTCACTGCCGACAGCTGTAACAGGGAGGAGGACCGAATCATGGGTGCTCCCAACTTTCCCGTCTCACAAAAGCGACGAGGGCACGACAGGACCCCAAAGGCTCATGATAGAAAAAGCCAAAAGCCAAAAAAAAAAAAAAAAAAAAAGAAAATAAAAGAAAAAAGAAAAAAGAAAGCACCACCACGTATTGGGAAAACTCAAATATCTATGTAATGTTATTAAAAATAATAAAATCCCAGCAACACAACGGTCTCTTTTAAAGGGAATCTGAGGAGCGCAGTGAGCTAAGTGAAAGCTCTGTTTTCAAGGCAAGGCAGGATTAGTTCCCTGCACATAATAGCCAGTGTGTAGGAATTGCAAATGAACATCACCAGCAGTGCTGGAGTTACCCTCTTTAAATTAATATCGAGCTGGCTTCCCTGCGCAACGTGTAAATAACAGACATTTCTCAGCTATCGAGGAGAATGAAGATTGAAATAAACATGTATTTATATTTCCCCGTAGCTTAATCCAAGAAACTCCTTTCCCGGGGTAGCCAGTCAGCAGTGGAGGAATTCGGGGCAACGCCCCCCCGACCTGTTTTGCGGGTTAAAAACCACATCAACAAAGCAGCAGCAGAGCCCCGAGCCGTACGGACGGCCGCACAGACAGGGTAAGCCCGATCCCGGGCTCGGCGGGCTCCGCTGCCTCGGGCGGCCCCGAGCTCGGGCCGGCGGCGGGGCCGGGCGCCGCTGCCCCGCCCGGGCTCGCCCCGCTCAGCGGGGCCCCCTCGGCCGCGCTCCGTGCGCCGACCGCGGGCCCGGCCCCAGCTCCCGGCTGAAGCCTTTCCTCCATCCCGTCAGCGGCCGTGCGAAAGGGGAAGGTAATACAGCTGATCTCCCGCCGTAAAGAGGGAGAGAGAGAATGCTGTGAGCTCCAGGGCTCTTTCAGACACTTCAGAAATTAGTGGGGGAGGGGAAGGGGCTAGGGCTAGGAAGGATAGATGCATTGGAAACGGTAAAATAAAAACATGATGTGAAGATATATTTACTGTCAGCTCAGAGCCAAAACATTTATGCTCCCACGCCTTTTTTTTTTTTTTTTTTTTTTTTTTTAGCAAATCGGAACTTAAGTGATGCATTTTAATTATTTTAGGAAAATAAGCAAGAAGGCTCTTTTTCCGAGTCTAAATAAATAGCAGAGTGTTCTGCGCTGATGATGTCTCTGGCTCGTGATGGCCTCATCTATCCAGCCACTACTGTGAGCTCTGAAAACTCGGGAAGAATGGGGTGTTACTGGCAATTTCTGAAAGGAACTATCTATTATTTTTAGGGTATTCTGAAACAGAAAATGCAAAGAATTTTCTGATCGTCTGAGAGGTGAAAAAGGACCAATATTTTCCTAAAGCTTCAGCTCATATTTCTTAGGCCTTATGGGAATAACAATTTTCCTTATTTTTCAAATAGTTATTTCAACTCCTTGCAAGTAGTGGGAAAAAGGTACACATTACCCTAAAAGAGAAGGCACTGGAGGCCTTGCAGTCTCTGAGATCAGCTTAGTGATTTATTTTTCTCCCCACTCCCCTGTCTCTCACCAATCCCCAACTTTGATCTAAACCCTGACAACTTTCTTCCTGCATACTTGTCCCTAATCTTCAAGAGATTGCACAGACTTAAAGGAGAGTGATACTCTGAAGAGCCACATTTTATTTTGGGGAGATGGGAGGAGGATAACCCTACTTCACCTAGAAGTAGTTCCCGTTTGATTGTAATTGGAAAAAAATCCAAACCCCAAAACCCACCCCCTAAATCCCAAAGAAAAAAACAAGCACAAAACAAATCCCAAAGCATGTGAGAATGCAGTAAAACAGAGCCTCCTTATGTTAACATTTAAAGAAAATGATGAAAAAGTGAAGTACAATTGTAGGGAACATCAAACCACACACACACACAAGCAGCAGAAAATATCAGTCCTAATTTTTGTGGTAAAAAAAATTGAATCAATTATAGGTTTCAGTTTTCTGCAGGAACACCTAAAATATTTATGACCAGCAGGGCTTATTACACAGTCTTCTTTTCGAACAGGATATCTTTTCTCATCTTTAGTAAAGATTTTCATAATGTTTCTCTTGCTCCTCTCCTCTACACTGACTTCCATTTAGGGTAAATGCTGTCACTCAAACATAGCATCCTGTTCCTGTCAGCTCAAATGAACTCAGTGAAAAGTTCAGTGTAACTACAGGCGAAATCCTTTTTTTTTTTTCCTCTTCGTGGTGTGTTTACATTGCATCTTCAAGATTCATCTATGGAAAGCCCAGAGTTGTGACTTTGGACTCTGTGCCATCACTCTAAGTGGTGCAGAAACTGCCAAAAAAGGGGAGAGCTAGTAAAGTCACATGTTTTTGGTTCCTGATTCAAGCAGAACAGCAGCATCAGCAACAGCAACATTAAGACTTTATCAAGGGAAAAAAAGATAGAAGGAAGAAGAAAGAAAGCCTAACAGCAGTGAAAGAAAGCAAGCAGAAGTGTTTTGCAGACCAGAATGGCACTACTGATTTCCAGCCTACATGGTTCTTACCTCAAAAATGGCACAGACCACAGCTTGCAGTACCCAGAAGGGTGACAAGAGAAAGTAGTGGAGGTCTCTGGGTGTCTGATCAGTCTGTTTTGCAACACATGAACCAACCTTTGTTAATGTCTCTTAAGAGTTTTTTGACATGCTCCCCTACAAGCAAAGCAGAAAAGTGCTCTCTGCCTTGTTTCCATGTACATCCTAAGGTGCTCCAGACTTTCTCTGTAAAATTCCACCATGATCCCCATTGAAACTATGAAATAGTGCTGTTGGTTTACAGGGGGAAACTTGGGCATCAGGACTTGTGTAAGCAGGTGTGTACAAGTAAGCATGTGTGAGACCTAGCTGCTTATTCACTCAGAAGGACCACCTCTATCTCTCTCTTCCTACAACACAATAGAATTACTGACACTTCCATTTACACTCCTGTTCTGCCGGAGTCCATCGAATCTTGGCCTCCTTGCCTGGTGACCCTGAAGTATCAAAGGAAGAAAGAGGCAAAAAAAGAAAAGTTGCAAAAAAAAAAAAAAAAGGTTTAAATGTACTTGAAATGTTCCTAATTGATGGAAACAGGTGGAAAATATTTTTGAGATTATTTACGTAAATGTTGGAAGCCCCATGGATCTAATAATTCAATGCCAAGTCTGCAACCCCCCCTCCCCCGAGATTAATGCAATCTGAGCAATGTCCTTTCATTGAAAGGAAATAGATTAACTTCTTCTGTAGATCTTTCTTCTGTAAATTTTTAGAATTGATACTTTCACAAAAACATAAGCCAAGTTATATACTACCTTGGTATGTTCAGTTAAAAAATCAAATATTTCAGATTTTTTGATGGAGCTGAAGCCAAAAAAGAAGCATCAAAACCAATGTTGACGACGTTGAACAATGTTGATTTACAGTGTTATCATTACACTTCAGAAATAACAGAGTACTGCCAAGAAAAGGAGTTTTTCAATCTTCCTTTAGGTCTATTGATCAGGAGTGACTTTGAAACTTCCTTCTGGCATCTAGAATTCGTTCACTACTATTGAAAACCTGCTTGAAGTTTGGAGGAGCTAAAAATCTCACAATTAATGAATTAGTTAATAATGAACTGGTAGGAACTGCAAAAATTACTGAAGCCATGAGACAAAAAGATCTGTTCTCTTTCTTTTGTTGATCTAGTATTGAAATATCATTAAAAGCACTGCTCCCTTTGCTCATACCAATCTTCATGAAAATAATCCTCCAGTCTGGATGTATGTATTTGGATTTTATTTATTAGGGATGGGAACTTTTCTCAAATTCTATTATTTGTTTTGGTTACTTGCTCATTGATAACAGTAAGTGTTCTGGGGCAGTTGTTGCAAGATACTTGAACTCAGCACCCTATAGGAGTTTCAGATATTCTCTGGGTAGATTATGTGCCTGGTGGGAACTGGTTTATGTACTGATTAAGAAGAACACTTAAATAACCTGGCCAATGATTTAGAGAATGTTCTGCATAACTGTGTATTTTTCCATAAGTGGGACCACCCTCCATGCCATGTAGAGACATGATTTCTGCATATGCAGTGTGGAACAGGAAGTCTGATGAAAGAATATATGACACTCCTGTATGCAGAAAGAGGAAGAAAATCTGCTCCTGATGTGTGGCAGTCCTTTAAGAGATACACTTTTTGAGGATGAGGAAGATCCTGATTTACTCCTCTGCACTGAAGTAAAAGCAGTGCTATCAGCATGTAGGCTCCATGCCCAGCCTGATCTCAGGTTTGCAGTTTTGCTTTTCTGACTGCTCTTGCAAAGTTAAGTTCCTCTGCTCCGGGACTGAGTGTGAAGAAGCAGCCATGTCGAGGCCAATTCTCTTGGAACATGGGCCTGAATTAGCTTTCAGAGCTATTTCAAAAGCCTGTGTCAGGCTAGAGTTTCCAATGTTGAGTTTAACCAATGCTTTTCTTCATGAAGGCATAATTAGGAAAGGACAATTGAAATACTTTACATCCAGAATGCTGCAGAAGGTTGCAGCCTAGAAAGCCAACAATTTCAAATCTTCTAAAGCAGAATGAGAAGGTTGAGGGAGGTGATACTGACCCTCTACCCTGCTTTGGTGAGACCTCACCTTGAGTACTACTTCCATCTCTGGGGTCTCCAGTCCAGGAAAGACATGAGCCTTCAGGAGCAGGTTCACAGAAACACCAGCAAGATGATTAGAAGGATGGAGCACCTCTCCTATAAGGAAAGGCTGAGAGAATTTGTTTTATTCAGCCTGGAAAAGAGAAGGGTTCAGGGTGACAGAGTTGCAGCCTTCCAGTACTTGAAGGGAGCCTACAAGAAAACTGAAGGGGGAGTTTTTACACAAGCATATAGTGACAGGACAAGGGGAAATGGCTTCAGACTGAATGAGATTAGGACCTCTTCAAACCCAAACTATTCTATTAGTCTGTAAAGTACTATACACTTTTCTGTTGAAATTAATCACTGTAGAAAAGATAGTGTGTCCTAAAAACAAGGCAACAAAGGGGAATTCACCATTGCTTGTCTTGTAAATAAGGACCAGAGACCATGACATGGTAGCTCTCCTTTACTGAGGAATCTCCAGATGTGCAGGGCATTTGTTTTTATTTTAGGTTTTCATGTTTCACTTGGTGAACTTCTCTTTTGGATCTGTAAGTATCTAATATATTTATCTGCAATTAATCTATGAGTGCTCTAACTGTACTGAGATTTGTCACTCCAAATCCAAACTCCAGTTGTAGGTTAAATATTCACGCCTAAAAGTAGAAAACCAAAGGCCTGGCATCTCATTCTAAGAGTTATTTTCAAGTGTGCACAATACTACTGGCTAAATGGACAGAGAAGCATTTGTCCAGGACTTGTATAAAGGTAGCTGGGATGGTCTGCTTTAGGCTGCTGCAATTTTTAGGCACTAAACTAAGACAAGAAGCTTCCAATGTAATAAAAAGTGATTTGAAAGTTGCTAAGCAACTTATAGAATCTTGCTTTTTAAGAAGTCCATTTATTTGCTTAATTTCAGGAAAAGGTTGCATGTTATTATGTAAGTTGCATAAATAAAAAGAGAAAAGCAAAAAGGAAATGTAATAGGAAATTTTCTTTGCTTTCTGTCTTTTGCAATTAAAACCCTTTTAGTTGTTTTGTGGGGTTTCATCAGGTATTCAACAAATGTTATTTATGTATAAAACTTCAGGAGTTTATTGACTATGCAAGAAAGGAAAAAAATTAAACAGGTTTGTCATATGGTATGTGTTTATCTTAACCTTTCTTCTTCAAAAATCTTATCTACTAAGTACTTTTATCAGACACTAATTATACTCCCTCTGAAAAGAATTTCTCCAACACCCTTCAGTGCCTACACCCTTTAATCATATCTCATTACATCTACCTAATCCATCTCTTTCTCGCATTGCCAGTGCTCATTAATAGTTTTAAAAGCCAGTCCTGGATATTATCTTTCCTTTCTGTAGAAAGACAAAAAATACCAATACTGTTTTATTCCTAGATTTCATAGCCATTTGTAATTAGATAAAAAATTATCTGAAAATATTGAGGGTTTTTTTCAGGAAAATAACTCTAAAGTATGTGACAGAACAGCAATAAAATCTTATAGGTCCTTTCACAAATTGTTGTTTTTATAAGCTATTTTAACAGTGGATCAATGACCACTTTGAAAGGAAGTGATTTTTGGCTAAAATTTAACAGATACTGTGCTTCACAGATATTTTATAGGTGAGACATGTATCACCTTGTAAACAAAGTGGGTGACCCAAAGGATTTCTACATGATTGTGAGAGGGAAAAAAAAAAGAAATTATGCATAAAACAAAAGACCTTCCATTATTCTTTTGCCCTGTGCATGCCTTATATCAGTGCAGCTTGAAAAGCTTATATAAAGTGTCTCCAGTATAGTGACAGCTAAAGTGAACTGATTGACACAGAATGAATAATTGGTCAAAATTTTTTTTTTCTGTTCTCCAATTGTTTGCAAACAGGCTACAAAATTCTTTACTACTGTTACACATTAAAACTATTTGTAAATCACTTCAGTGAGTAATCATCAATCTAGAGACCCTCCCGTTTGTTGTGAGTTTTGACAATTTGTAATCTACATTTTATTAATTCATTAAGTAGCCTATGTGAATTTGTGCTCCTATTTTCAGGATAGATAGGTCTACATTATGCCAGCTTGCCTCACCTGAAAATCTGAGCAGAGTACTGGTTAATTTTCCAAAGTTAATATGTCATGGTCATGGTTTTGAGGTAAAACCAGTTGCCAAATTTTAACTAGGAAGATTATTTTCCCCAGATCTGATTAGAAGAACTACTGAGAGGTTATTTTCATCTTCTTTTGTAATGAATAATATTACCATGTTCTATGGATTATCTGGCAGTTTTATTCAATATATTGCAATTATAATTTCAAGAACCTGTGACATTTTTTCTCATACTCTGATACACCTTAATTCTAGCTTTTAACTAAATCCCAAATTAAGTTAATACCATGATTGAGAAAGTGCTTATTTGTTTCTTTGTTTTTTAAAGAACTATGGACACAGAGTATACATCCATTCACACTTGATTCCTTGGAGGTAGGAAGAGCAAGCACAATTTCCTGAATTTCAGGAATCTTGGGTTGACCAAGGCAATTTTGTATAACTGTTGCATCTATTTAATGACTAACTGTGGCTATAGGGCAGCCATATGGATCTTTTCAGTCCCATCTTCTTATAGAAAATTCAGAATTTATATTTTACTCTGAAATTAAAATATGTTTGCAGGCAATACAACTGATATGTCATACAAATACATTCAGAATAACTGACATTATTCACAAAGCAAATGAATATAATCTGGAGTGTCATCTGTAAATATGGTACTGGTTTGCTATGTTTGTAATTACTGCTTCTTTTCACTGAAGAGCTGATTTATGTAGGTCAACACAATATATGAAAAAATTGTAGATATAAAAGTTACAGTCAACCGAAACTTGCTTTTAGAACTATGAATGAATTCAAGCTGAAAAATATTTTTGTAAGTATTTCTTATTACAGAACAATTGCATTGTTTTCAGGAAGCAAACAGAAAATGTCATACCTTGAGTAAACCTAAAGGCAATGTGTTATTTCCCAATCTGTAAAAATATGTATGGTTTGAGATGTCTTTTTGTTTCACACTGAAAATAAAACTCTTTGGAACACTTTTATGTAATAAAATTGCATACATCTGTTTTGGAACCAAATATTTTTTTTGTTTGTTTGTGTGTATTTCTCTTTCCAACCCTTTGTTTCACTCTCTCATTAGGAAATTACTAAATTGACAAGCCAGGATATTTAGAACATTCCTATTGTAAACATCATTAAATCTGACACATTTTTATGGAACATTTTGGCTTCGTGGAAGGATATATTTAGATGAGAAAAAAAGTCAAATAAAGTATAACCGGTTATAATTCTAGTCAAACTGATATTCATATTCAAATTTGAACTAATATTTATGTGTTATTTTTTCCAAAGATTCTTCAGACCAAATAATTTGTGTAGACCTGAGTTATGCCAACAACTCTCTACCCAAGTACCTTGCTGTAAGATAGGTTTGGACCTCACAGGGAGGTGGGGATGTTTCCAGTGTACCCTGTTATGGTCACCTCAGTGTCTAGATCTAAATGCTGTTATTGAAGTTTGCTAGACATAGAATTCCTTCACAGTTCACATCGATGCTTTCCCTTCATTAGCTATCTATTATGGTTTTTTGGTTTTGCTATAGCTAAGCCTAATGTTAGTACTCTGTTTCAGAAAAATAGTGCATATTTTTCTTCTAGTCCTGCTTTGGTAATTGTTTGTCAGAGCTCAGAATCTAGCTTGGACTAGATTTTATTATGGCCAGTAGGATTGTTTATTTGCCACAGGATTGCTATGGACATCATTATAGTCAGAAATCAGTGCAACATGTTTACAGTTAGTTTTCCATTTGCTTAGCTGTAAATGTGGGACACAGAAAATGGCTAATTCAGGAGAAATAAATTATTTGGAAATCCTGCCTTTCTAAAATAAGCCATTTTTTTTGGCAATGGAAGTCTGTTAAGTAAATGGAAATACTAGCCTGTAACAAGGAACCCTTATATATTCCAGTAGAAAGAATCTTACCCTCTTCACTTTAGAAACCAAAGAGAATCTCTACTTTTAGGAGAGCATGCTCTACTAATATGAATAGAATCTTGAATTAAAGAAACATTCCTTATATGCAATTTTTAAAATTTCAGAATGATGAGATTTTGTTTTAGGCATCAATATTTCTAAAGGATAGCATAAAACATTAGAACCCAAGCAGAAGAATGATCATTAAGTCCAAGATAAAAGCTGAAGTTATAATGTTATTCCAAAGATCCAAGTCCACAGCCATTCAGTATTCAGGAGGGTTAAGAAGGCATTTTACTTTTACACAACAATTTGCCTGCTTGCTCTTCAGACACAGGATGAATCAGCACAGGGACTTGAAAAGTGGAGTTGTCAGATTTATGAGTGCTGCAGATTACCAGATATTATGTCCATCTTCATTATCTACACCTATTTTCATAGAACAAAGTTATTGGATTTTAGAGTACAGGTTGCAACAGATACAGAATTGTCATATTTCTTGGAAATGACATTCACTGAGATGCAAACTAACATTTAGAATGACATATATTGGGTTATTTGTGTTGAAATAAAGAGGAGAGGTGAAGTAAAGGGACGGAAATTATGGCAGTAGAAGTAGAGTCATTAGTTAAAAGTATTGCTTGAATCAGCAGGCATTTTACAGATTTAATGGAAGAAATTTCTAACTAGAAAGATACATTGCAGTGAAATATCACAAGTCTACCATGAAGAGTCTGGCTGTAAGTTTTGTTGTCTTTTCAATTCCCTCCAAGCCAGTTGTTTTCATTTATCTGTTTAATCCTGAGTATCTCCTCAGATCTGTACAGAAACAAAATAATAAAATCTGCTTGCCTTTTTCTTCAAAAAGCTTCAGAGCAGACATTAGCAGATGTGAATAGTTGCTTTTGATTTCTTTATATCTTTTGTAGAATGATGAACTTGATATGTCATGGAAGACTCTAAGGAAATCATCTATTATCAGGAAAATGAAAAACTCATTTTTGTTAATCCATATACATTTTTCCTCCCAAGTAAATTAACAATTCAAAATCTTGTACTAAACTTCATTAATTTTCTTCATGAATAATTCCATGTACATCTCAGCAATTTCTGTGTGAGAGGGTGAGAAGACTTGTCCTTTTATATTGCACTTGCTTGTATAAATGTAAATAAATCAGAAGTAGCTAATCTACTGCCCACATTTGACAAAGGAACATAATACTCTTGATGCTTATTGAAGTTTTTGGGTTACTTGAACAACGCTCCTGTTCAACTTAATTGTGACTAGATATATTCTTATTGAGCATCCTACAAACTTTTATATAAATGTTGGATAATGATACACAGAACTGGTACAATATCCTCTAAATCCCTGAGGAGTCTCATTAGCTACAGTAGGAATAAAATACAAAGATTTTGTAAAAGAAGAGAAATACTCCAGTCTCAGACTGTGACGTTTTTGCACTTCAGATTAAGCTTCATTTTAAGTCAGTAGTTCAGAAAAAAAATCACATCTTTAATGATCAAAACTTGCCAGTGGACATTACTTAACGTTTGGCTTAATCTCCAGTTATTATAATCCATCTCAAATACCAATACAAGTTTAGAAATACTTATTTGTCAAAACTGTATCTGTTAATTTTTGTTCTTTGGTCATGCACCAGCCAAATAAGCAAGTATTTTCTTTAGTGCATGAAGTCATGTCATGGTGTAAATTTAAAGCTAATTAACATTCATTGGCAAACCATTTAAGATTGTATGTAGGTTGACATAAAGACGTTTTTTCCAAAAAGTTGTTACATTTTTTCCATGTTGCTGCATTGTGGATTTTGTGCTTAGCATCTGACATGTTTTCTCAACTACTGTTTTTTAATGAAAACATGAAAGCACTCTGGGGAATGTGATAAAAGCAAAAATTCTATGATCTCCTCAAGGTAAATGACAGCATGGAATTTGTCACATCTGGATCAAAAATCTTTCATCCATTTACCTAAATAAGCATATAAAAATATTTAATCTATTTACCTAAATAAAGCATATCTGGGTAATTAGGATCGTAATTCAATATATAAATTTCTTTTAACAACTTCTCAATTGTCACTGATAATTTCATTTGGTCATAAGCATTTAAATGGTGTATGTCTTGCTTTTCTCTGTTTCAAACAAATAAAAGATGATTTGAAAAAAATTACTTTTTGTGTCTCATCCCTTTTCCTATTAACACTTTGTAACTTATTTTTCTCTTTATAAGAAATCATCATAACTTAATTTTTACATTGTATTTGTGTATGAAATAACAGAAACTATTTTTGAGACAACAGGATAAAACCCAGCAGCAATGTTGATATTACTGAAACTTCAAAACCAATATTTTTTGTTCAAGATAGGTGAAAATTTGCTCCTTACTCATGCTGGTAAAATCACTTATACTAAATGGACTTCTTATATGAACAAGCCACGTGAGCTTAAGCATTGCTTCTGTGTCTAGCTACAAGATTTAACTTATAAATATACAGCAGATTTGCTATTGTGCATTTGTAGAAACATAGTATTTTAATTCAGAAGTACTAGCGAATATGTTAAACCTGGTTCATTTAAAACACACTTCATCACAGAAATCAGTTGTTCTAGGACTTTAACTGATTTAAATTTTTTTGCCAGCTCTTGATTTGAAAGAAGAGTTTTTATGGAAAAATACTTTTAAAATTGCATTTATTCACTTTGTTTTTCAATGAAACTATTTTTAATAACTGTAAAGACAGAGAAAAACATTTTGTTTCAGTTCTAGTCACATGTCTTGCTTTGAAATTAAGATAATCATACCTCCTTGTTGAGCTGAAAATGTTTTCTTTAAATTTGGTCATAGGTCCTACTATTCAATTAATATAATCATGCCTTCTTCTGCTGCTGAAAATAAAGCAGTTGTTTAATTAAACATGCCAGTTGTTTGTAATATAATGTTACAGAAATACTTGTTTGAAAGAAAGGCTAAAGATTTATATCAAACATTTCAATCTGACAAGTAAATTACATTTCCTCTACCATAAAGAAAGGTAAGGCAGGAAAATAGTTGCAATATAAGAGTAACTACGGTTGTTGCATTGAGGAAAAGCACACTTGTTCTCATTACTTGGGGATATGATAGTCATCAGTCTACAAAGGTGACCTTTTCCACTCTGGAGATTAAAGCTGAACATTTTCCCTCCTTCAAATAAGGAAATAGACATTATTTTGAAATGGTAGCTATATTTTAATAGCTAATTAGTTCAGAGATGAGAGAAAAAGTGTGAGATTTTAAATTTAAAAAGTGAACAGAATGCACCTGAAGAGTGTCTGTACCAACATGTACCAAAGCCAGAATTAAGTATTTTGTAAGAGTTTAAAAAGGTCTGCTTATCTTCACTTGCTTTCCCAATCTCAAATTATGATACTGTGTGTCTAAGACCTAAAAGATACAAGCTGCAAGAGTTGTCTCTCCAGTACTGAAGCTGGCATAAGTTGCAGCTTATCCACCCGTGCAGGCAGGTTTTCCCATTGGAATCTCTGGTTCTGGAAATGAAGCATTTCATGGTCCTCAGAATTTTATTGAAGGGCTGCAGTAGTTCTTTAAATTGACCATATGTTAATTTTTTTTTAAATGAAAACATGTTTTTGAAGGGAAAAACATCTTAAGTGATCTCTGTTATCATTATGAGCAGGCAGAGCTTCTTGATGTCTACATGTGAAATCAGAAAACACCTCTGATAATAAACAGAATATTTGAAGAGTAGGCAACCGTATCCACCTGTCATATGAATCTTTTTCAAATCCTGAAAGACTACTGCAGTGTGCTTTCATAAGCCAGCCTAGGCAAAATGTGTGGACTTGCTGTTGGTAACTGAGGAAAAAGAAAGCTTAGCTGCTTCCATCAAGCAATTGCTGTGATAGAATTGTAAGAAGCTAGCTGAAATGATGCTTATGCCTAGTCTTCAGTGTTCCATGGGCATGGGAGCTTTTATTTATCCCTCATGGGCTGCAAGAATGAAGATGGGTATGATTTTTGCAAGGGTGAAATAGGTTGTCTGTCAATTGGGTTTAGGCGACAGTCTGTCTGCAGGCCGTAAGATGATCTGCAGAGTGCCAGAGGAAAGCAGGCAGAATTCCTGGCTTGCAAGCACAGATATTGATCTACCTTAGCCACCTAAACAATGCCTCACCTGTTTGCCTTGTCCATACCTTATTTTACGCAGTCTAATGCTTGTTTTGTTTGACTTTTCTTTTATTTCTGTGGATCTGAGCTTTGATACACTTTGGGGAGTACATAAACACGGTGTTGTACTTGAACATCACCATCCTGCAGAGTAATCTAGTGGCTCTGGACCACCCCTCCCTGCATGAGAACAGCAGTGTTATTGAAAATTATGAGTGAGCAACTAAGTAAGTAGGCCACATACACAAGTGTTTGATCTATCGGACTAGTGTCCAATGACATTGAATGTGAGATGCTACTAATTACTGCACTATGTACTCCCAGTTAAAATTTCTTAAATTGGAGCTACTAAAAGGGTCTATTTTTATAATTTTTTTTTCAGCTGATGGTTACAAGATAAGCCACCACCGAGTTTAGAATCCTATCTACTTATTTTGAAAACAACTATGTTATTGTGTACTGTCTCAAGCAGGAATGAAATAGAAAACGGCATTCATTTTCCCAGTAAAGTATAACATAAATATTTTACCATCATTTATTATTAGTTTGCCATTTCCTGCTGACAGCAATTCCAACTTTGCCAGCAGGCACTGTGTCTCACAATCATATTGTGCTTGGAACAAATTAAGACAAACACAATTTCTTATAAAATAAATGAACAAAATTTGCAACAAAAACCTCTTCTGAAGCTAAATGAGCATTTCTTTTAAGTGCTGACACTTGGTATTATTTAATTTGCATACAGCACATTTCACTTTTACTGGAAAACAATGAAGTTAACGAAGAACTAAGTCATCTGTACTTTCAGGATAATTGAACATTGCTCAATTTAGAACTGTTTTATATTAATGCTGTGAAGGAGCAGCCTACATCATGGTAAGTTTGTCAGCAGTTTCAAACACAAGCATACTTTTGGCCCAGTGACATATGAAGTAGATGGATCAAAATTGAATATGAAATAGATTGTAATGACACTTAATTTGAGCTGATATAGAAATACTTTAAATACAGGGAGTGACACTGAGCCTTTTTCTTCCTGTGAGACATAATCCTCACTTCATAAGATCAGTTGATGGTTTAAGGTTAATAAAGAGAGAAAAATCTTTATTTCTTTTAAATTTGTTCTCATCTATGTACTTTCTCCTAGTCACTGAAGTATTTTCCTGGATGAAGTGAGACAAATGAAGAAAGTGATTTATGCTGGGATTGCCTTCCAGTTTTTGGTACAGGTGTGTGAAAGTGCAGTGAACCCATGATTTGTCTTACCCCCCAAAGGCTTTGAAGAAACACTCTACCTATAGTACCTAGGTACTGATCTTGAGAATGTGATTTTTTTTGACCTTTTTTAGACTTACAGAGTAGAAATAGACAATACCTTTGGATTTCTGGTGTCGAAAATTACAAATAAAACTAATTGCCTAAAGATAAAAAAACTCTGATGTAGAACTGTAATCAGAGGTAGGAATTGGTCCAACTCATTTATGCCTCACTTGAACTGAGTTTGATATAAAGTGCAGACTTTGAACTGTACATTCCCTTTTTGATTTTCCCCTTTTGCTGAGTTCAGTCTTACTGAAGGCACACAACTGATAGCATAGATATCGACAAGCTTCATATTTCTATGGACTACATGCAGCATTTTTAAAAGAAATTCCCTGTAAAATTCTGTAGATATGCTCCAAACTTTAAATCAAGTAGCCCACCCTTACACATGAAAGACTGGTTTAACCTCTCCCTGCTGATTCATTCTTTGGCCACTCAGCTGGGAATATCAATTGTGATAGTAATTCTTCTTCTTTAAATAATTTGGAAGGGTGACAAATTATAGATGCCTCAGAAATTTTTTAGTCGGGAAAAAAGTGCGATTTTCAAATACATTCCTTCAAAAAATTTAAATAAGCAATACAATTAGCTAAGCACTTACATTTTATTAGCAATAGCAAGTAAAATTAATAAGTAAATTCAATGAAAAAATGATTATGTGTCACAGTATATAGTTTTTACATTGACATTTCACATAATCTGACTTTGCGGAGAGGAGAAATCACTCGTCTGTTAAAATTACTTTTTAAAAGCTGTCAAAATTGGAAAACCTGCTGTCAAAAATATGATGAGAAAAGTTTAAAAATGGTAAAGTATGTTGACTTAGACAAAAAATATTACCTTTAGAGTGGAAAACTTGAATATTGTATCATTATCTTCTACACAGAGGGAAAGCGTTATCTTTTTCCAAGCCATCCTTTTTTTTTAACATTTTAAATTTATGTTTTGCATTTACATTTTAATATGAATGGGACTTCATCCAATTTATGCTGAAGCAGAAGCTGAAAGTAGCAGGTATTTGGACATTTATATTTTAATTGTATGCTTGCGTTTTACAATTTTTAAAAATGACAAGATTCACAGGCCACTAAGGGCGAAGTCCACAGTTCGTCTACGCTCTGGTCCTGCAAAGTGCTGTGGGCAAGGGCCCGTGGAATGGAGCTTGGCTGCTGGCTGGTAGTCTGCTGGTAGAGAGAGGTCCATTCTGCTTTCAGGTAGCATTTTGGTATCACCAGTGGTCACCGACCCTCCTTCTCCAGCAAGTCTCCACCGTGTTTAACGACAGTTTCAAAGAAGGTGACAATTCTGTCTCCATACACATTCAGTCTTTGGCCTCCTTGTTGAGACTGCCAGCAAGGATGTCAATTACAGCCATTCAAAGAAGTCCAGATATGCTGTGGTAATAATGAAATACAGATTTAGAGGGATTCAATCCAAAGCCATATTTAAGTGGAAATGAGAAAAAAACAGAATCTGAAATAAGATTTGACTAAGAGCTACAGAATTATATCTCTCTAAGTACATCTCATTTTCGCCAGTTACTTTTTCAGCCATTGTTGCCTTTAATACTATACAGCCCTTAATAATAAATTTTCTGTAAATTGCTGTCCCTGCATGCATGCAGGTAAGACTGACTACATGTGAAGCATTGAGAGTCACTATGAAGGAAGAGTGCACATGGCAATAGAATCTGACTGTGATGCCTTAACCACAAGTCTAAACACATACTACTCAGAAGTCATTAAACTGGACCAGAGAGGTGGAAAGTAATCAAAAGATTATTTTGTTTTTACTTCACTAGTTCTTCACATCTTCTGGCATTATATCTGTGATGTCCTTTTACTCTCATGTATGCAAAGGGAGTGAAGTTCTTCTGCTCTCTAACACCGTTCCTTGAAGTACAGACTGATCTAAACTTGCTGTTCAGCCTGCATTTAATATATCTTGAAATATACTAATTTTTCCCAGTTTGGAGAATGGCTACTGAAAAATGTTAATGGCAACATGACAAAACATATAGGGAAGCCATTCATGTAAATAATATTTCCGCTTAGGTCATGAATCAGAGCGCTCCATGGGTTCTGTTTTGTTTCCTCCAGATCTGAGCAATTCTTTACCTTTCTACATCCAAGTGTCCTTGAAACATTCTTCTTCCTAGGTTTTCTACACAAATGATGCTTTGCAGTTTTTCTTATAGAGTTTTTCTGGCCCACTTGTCTGCTTCTGCTGCTTAGACACGTTGATTCATGTCCTTGTTTTAAAATTAATTTGCACTCTGATGGCTCAGAAAATCTTTTCCAACCTAATCCAGTAAGCAGTATTGTCTGAAGGCTTGAGCATACTTTGCTCTGTCTCACACTGACCACAAAAATGTTTAACAGTCTTTAAATGAATTTGATCAAATGAAGAAATTTTGTTAACAGAGCAAATGGGAATTTAGAGTCAGATGTGGGAGGCTGCATCTCTTGCATTTTATAATCAGCCTGACTCACTTCAGGCTGTGTGGGGGCTGCTCTTCAGCTCATGAATACCACCATATCAACACAAGATTCTTTGAGGTCCATTTATCTGTCTGTCTATCTGAACTCCCACATTGTTTCTTAAGTGCCTCTGGTGCATGTTGTCCATGCTCTTGGCACTTATTTACAGCTTTATGCTGCAGTAGAGGAAGGAGGAATAATTTCACCATAGCCTAGCACACCTAACAAGGACTCTACTTTTGATATTACTTTCAATTCTAATGGTGATTAAAACAGAGATAGCTGACCTCCAATAGTTACTTTGGTGCAACAGAGAATGATATGTCATTGCTCCAGAGAAGACAAGGAGACATACATTTTAATGAAAATTATTTGAATCTATTCTGAAGAGAAGTCACAAGGGAAGTATATATAAGGACATAAGGCATTTTGGATTGCTAATAAAACTACAGCAAAATCCGACTATACATGGCAAGATAAAACGTTAGATTCTGAAGCTGAGACAGGGGAAAAACAAAATTAATCAAAATCAAGAGGGAAATCAGAAAATATTCTTTGTAAACTGAGGATAATTTGGGTTCTTTGGAGGAGGTTGACCAGTATTTAAAGAGCATGTGTATAGCATTATTTTATTAGAAACCTTGTGGACCCTTCCCTTATATCAGAGCTGATTAGAGACCAGAAGAATCTCAAGTATCCTTGGGCAAACTAACAATCTTGCAGGAGGTGCTTTGGGAAGGTTGGGCCATGCTGAATAGAATTCTAGCGAGCCGTGAAGAAAGGTATATACAAGAAGGTACAAGAAGGTACAAGAAGATATTGGAAAATATGACTCAGAGGTATTGGAATAATTTGTTGAGGAGGTGATGAAAATGGAGGATAAAAGGAAAATTTCACTTGGGCTTCTGAAGCTCACCCTTGTCCTTTGTAGCTGGCATTTATGTGGCAATAATACAGATTTTAATACCACTTTACCATAGTAGAAAGACTTAGTGATTAATTTATGTAATCTCTTTTGTTAATTTAAGCAGCTGATTGCAGCCATCTTCTATAACGAACTGCTAAGATTTAAATTAAGGTTACTTTAGTTAGGGAGCTATTAGAGACAAAAAACCCCATTAGTGTCTCTGAATCTGACAGTTTGGAGAAATAAAGGAATTTATTCTAATATGTCTCTATATTATTGCTATTACTATTATTATTACCACCTTCCATCAGATTTCATTTGCCTGAGAGCTGTATCAGCAGACTGCAGGTTCTGTTTTCTCATCATCCTGATCAGTGCAGTCATGATATACAGGAAGAAAGAGGAATTCATGCTTATAAAGCCAGTCTCTACTCTCAGTAGAGTAGACCATCAGATTAGCCAGAAAGCACTTTAAAGAGTAGAGAAGCTAATTAAGACACAAGTAAGATCTATAGTACCTCCATGGAAACTCAGGCTCATTTATGAACTGCTGCTGTTTTTATGCTTGTTATGTGTTTTAGGTTAAACAGTGTTTTTAATGGCAGGTTTGTTCATCACGGAGGAAATTGCACAGACTCATCAGCATTAATGCACCAAGGAAGAAAATACAGGCAGAAATGTAGTATGGATGTATTGCCAAATATGAAAAAAGCATTCTTAGAGACAGAAATAAAACACACGTGCTCAGCTAAACATTTTCATATTGTGAAGAAAGAAGCTGGTCTTTGGCCTGACCATTCTGTGTCAGACCAGGGTAGGTAAAGGCTGAGAAATCCCAGTCACCCCTGGATTATGTGGCACCAAGCAAATTGATGGAGGGCATAGAGCAAGTAATTTTCCTTTCTGGCACTTATTCTAAACCGTACTTGTAGTGCTCACGTAACTTTCTTTAACTTTAAATGCTTGAGCGGAAGTAATTTTGCAATACAATTAGCATAATTATTGATTTATCATGCATCATCTGCTCCAGGTTAAATGTTTGAGCCTTGATGCTTACTGCGAAGTTAATTCAAGGTAGCTCATGATCTTTGTCATGTATGCTGTGGGATTTCTCAGACAATCTTTGCCACAGAGCAGGGCACATCTGATAACTCATTACTCTGCGATAATTTTTTGTGTTTCAAAGTCCTTTGGATTCAGACCTATTATGCAAATATTTGAAGTATTCAAAAGCTATGTAGTGGGTGCATAAATCATGAGATTGCCATAAAAACAGAGACATACTTGAACAGACTGAGAAAGAATGGAGATGTAACTAGAAAGAAAGGTAATAATAGAGGCAGGGACAGACATAGAATTAGAGGTAGGTATATTTATGGTTCTTTTTGCTCACATTGATTCAGGCCTAATTTTCAAGACCTTTCACCCAACTATTTTCATAGTACATAGAAGTGAATTAAAAAAAATATTTAATTAAATTCATAACTTTCTTTCTTGTTTCTAATAAACCATCAAATTATCTTGACTGTTTGCAACAAAATCACAGCATTCAGCAATTCTGTGTTTTTTTTACACAACTGGTCTTCAGACTTCTCCTGACTCTAAAACTGACTTCATGTTTAGCATGTTTTGAAAAATGGAGGTTATTTTGCACAGATTCTTTGAGAATGGAATCTCCCTTTAAGCAGCATTGCAACAAATGTACTGTTGATGGAAAGAATTATTTTCATCTCACCTTCCCATATGGTGCTCAAAAAGAAATCCGATAATCCAGTCTTAAAAGAGAATTCTCTATATTCAGATATTGAAAATAAGAAATGGTGTGGAATAGAGGGTGGGGCTTGCTGTTGGAATGATTAGAACATGTATAAACATTGTTTTTCTTGTAAGAGATATTTAAAAAGGAGGTTGAATTGATCTGAATGTTTTTGAGATAGAAGAGTTTGATAAGTAATCCACTGAAGAAAATTGATACCAGTTGTTTAAAATCAAACTGCAAATGAACTACAGCTACTAAAAAATGTGCTGCTTATTAATTTCTTTAAAATAGCATCCTAACTCCTGTTATATTATCCTGTTATAATAATATCCAGCTCCTAACTCCTGTTGTATTCTAATAATGACAGAGACCCTGTCTGCTGGGTAAGCTTATGACTCAAATTCACTGATTTCAATACATTTGTATGTTCATACATTTTTCTTCATGTGTTTCTTTTGCTTTGTCTTTAATTATACTCAGAAATGAGAGCAGGCTGTGGACTGAAACCAGGGAAGTCAGGGTCTTGGAGCTTTCTTCTTTATGGAACCAAAAGAAAAATGTTAAACTACCAAAAAATAGTTATACTCTCCTGCCAGCTTCTCCTGGACATGTTCTGATCATACGTCCTGTAAATCTCCACACTAACTTGAAATGCTGGGTTTAAAATCTCCAATTTTTCCAAATTCATAGGTTCCTTAGATCTTCCCGAATAAGACTGTACTTACATTTAGATGAAATTCTTACAGTACAATTTCTCTCAGCTTTATAGTGACAGTAGCAGTGACATACCAAAGTCATAATCAGTTCATAGCACGATGTATAACCCACTCTTCCAACTTTGCTATCATGAACTTTTGTGTAGGAGGATCAAATGTTGGCTATTAATGGTTTCTGGAAGAGGCAAATGAAAAGAAGAAATAGGACAATCCTCTCTGTATCTCTCTTAAGAGGAAATCATCAAAAGGAGAGCCTTTTGGTCAAAATGAATACTTCGGCACTTTAAAAAGTCATGTGCAATAAAGCATTTCTGAAATGTCCTCATAGCGAAAGGATTTTAACAAATGAAACAAGAAATTATAATTCCATATCAAAAATTTGAAGAGGGAGGGAATATTTTTGCTGTGTGCAAGCTGAATCAAGTTAATGAGGCATCTAACACTGCGAAAAGAGCGTTCTCTATAAATAAATCCCGTCTGATTGGGATATATTAGTCTTCTGATAACACTCTATAGCATACAGATGCTTTGAATAGAACGCGTATGTGTGCAAATACTCAGATCTATTGGAGTTACTGTTCTCCAAGTCCTTGTCCATGATGCATATTGCAGTCATTTTCATATTTAAGCACTGAATAAAACCTCAGTCTCACTCCACTGCCCGGTTTGAATAGGTAGGTTTAGCAGCTAGGCTCTGTGAAAGCTCTGGAGATCGTATTTCGCACACAACGATGTGGCTAAAGAGCAGCTGTGTAGCCTGTCAGTGGAGGACTCTTCATCTGCTTGCCCCTCTGGTGAGCTCTCCCAACACTTTGCTAGCACTTTGCCAACACTTCGGGAATGCTTGTGCTTTCAAGAGCTTTAAAGAATCAAGGAGTGAGGCCTTGTGTCACAGAATACTTTCCCCCGTCACTATCCTGGTTCTGTGCTTCTATGTGTCATTGAGACTGTGCTGACTGTGAAGGCAGCATGGGTAAACAGCCAGGAGAAAAATTTTATAAAGTTACAGTGTCTGGTAGCTTTCTCAGAAGTCAATGTGTGTTTAGCTTCAAAATCTCTAATAAGAGGGTCAATTAGTTGGGGCTTTTTGGTGGTTATTGTTATTGATTATTTTTTGTGAGGGAAAGGATTTGGAAAGTTTCTTTGAAAAAAGTTTTCTCTTTTTTTTGTTTGTTTCTATGCTTGTTTTTGTTTTATTTTCCAGGAAATGGAAAGGTATTTCTTTGTGAAGTATCATACCTTTGTTTTTCCTTGAAATTGTGCTATAGTTCCCTATGTGTTGTGGATTCACATTTTTCTAATGGATTTTCTTCTTTGGAAATATTATTTCTTCTCTCCCCAGTTTGAGAACAAAGAGACGGGGATCTTTGGAGAGGATGTTCATGCTGCTTTTTTGTGAATTTGTTATCATTTGTCAGAATGATAACTTTGAGTTTTGGAAATATTGTGGAGGAATTCAGAAGCTTTGCAGTAACTCAGAATAAAATAAGTAAATATTCAAGACTTTAGTTCCAGGAAAGACTGGGAATAAATAGAGCATAATTAACATGCAATCCTAAGAAAAAATGTATAAAATACCTATTTTCTTATATATTTCCTTCAAATATAGCAAGGTGTCTGTGCTTAGTGCACAGCCTTTTTTTTTTTTTTTCTTTTTTCTGAAGACTGGGCAGGAGTGGATTTAATTTTCTTTTCTACATAAGAGTGCTTGGTAGGAAAATTAGCTTTTGAATTAAAATGCAAAACTTATTATGAGAGATCAGTTAGTTATTAAGACATTGGTACCTCCCATGCCTTTTGAGGATCTAGATCATTGGACTTAGAGTGATAAGACTAAGAGTGAATAGTGATATATTTAAAAGTGTACCAACATGTCTGGTTAGGAAAAAATTCTTGTCCTGTTGCTCAGGATAATTTAGTGTTATTTATAAGAATATTGCATAAAATTAATGCTTAGAGATATACTTCATCTTTGCTAGTTCTATTTGTGCTCAATTTTTATAGTAGACAAACTTGAATCAAAATGCTTTCTAATAAATCAAATCTTAAAACTCTATGATCACTGCCATTATGCTTTTTGGAGAGGAAGACCTCTCTGAAAAGCTGATATCAATCATTCTTGTCTGAGGTCTGAAGCAAATGTAACCTGCAAAGGCTGGTAGCTGGGCTATCTGCCATCATTGCTGGCAGCATAAAGGCTCCGGATACAGTGTTCTAATAGAGGGAATATGGAGAGAAATCTGTCTGGTTTTGACGTGTGTTAAGATTTTGAGATTAACTCATGTTTTTATGTGTGGAAACAGTGATCTAGATTTCAGGGTCTTTGGATGGCTTTCCACTGCAGTGCCCTCTGGACAGTTTGTTGCCATGTCTACTATTCTAGTTTTCTGTTTTATGTAAGACAATCCTTGTTTTTGAGGAGTGACCTGGGACAATTATTGGTCCAATATCAAAGGGGACAGAAGTTTTGGACAGAGATGTTGGCTTTGCTATTTGAATGTACAGTGCCAGTAAAATAAAGCCACAATGAAGACAGTGGTCAAATGAAATGAGGACAGGGTTGAAACTGCTTCATTATGGTACAAATGGACAGCTAACAATCATGCAGAATAGGGAGTGCTGGAGTGCTGAATACTTAATACTCAGGATAAAGATACACAACTTCAGAATCTTCCAGGACATTTTTAGATTTCCTTTCTGTAAATGAAGGAATTGTACAAATTGCAAATCACTGGATAAAAAATATTTAAAGGGAATACACCTTTAATGTTGCTTATGATGTTAGCAGAAACCCTCATTTTAAGTGATGATTGGAAGCAAGAAATAAGAGCATGTGAACAAGAATAATTATTTTAACCCAGCTTTTATATATGCATTAAAATGTTAACATTATGGCACTCTTCAAAACAACCTATAATAGGAAAATATAAAGGTCCTTCTCTTTTTATGCTAATAAGTAATAGTCCAAAAAACCCCAAACCCAACCTTCAGAAAAAATATACAAAAATGTTTTTCCTCTGAATACATATTTAAAATGAAGACATGATGACAGCTTTCATTTAAGCACTGGACAATTTTTTTTCAGAGTTTGCTGCTGTTCATGCAAAATAAGTTGCTGTGATTGCAACATATGTATTATATGGCACATATGCTACCTCTTAGATAAAAGTGTAACTCTTGTGGTTCCTAGCATTTTTCTAAGGACATACAGTGTTTAACAGTAACAGATCTTTTTATAATACTTTTGCCATGTTTTTGGCAACTAAATATTTTTTCTTTAACCTTTCTCATTCATAAGTTAAATTTGTTGTTAGAGAAAAATGGAGTGTGGAGGTAGAAAGCAACAGTGTGAATAAGAGAGCAAGAGTGTTTTGACTGGCAGTTTTCTCTTTGGCTACCATTTTGTGTTTCTTTGTTGTAATGTAGAAGGGCAATAAATTGCCAGCTGCAAACAAGGGTCTGTTTAGCTGTGTACAGACAATCATATACAATCAATGGCGGGTTAAAATGCTGGTGTGGCACTTTAGAAATTAGGAATAAGAACCACTTCTAAGAAAATGTGGGTTTATTGTCTAATTTCTGACATATACAGTAAAATACATATATTTTCTATCTATTTGTTTGATTGTATTCAGTCTTTAAACCCTTCTAAGGGTGTGGGCTTTGAATTATGGCATATTGAAACATATTTTCACACACATGATAATGAATCACAGCAATAAGATAAATAATCAAAACTCCACCCACAGTATCAATGATTAAGTGTTTTTTCTTGAGAATATTCCCATTAAACCAGTAGAACAAACCATATGGAGGATTTTTACTACATGTGAGTAAGGAAGACAGAAAGCTTTAGGGTTGAACATGAAGCAAACTTTCTTGAAAGGACAGCATTATTTGTTCCCTACTTAAATCCTCAGTAAATGAAGTGGACCTTCAGTTTTCTCCCTCTTACTCCCAGAAATGATCCCATTATACTGGTAGTTCATAAATATGCAGCATGGCCCATCTGTTCTATCTTGTGATTTAAGATAGCATCCTGTAATTCTTTGCGACGTCTGGATCTGATCACAAAGGTAGCAGAGGCAGTGCTGAAGCCACCATTGCTCTCAGTTGTGTTGGCTCGGGGCTCCTGAGGAGCTCTGCCGTGACTCAGTCTCTGTCAGAAGGGACCTTGCGTCCCCGCCTGCTGCCCAGGGTTCAGGAGAGTGCCCTGCTCACAGAGCCCTTCCCGGACATGGGGCTGCTGCTGCTCCTGGAGGAGGGCCCCGTTGTGAATCCCTCGAGCACTTGCCTAGGGATGCTTTCCCCAGATCGGGCCAGAGCACACCGTTACACTGTCAGGCTCTATCTTCAGATGGAGATGAATTTTTAGACAATCTGTAGATCTGAGCTTACTGTCAGAATTATGAAAAGCCTTGGAAGGAATTCCATAAATGTTCAAAAATAGCTATTCATAAGCAACAACAGAATAGATGTAACAGTTTGAGAGATTTTTAAACTCCATTACTTGTACATATTTATACAATATAGTGCCTGTCACAGATAATATACAGCAGATTTATCATGCTTTATTATTTTAAAGAAGAGTTTGATCTCTGAATGACGTATGAAATAAATTGCAAATAAACAAGATGCTGCTTAATAAAACAATTAGTTCTCTGCAGGCACTGGCAGTGTTTTCTGAATTCTTATCAGCCCTGGTTTACAGCTGTAACTTCAGGATATAATAGGAGATTGAATCGTATACAGGCAACAAAACAGATGATCAAATTCACAAGGGATCATATCAAGCTTTTTCCAGTACCAAAGAAACATATTAATCCTTGTCACTGTTTTTTGAAACGCTGTGACAGAAATAAACCTGTACTGTAACTTGGCCCTTTTAATGAGCTTCTGGAGTGTGGGCCTTCTACTCAGCACCTGAAAAACACAACAAAACACCTTTTACATTAAAGATGTGAGGTTTGCTGCTGGCTAAATTTGTACACAGAAGTCTATAAACCAGTGCTCAGCCAGCTGGGAAGCAAGAAAGCAAATTCAGATTCTGTCATGAACTTCACAGACCAATTATCTACTTGGAATCATGGGAGTTTAACAAACAAATACCAGCCCCTGCTGAGCCTTTTCAGTCCAGCAGCTTATGGGTGATTCAGTTGCATCAGAGGCTTTTAGACTGATCAATTCTTAATCACAAAGCGCAAAAATTATTCTCAGACTCATGTCAGTTTCTTTGGACACCTTTGTTAACAATCTGCTTCAAATCATTTTTTTAAAGAACTGCAGACACTGTTTTTATTGACTTGCCACTTGTAAAATGTTTATAGCTTGTTAATTTATATTTACCCCTTTACTTTTGCCTGCAAATCAACATCACTTAGCACAGTTTGGTTACACTTTGTCCAAAGGAAATTACAGAAGCCTGCTATGGAGGTAAAATGAAAGAAAGCTGAGGAAAATCAATACACTGATGATTAAACAGATCGTAGCAAATTCACGGTTGTAAGCTACAGCATGGAGACATCAGTGTGATGCCTATCTAGCGGTTAATGTCCTTTCAGCCAGTTGAAGAAAATTTTACAATAAGGCAAAATGTAACAGAAAAAATATAAGCTACTACAGAGCAATCCTTTTTTTTTGCTCTGTAGGAACAACCCTGTTATTCAAATTTTATTTTGCTATTTGTCTTCACAGTAACTGTAGAAAAAGGTTTAGATTTAAGAAAAAGAAAATCTATTTTATGAGAAAATTTGCAGTGGGAGTTTTAAAGAACTCTGACTTGCAGTATCATTCAAATCTACTGTAAAAGCTCTGTGTTTACTGTTATTTTAAACCACTCTTTTCTGTCAGTGAAGTTCAAGTGTGAGAATTTCTATTTTAATCTTCCTTTTGCTTTAATTAGAAGACAAAAAGGTATAAGCCTGTTTCTAAACAAGTATCCTAACAAGAATGAAAATATTTAGTGTAAATTGTATATTGTTTAACAAAGTGAGAATCTGTCACTGCTCATTTTAATAGAGAAAATTTAGACTAAAAATAGGCAAATGGGGTTTTTTGCATAGTCAATTCTTGTTTACATTTAAAAGCATGGAAGAAGTATTCAAGAAATTGACCGGGAAGAAGAACAGACTTGGGAATAATAACCAAACACCAGTACCAGAATAAAGGAAGAGTCCTGAGTGGGTCCAGAGACTTCAAATTTGTAGACACTTCTAACGGGACAGGTTTCCTCTCTACTACCCACTGCAGTGCCTCCACAGCACAATGTGACTCTGTGTGGTGTAGGTTTACTAACCAGTAGCCATATACAATAGATTATGTATAATGAACTCGAAGCGCTAGGCTAAAATTATCATTATTGATAGAACAGGGATGTCAGAGAAGAATTGGTTGCAAACAGAACAAAACAACTCTGGCCTGATCTTTTGCGTATCAGCATATGCCTATTTCAGGGGGTTTCAAAGGCTGGTGTAAGGAGATGGCCCACAGAGATGGCCTCATTCCCTCCTAAGAAAGGATATTCAGGGAGAAAGGAGATTATTTCTCCCTCTCACACAGCTTAAGGATCCGCAGAAAATGTTCACTCTGGTGAAGGAACGTTGCTGACCTACTCCTTGATTTCCCTGCCAGCCTGGAGCCTTTCAGTTGCCTTGCCCCGGCGGTGCTGGTGCGCTACCGTGGTGGCACAGTGTGGGCAGGGTCTGGCAGGGCCGGGAGGGCAGCGGTGTCCATGCGCTGCCAACTGCTCCGACCACATCCCTCAGCAGTCCCCAGAGCTCCACCGAGTCACCACAGCTGCATTCAGCTTCCTCCTGCTCTGCTCTGTTTATCCAGAGCTGTGCCTGTTTACAGGCTCACGAAAAATCAGCAGAAGAAAACACTTGGGCCTTACTTCTGAACTCTAATGCAATAATGCTGCTCCTCACAGATGCATACCGCCTTTCTTTTGACAATTTCCAGAAGAACCATGGTTTTATACTTGAAAAATAATCCTGAAATTCTTTATTTTAATTAGGAGAGTCATCATAAGGAGAACATGAAGTGCCAGAAACTTTATCTGTGTGCTAAGCTACATTCTGCTGCTGATTTATTTATATGATGGACTGTCTTTATTTAGCTGATAATTTTATCCTTTATCCAGTCTTAAAAAATCTGCTGTTTTTCTAAGAGGTTCTGCACCAAAAAAGATTTTTGTTTTGGTTTGAAGCAGGTAAATGCATAATTGCTTTAATAAATAACATTTAATTAGTCAAAAACCAAATAATCTACAACTAATTTTTCTGAATGATAGCATCTTGTAACCTGTGGTGTCATCTGGGGAGCTATAGGTTCAGCAGTATTTTAAGATGTTTAAAAATTCCCAGTAAAATATAGACCAAAATATTCTCAATAGAAAAAAAATGTAAGAGTTATAAATAAAAGTTATAAAAAGAGTTATAAAACACAAATAGATTTCAAAGAAAAAATAATCTTTTCTGAACTCAACCTGTGCAAAAATCCAGCCACATTTCATATTTTCATTTCAAGTTGCAAACTCAGTACAAGGATGAAGAAAATTAAAAGAAAATGCAAATATAAGAGATATTAAATATATAATGCAAAAGAAAATTAAGATAAAATACATTATTAACTGAAAATTTGTCGCTTCCACAATTCACATAGCAGTTTAAAGTAAAATCTCAACTAAAATGTCTTAAAAAGTTTTAGTGATGTTTTCTGTCATTGAGATCACAAACAGGAATTAGAAACTAACCTTTGAAAAGATTTACTTATAGCGAACTGTATAATAGAGTGATAATTTTACTGAAAGATTTAACTTCTCCTGTGTTTTTCTCTAATTCTTTATCTAGAGCTGTAATGAATAGGATAAAATAACTGATAGTGAGAGTTGTAGTAAAACATGTCTGCATGATATTGATAGACTAAAAAGTGAAAAAAAAAAGCTACTGGAAAATGTGGGAAAAGATCCATGCCAGAATCCTCTTGGGTTTGCCATTTTAATTGTGCTCTTGGGTATGTAGTTTTCAAGATTTTCTTCAGTTGTGGCATTGAAGGAAAAGTAAAATGAAGTGACAGAACAGATTAGAAGGCGATAATGGAAGGGAAAGTGAATAAACCAAGTGTAAACTTTTGAGAGGAAACACTAGTGTAAAGCCCACTAGTTATGTGCTATTTTGAAAAAAATTTTGTAACTCCAACACTTTGATGAAGATGACAAATGAACTTTTTTATTAAGTAGTGATACATATTCAAGAGTAAATATGAACATGTTACCAAAACATCCTTTTTCAAGGGGCAGGTTCTTTGAAGTTACTACTAATCTTTGCTATTTATATTAAAATTTCACAATAAGTTTATTCTGAAGAAAATACTCTACTGCTATTCAGATGCTTACACGAATTCTATTGAACTATGATATGCTATTTATGAATGGAATTCTTGTTAATTTTGGCATATATAATTAATTTAATTATGGAAAGCATATAATTAAAACAAAGTATAGCCATAATAAATGTTAAGAGTTTTTTTGGTAGCAAAAAAACCAAATGCAAAGTAGTATATTATGATGTTTGATGTAACTCCCTATCAGCAACAAAATTCCTTGAAAAACTCTGAACAATGCACTTTTTTTTTAAACTTTGTCAAGCTTATTAGCTTGCTAAAGATCTGATCATTAAGAGTTTAGATTGTTTCTCTGTTAAATCAGATATGCCTCCTACAATTTTTACAATGCTTCCTTTATAAATTAATTGTTCTTCAGTTATTTGTTAAAGAATCTCCCCCACGTGAAAAAGCAAAATCTCAGTAGATGCGGATTTTACACTGCACTAGATCAATCCCAATACCAGTAAATGGATATTATTAAACAGCATGGGGTAGTGCAAACTGGGAAAGAAAACTTGTAGTGTGCTGCCTTTGAGCAGACCTGGCTTGCATGCTGTGACAGGGCAATTGTCGACATGCTTTTTCATGCCAATCTGCAGCTTTTTCAACTCTAGATGCTATGGCAACCAGGGTTTAACAGACTAAGCAGCTAACAAGCTTCCCTGATGGAATTGTCTGGTTGTATGATTGCCTTGTCTTAGTGAAAATATAAAATAGACTAAAGACACTTGTGGACATTTGTCAAACTGATTATAATCTGAACACTCAGCTCATAATTATCTGTTATGTATTGCATAGTATTGACCGTCAGTGTTTTCCATGATGTCTGTAGAGAACCCAAGTGTCTTTCTGTGCACCCTGTTTCCTGTGAAATGAACGGGTTTTGGTTAGGCTAAGTTGGTCAACATAGCAGTTAAAATTACATGGATATAGGAAATAAATGCCATTAGTTTAAAGGTTTCTTCCCCCTCTTTCTCTGTTTGTTTCTTTTTTGTTTTGTTCTGGTTTTTTTTTTTTTTTTTAGTTTGCTATTAAAATAAAAGAAAGGAAACAAAAGAAAATTTTAAAGTAACACTATTCTTTACAATCATAAAATTGGAAAAAAAATGACATTTTCAGGAAATGGTTTTAAAAATCTGTAAGTTTCTTTATCAGGTAGTTGAGTCTTTTTTGGCCCCAAGGAATGGTTTGTGTTTTTTACTTGCTTGTTTGTTATTTTTTAATTTATTCTCAGAAGAAAAGGGCATTCACCATAAAATACGGGCCTAAGACTACATGTTTCCCAGCACCTTTTACAAGCTGAAATCTGTGGAGCTCATTACTTTGCAAAGACTGCTTGGCCACTTGTAGAACACTGCTTTATTGTTTTGAATCTCTTTCAATTCTATTGAAAGCTAAGCAGAATGTTTTTACTGTGGTATTTTCTTGTTGTTATTGATTGGTTGGTTGTTTGATTTGTTTGTTTGCTTTTGTCCTGAGGTGAGAAATTCAGATTTCATATTTTTCTATGTGGATTTTTTTGCGGCATTTTTACTCATACTGCATTTTGGGATGAACCTTAGCAGGCTACAAGAAGACCCATAGGATGCAGGTAAAGTTTGAGTTCACAAGTGGGACTTTTGTCTTTGGCAGTTTGACTCTTGAAGTTATATCACTGCAGATGGTCCTGACTAAGGGTATCCTCTCAGTGATCTTATTTTAGGGATGTTGTCTGCTACTGTACCTCTGTGAGGCCAGCAAATACCCAGCTAATTAGGCCAGCTAATTCATTCTTTCCTATAGGCAGTGGAATTCCTTATCCAGTTGTGCAGGTTGTCCTCAAGGCCTCATGAGTGAATGTTACAAAGGTGAAGTGTTTTTTTCATGAAGGAGAAGGTGAATGTCATGGACAGGCTATTTGCAATCAGGCATTCTTCTTGCAAATATGAAGAGTTCCAATACAATATACAATTCCAAGGTGAAAGAACAGTATATTGTTAAGTGAGCAAGGAAAAATACCTAACAAAGTTTTATTTACTGAATGTATAGACTTGTTAAATGTTCTGATATTTAAGATTCTGAATTCATGTGTGGTTCATAAGTATGCCCACGTGCTCAAGAAGGAGATTGGCATCCTGGCCTTTATCAGCCATAATGGGGCCAGCAGGGCCAGGGCAGTGATTGTCCCCCTGTACTCAGCGCTGGTGAAGCCACACCTCGAGACCTGTGTTTGGTTCTGGGCCCCTTACTACATGAGAGACATTGAGACATGATCATGAACAGAGAAGGGCAATGGAGTTGGGGAGTGATCTAGAGAGTAAGCCACAGGAGGAGTGGCTGAGGGAGCTGGGGCTGCTTAACCTGGAGAAAAGGAGGTGCAGGAGAGACCTTATTGGTCCCTACAACTGCCTGATAAGAGGCTGTAGTGAGGTGGAGGTTGGCCTCTTCCCCCAGGCAGCTAGTGATAAGACAGAGGAAATGGCCTCAAGCAGCTTTAGGGGAGGTTCAGGTTTGATGTTGGGAAGAATTTCTTCACTGAAAGGGTGGGTAAGCATTGAAACAGGCCATCCAGGGAAGTGGTGGAGTCACTGTGTGTGGAAGTGTTCAATAAATGTTTGGGTGTGGCACTTAGTGCTATTGTGGTGTTTGGTCAAAAGTTGGGCTCAATCATCTTGAAAGCCTTTTCCAACCAAAATGGCTCTGTGACTTTACAACTGTTAGTTTCTGTTTCCAGTTCGTACTGATGAAGAGTCAAAAATGCATCTTTGATAATAGGGCATCTGTAAAAGGCTTAGTCTTTTGCTCTTCCAGCTTCGGAAACCTTCAAAGAACAACTTTCTGTATAGCGTTAGAGACATCCAACAAAGCCAATACCTTCTTTTAAGCAACCCATTAGATTTCTACCCAGTTGGCAAGAAAGATAAGGCCATAGTCTTTGCTTGATTGTATAAACCCCAAACCAACCTTTGTAAGCTACTCTTCCAAAGAATCACTGTGTTCATCATAAGTTTTATGTTTTTTTCATATAAATATTTTGGCTTGACATAATATTGTGTGATAAAATTTATTTATATTTTACATCTTCAGTTGCACAGACTTTGAAATGTTTTGCAAAAGGACTTTTCTTGTTTTTGTTGACTGAATGGGAAAAATATCATGGTGTCAATACTCCAGTGTCCAAATAATTAACTTTGGCTGTGGGAAGCAGTAACTGTGACCTGTGGCGCCTTTGGTCACTGTCTCATATATGGGACTTCCAGGTCTCAGCCACCATCTAGCCATAGTGCAAGTCATTAGCCTCTTTTTGGCCATCTGACTTGGTGCATGCACCATTCATACTATTTGAAGTTCACTGCACCTTAAAACAGAAAATACAAGTTTGCCAGTTACAGGAAATCTTTTTTCATTAGTTCAAATCAAAGATTCCAATTAAAAAGAGGTGTCAAGAAAATTTTAAAAAATTACCCCAAGCTCTCAGTCACTGTAGGTGTGATTTACACCCTTCTCCAAGTGTCCTTGCTAATGGCAGTGGGTTGGAACTATATGATCTTTGATGGCCCTTCAATTCCAAACCATTAAATAATTCTGTGATTGTTTTTTCCTTCCTATTAATGTACACATTGAGACTGCATATAGCTGACTCTTGTCTTTGAAAATCAGATTGTCAGGAGGCAAAAAAATTCCCAAATTATTTGTTTTTCTATTTTTTTTTCCTGGACATCCTGTTTTAAAACAAAATTAAACAGAAAACCATTGCTTTTGGTCCTGTCAGCATGACTAGAGGTCTGGCAGATTTTGAACTGTGATGACACTTCATCTTTCTGTGAATATTTACCTATTTAGTCTTAGAAGAATGTGATATGAAATTTTCTAACTATATTTGCATATAGAATTTACCTATAGAAAACACAGATTTGTCTTAAAGGAAAAGCTGAAAGGACATCAAAGAAACAGAAGGTCCTGTAATGTACTCCTAAAAAACATCACCAAAAAGCATTTAGAACACTGGAAAAATGAGAAACACATCAGGAAGTCATAATCAACATACAAGGAAACATCTCCAATATATTACAATAGAACAAAAACTTTTTTTTTAATTGAACACTAAGGATTTTCCTGTTAAACTGAGATAATATTGAAGCTGAGGACTGTCTGCTACAAGTTTCCTTTATATAAACATAAAGATAGAAAAAACTTGACTAAAACCTAAATAAAGAAGTGTAGCATCAGAACATAACTGCCAGTGATCAGAATAAAGCAGTTAATAATGTATATTGCCTTAACTTCTGTCATTAATATAGTGGGACTGGCTAATATTATCTTCATATAATCCAACTCTGCTCTAGGATCTATTCAATTTTTATGGCATTCAAGTAGTACAACAAAGAAATGTGAAAAGAATTCCCAGTAAATGTTCTTCACTAAAAAGCAATCAGCCCATCCCTATATATAGAAAAAGAAGTAGTATCTTTTAAAAGAAAATTTCAGTCAGGACAAAAATTGAATTTTTGGTATGTAACTTATTCTTATAATGCCTGAATTGCTAAAATAAAAGGGAAAGCATTTTAAAGAATCTAACATTTTCAAATTATAGATGAGACTAACATTTTTTTCTTCTATCCAGCTGTGTTGAATCTCAAGTTCTGTGCCTTATTCTAAAAAGGTTAATGCCTGTTTAGAATATATATAGCTGACTGGACATTATTATATGAATAATATATATATAATAAAAATGTTAGTTTATATATATAAACTTGCAGATAAATGTACATATAAAGCCTTAAAAAAGTCACCAAACACTAAAGACAAGCTGACCATTTATATCTTTCTAATTAGATATTAGAATATTTTGTCATTTTAAGTGTATCCATGTATGCATTAATATATGAATACATACTAATTATGCTGGTTTTTTTTTCATAGTGTACAAATAGATTTTTACTTTGTGATCAGATTTCTGATCTTTGCAATAGGGATAAAGGCGCTAACAAATGGATTTCAATTGCTAATTTTGAACTGAAAACACTGCTTCATCCAAGTTACTTCATTTCCCCTGTGATATCCACATAATTCTGATTTCCATATTTTGCCTTTACCTGCCTGCTTAGTGACTTAATGAATAGCTGTTTCTCATGCTAGAATTAAAAGAGTTAACTTTTGCAGAGAAAAGATAGTGTCAGTACTTATTTTGCTTGAAATGCTGGCAATATAAAAAAAAAAAACCAGTAGCAATGGAATGTGTCCTGTGCATTGTATAAGAGAGAGTAATGCTTCTTTATTATGAAAGAACATTAAAAGGCTTTTCTACAAAGGTTTGGCTTCTATAAAAGAGTCATTTTCAGGAGCTTGAAATGGTTGGCTGAAGCACACATCAATTTGTTTGCTATTTCTAGAATATATTTTATCAACACCTTTTCTCTACAATTTACATTTTTCAAAATGTCACTGTTTCTGTGTGAGATACTAAGTATGGACCAATTAACTATTGATGCGTTCTGCCAAGAAAAAATGTTGCGATATAGCATATATACAGGACAGAATAAATATTCTATGATGGAAACGTGGAAATTACAGGCTACTGGTGAGTAATGCATCTTGAATATTACCTGAAGCCATGAGTCAGATGCTAATTATTAATGTAGAATCTGTTATAGAAATAGTTGAAATTGGGGAGAAAAAAAAGAACACAAAGTCATCTAACATTTTAGTTTTTATCATTTCTAGAGGAAAAAACCATCTTACCTAACCTGTTTTGAAAATGTATTCAGCTAGGAAAATTTTTAAATTTGGTTTATACAGCCAGAATGGTTTCAGCACAATCAGACTAAAAGCCTCTTAAAAAATCTCTACACAGAAGGAAGTGTCTGAAAAAGTTAAATCTTCTCTGAAGCGACACTGAGGCTACTCTATCCAGGTGAGGATGTGATAGAAAAAAGAAATGGGCTTTTAGAAAGTATCTTATAATCAAAAGTATTTATTGTCCTTTTTAAGTGGTCTGGAGAGTAGTCCTCTGGAGCCCTTCAGGTTTTTTTTTTTTCTGGTGACTCTAAAGTAGGGACTGAGGAATGCCAGAACATCTCATGCTGAAGGCAGTTCATAGGTACTTGCTGGTGGTTCCTATGTTCCCCGTTCTTAGATAACTGGCTATTAGTCCAGAAATCATGGGGTTTGGCAGTAACTCAAATACTAGTAGCTACATATTGGTAGAGAATGGTTGGGCAGAAAGTGATTCTTCTTAAAAAATTACTTTGGGTAAATTTTAGTTATTGTCACCAGTTTTTGAAACCACCATGTGGTATCACTAGATGATGAGTCAATCTATAGTAATTTAAAAAAGAGTAAATTTTTATGGCAGCTGTATCTGTATGTTATTTCATTTCAAAATGAGGAAATGCCTCTGTAAATACACACCCATTAAAAGTGGTCAAGATTAGAAGCCTTATATAACCTTAAGGTAGCTGCTGGGTCTCAAGAACCTCTGTAGGAAACGGAAAAAGAAAGTGGGAGATTGTAGTTACATATATTTTTTTCCCAGAGCTGAAGTTTCTGAGGTCTTAGTCTCCTGACAATCACAAAGATGAGATGTAGCCATAAGTGCAATCTTATGCTGCCAGAATCCATGACACGAGCTGGCTGCATCAAAGGAAGAGATTCTTTTAGAGTGAGTGACTATTAAGGAATTTGGGTGATGACATGTAATCTTTCACAAAGATGCTTATTGAAAAACTGTCCCTCATATAGGCACAACCACTTCTGAAGATCCTTGTCTTCAGCCCACTTCAGTAAAATTCAGAACTCCTGCCTGTGCTCAGTTGCATATTTTGTCCTATAGGACAATTTGTGGGAGTAAACCACCAAGGCTATGTTCATTCATATAAGTAAGCATGGTTTTGAAAGATAAAACCTTTTTTCATGTGGGTAAAGCAGCACATGTTTGCACATGATTGGATTCTCTGAAAAGACAACTCCACTTTCTCCCGTCACATTTGGACACACTTCTGCAGGCTTTACCCCTATTCAAGAAGTTTTAAATAATGTTTCATTAGGTAAAAACATCTGAGGATAAATGGGTAGCGACATGTCAGACTCTTTACCTCTTGTTTGGAATATCTACTTCAACCATTTCTTTGGTGAGCCCTAAGTTCTATTTTATACTTTGCAGACTTGAATTTCATGGTGTTTGAGTATAGCAGAACTGCAATATTAATTGAAATATTCACTTTGGATAAATGTTTGAACTAGTCTTCAAGATACTGTGTGTTTTGAAAGTTAAGTGGACAGAATTTTAAAAATAGTTGTGCTGCCATCAGAACTCCTTTCTCCTGTACAGAGACCTTCTATTACTATTGGGTAATGATGTATATAACATAATACATTAATGTTGCTTTAATGTGTTCAATTGTACAGAAGAATGTAGTAATTAGGCACTAAGGCATTCTTTTTACTATGACTTGATGAGGTGGTCAATTACCTGTGCTATATGACAGCAAGTGGTACTATTGGTTTAACTTAATAAGTACATTGACAAAAACGGCCACTGTGATGTACATTAGTTGCGCTTAAAAGGTTCCTTTGAGTTATTACCAAAGTAATACCTCAAATATAAATTAATTTAATTTGTTTAGAACAGTTTACACTTTACACATCATTAAATCTTTTTCTATAGCAGATTGTACAATACATTAGGTAAATTATAAATTTCTAACCAAAAAGTGAAAATTTGGCTACTTAGAAAAGATCAAAGGTAACAGTTTAAGCAGAACTTGCCTTTAACTGAAGCTCTTAAACTAAGGTTGATAGAAAACAGTTTTTGAGAAGAAGTAATGAATACCGATTTATATAAAATGCTGTTCACTGTATTTTCCTTTTTGTATTAAACTTAATGAATAGATATACCTTTTTTTATTTTGTGGTACCCTACCATTAAATGATACCATATTTTTTTTCCTGCCTAAATAAATTCTAATTCTTGTCACTTACTATCTGTACAGGAAGATTTGAGACATTATTCCTAATTGAGATTTTTACTGAATATCTTTTAAAGATAAATTTGTTTTATTCTTTCACCCACTATTTAAAAGGATTTTTCACATTTTTATCTTCTAAAGGAATTGTCAATGAGAAACTAAAACTGCATAGACTATACATTAAAATCACTTTAGTTTTTAAGCTGTCATGAACTGTTTCAAAAAATGCTAAGTTGCTATTGTTTAATGTCTGTCATTTTATAATGCTTTAGAAGTTATCTATCCTGTAAAATTATTAACTGATGCTAAAATTGCCTTGTAAGTATTAGGACAATAGCAATTTTGTAACAGCTGGGACACTGCCAATGTAAGATAAGTACATTTTGCTCTGTAGATTCATAAAGTGCTTTGAAATGGTTTGTAACTGATGGATGGATGCATTTTCTAAGTGTAGAAAGCAATATTTTGTAGAGGGAAATGGCTTGAAAGCTGACACACATGCATGCAAATGCCATTCTCTTCAGTAAGTAATTTGCTTTTTCTTTCAAAAGCATAAATGGCATAGTTAGACACATTATTTTGTATATTGCACATAACAATACAAGATGCACAAAAACAGCAAGTACAAAACATTTCATATTGATAGAGGAACCCATGGCTGTAGTATATGATTAGCATAAATGTATACACACTGAAGAAATGCCTTCAGGATTAAAAAGTAAGGCTGAAAACAGGAAAAGTTCTTCTAACTTCAAGAAATGAAAATATTTAAAATATACTTTTTAGTCCTAGAGTTGTGCCTTTTAAAAATTAAGCTGCATAGAGCCTGAACCAGATCATATGCTCAGTATTGTATGTGACCCAATGGCCCCATATTGGGATTTCATTCTGAAGACAAAATATTTCAATTAATCCTCAAAGTGTTTGCATGTCAGTGACAAAACCCAGGAGAATACTACTCTGGAATATATGTAGGCATGGATATTCTTATAATTTAAGAACATTTTAATGCCAAAATTGATTTCTGATTTATATAATTGTTTCCTATTTTGGTTTATATAATTGTATTGTTTAGGTCATCCGCATCGTAAAACTCACACTAGCCATGAAAACTTCTGGCCAGCTTTTGTAATGATCTTTCATGTAAACCTGATGCTTTAGGTCCTTGCTCTTGGAAATTTCCATGCCCACTCAGCTATCCAACGCTGATGAATCCCAGCTTCACTGAGCAACTGAGAATAACACAGCTAAGCCTATACTGAGTAAGTGAAATCTTAGTCTAGAAAATGGTCCCCAATGAAATCTTTGGAATATCAACTTCAGCAGGTCTACTCAATATAATTAGTGTCAACATATGGCCTTTTTGTTTAAAGGAAGGAACATTTCCTTCACAGAATCTTGTTAAATCTCTCATTCTACAATTATTGTAATCATGACCTCTATTGTTCATAATTTCCACTAAAATTTTTGCTTCTACATCAGCTTCTTAAGATATATATTCCCATTAGATACAAAACAGCCATTAATCTTAATGGAAGCTATGCTCAGAAATGGAGTGGAAAAGGCACCCAGGAGGTTTTGTCATATCTTTAAATTCAGGAACAAAAAAATTGATTTGAGTGAAATTCTGATAATGAATGCACATTGTTGAAGAATTAAAATCTAAAATATATTTACATACCTTCTGAATTTATATTAAGAAGGATTGAAACAATACTTCTACTGGATTATGTGGCAGAATTCATGCTGATTTCATCCTAAGAAAAGCTGCTCATTTTGTTATACTGTAGGAAACTTAGTAGGGTGAATAGCTCATAAGAACAGCTTATCTGACAATCTGGGTCTTAATATGCTTGATCCTTGCTTGTGAACAGATGATATTATTTTAAGAAGTATACAGTCTTTTTTACAATATAAACCCATTTTATTTATTGTTTGTCCCACAACTTTATATTTAAAATTCAAACTTGGAACAGAAAAGTTTGTTATTTACCACATGGCTTTCACTCTTTTTCTGAACTTGATATCTGTAAAATGCATGAAAAAAACCCTTGAAAATGATTCCTTTTTCTTGGTAATAAGCTCTTTAAAAGCATCTTGAAGATTGTTTATGTTTTTGAAGTATTTGAAAATCTCTTTTTAGAATTAATTGTCAGGTTTTTGATTGTAAAATTGTTGGCAACATTATAACACAATGACTGATAAAAAGAATAAACCCACAATCAAAATAAAAAAATCACTCATGATTATTGTCCTTCAGAAGACATTGTTATCCCTATGTGTATTAAAATAGAATAAAATTATTAATAATAGGAATATTTTGTTTTTAATGGAAAATCCTGATTGCAGTTCTTTAGAAGATTGTCATAATACCTCTTTGTTTTGAAGGGTCAGTTTGTAGAAGGAAACGTGAGAAAAACATTTAATCAGAAACTGGCAAACAGTCAGTGGACTGGCAAGAATTTGATGGTAAACAATACTTCTCCATAAAATTGCCAGATTGAAAGGATCTGATGACTCCCACTTCTAGGAGCTACTTGGACGAGTCACAACTATTTTCATATGCATGTGTTTTTAGAAACAAGTTGCCAAAAAGAATCACAAATATCAATTTACGAGAGTAGGTTAGGTGTTTATCTGTATTGTATCTGCCCTAAGGAGAAATTTCAGTACATGGGGTATGTTTGTCACTTGAGATTATGGCTATAACGCACAAAACCTTCTGCTATTTTGATAGCTGCCGTGACTGGAGTCCATAGGTTGAAACTGAGCCTTGGAAGACCATATTTTTTTTTTAATCTATAATATATGCAACCTTTGAAACTACCAGAGATGAGTTGAAAATACAACTGATTCAATAACTCAATAAACTGAAGAAAAGTATTGTATTTGCATTGTATTACAGGTTGACTAACATTATAGTTTTCCTGAAAGCAGTATTTAAATAAAATGATATGTGGTTTTGCTTTGCAAAAAAATAAGTAATTTGTTTGTTTTTGGAAAAAAATTAAAATTATGTGCTTTTGGGGAAAAATACATGAGAAAATGAAAACCAAAGGCATTGTAAATACTGCTTTTACAAGCTGCACTTTAAAGTTTTCTTTTCTTTAAATGAAAGTATAATTAATTACTAAGAAAATGAGAAAAATATTTTCATTATTTTTTTTCCATTTCTCTTATGTTTTCCTTAAATTGTATCACATAATTTCCCTGCATGTTAAAATCATTCTTTGTAAAAAAACACAGAGAAAAAAAACCCCTCCCTAAACCAGGTAAAAAAATTAAAGTCTTGATTTCCCCACTTTGTCATTCTTCTAGAAATTATGTGTGTGTGTGTGTGTGTGTGCACTGCACACAACCTTGTGTCAGTCCTATTGCTAAGCAATAAACATAAAAAAGTTCTTTAGGAACCAACTGTTCTTAATGTTATTTAAAAATTATGCTAAAGCATTTGTGAATAACACGAAATCAGATTATGTTTTATTTGAAGAAATAAGTAATATGAACAAATATTTTGAGTACTGTTTTCCCAGAGTGTGCATATTGACAGTGTTTAGTTACCATATGCAGTACAGTGCAGGAAAAGTACATCTTTGGTTTTAAGATGATGAAACTACTACTTCATTAAATAATGCTAATTAGAGGGAGAAACTAGACATCACACTGGAGACAAAAGCAATTCTGTTGTCCCAGCTTTCCAATCAAAACCACTGGAAATTCTTTTTCTTAATCTCATAAGGAGCTTGAAATATCTGTATACAGCAAAAGTCTTCAGACTCCTAAACTGGGATTTTTTTAGAGCAGCCATAATGTTTGGATTAAAACTCCCTTTGTATCTTTTGAAAAAAGAAGAAAAAGTGTCCTAATGGAAATAGTATAAATAACTGAGACATACTGTGCCTTTGGGAAAAAACTGTTTATGAAGAAAATGCTTAGTGAGAGTTTGGCCATGATTTAGGCACTACTTTCAATTCTTCAGTTTGGCCTATTGTGAAGCAGGTGGGATCATTTTCTTTAATACAGTTTCTGCAATTCCATCTCACTGTTATTTTAGCTCGTAATTAGGTGTCAAGCATTCTGAGCAGGTTATACAGAATATATACACTAGTGATTTGAATAGGTTTTATGTACTCTAGCTATCAAGACACATTAACCTTTAATCATAACAAGGCCTGAAGTCAAAAGAAACTTGGTGAGAGGTTCAAAACCATAGCTTGCCACACTCATAAGTCCATCATTCCCAATTTGCTACTTTCAGGCTGTGACTCAATAGCTAGTATTATAAGACTGAGATGAAACAGTAAGGTAGTTGTAAATAAATCATTACACCCAAAATGTTTTATTTTCAGAATGCAATGGTCCTGGCAACAAAAAGATTTACTTCCAGTGAATCACTGGCAGGTACTTTCACATTCTAAAATTATAAAATATGTGAGATTCTGGCAGGTTCACTTATCTCCTCAAAATGTCTTTTATAAAATTTTACACATCTGTCATACTTTTTATCAACTTCTTTTTTTTTTTTTTTTTAAACCATTTTGCATGTATTAAGCAATTGAGTATGAGCATTCTCTAAACAGGTCAATGCCTAATGTCATCATCTTTTTTACAAGACAGAGAAGAAGACAAAGTTTCAGTGCTGGTTATTTATGCACCGTCTGTGAAATGGTGAACCCCTTTATCTTCTATTAATTTATATATATGCATTGACATGTATGCATTCATATATGCATATATGATATGTAATACATTCATATATATGTATTGACCTAAATTAAGATTGAGACGGGTCTTATTCACGATTAAATAAGACATCAGTGATATAGTTCTGATATAGTCTGTGCTGGTATAGTCTAGACATTTGAGGCAGTAGGAACCACTTACCTTTTGTAGTAAGGCAGAAAGAGTTCAGAGGCTGCTTAGAAGTTTCTCTAACTTAAGATAATGAATAAAATAAAGAGCTTTTACTCTTTCATTGGCTCAGCCATTATTAGAGGCAATAGACCACCTTGTGATTGCTTTGCAGGAGACTGTGAACTTTATGGGATATAAAGACACAAAACAGAACAAGTTTTTCAAGGCTTTTCTGAGCTTGTCAGGAAAACCAGCTTGTCTGGGTCTTCACACACAAAAAATTTCCTTCCTTTTCTTCCTTCCTTTCCTTCCTCCCTCCCACCTGCCCTCCCTCCCAATGCCTGTTTTTTTCCCTTGCTACTTTTAAATGTACTTATTTGCTATTTCACTCCTTGGTCAGCTATTTTCATTCTGGCTGCTTAAAATTTCAGACCTGTGGCTTACAGCATAATTTTAAAAGTTACTGAAAAGTGGAGGAGATAAAAATATTTTTGGCATAAGATAAATGATGAAATAATCCATATTTACATGAGAGTAAGGGTGATATAAGTATTTGCATAGTGTATTTTTTAACATTACATTGAATTTTCAGTAAAATAGAGAATATTTATTCTTGTACATAAATAAATAAATAATCTCAATTCTGATACTTTTGTAAGAGTGAAAAATGCCAGGTATTTCACTGTACTGTGTATCTGATGCATCTATACTGAACAGTAAAACAACTTTACAGCGCCACCTTTGAGAGTCTCGTGTCTGAGAGTCTGTCTCTCTCATGTGAGAGTCATGATCTCAGATGTCCTTATGATGAAAGGGACTGAATAAAAGAAAAGGACTCCATAAATCACATTTCACTACTGAAATGTTTCATTTGTGTCAGCAGATCATATGGGTCTTCCTGGCCTGGGACTTATCATATGAGAGGCAGAAGAGTGATTTGGAGGTAAGATGGTGAGGAAATAGAACTACTGTGTTAGGTGGCATCAACAAGAGAAATAGGCTTCAAGTAGAGCTCTTCCTGATTGACTGCCAGGCAGAGGAATCTTAATTTCACTATAGTTAAGAGGGAAATGAAGATCATGTTGCAGGCAGTTAAGAAAATCACTCTTAGAATTCAAGGATGCATGGCGGTGTATTTTATTAACGGTTTTCAAAACTGTAGTTATCAAATACCTTTCTTTCACTTCCTGCAGATTAAAGGTCTGAGTTGCTGAACCTGACACCATGAAAATGCAAAAAAAAAAAAAAAAAAAAATCTCTAGGAATATTCTTTTTGTTGTTTATCTGACAATTGGACTAGTTCTGATTTTTTTCTGGTTAGTTTTAATTTTTTTCCCAGATAGTCAGCAATATTGTACATATCTATAATCATAAATTGTCTTGCAGTTGGAATGCTACTATTGAAGGGCAACATGAAGGCTCCTGTGTGACTAAGGAATTCTTATCTCAGTAGCATTACAGCCACATGTGTAGAGTAAGTGAAAAAACCCACATGTATAAGTCCAAAGTTTTCAGTTGTATTGAATGGTTGTTACAGTAACTGGAGCATCCTCTTATCCATTTTATTAAGCCAATACCATTGTAAAAGCCATCAACAGATTAAAAAATTATCATTTCCATGCATCTCAGTCAGCATCTTAATAAAGTCTCATGGTCACAGATTCCATCAGTTATATAAATTGAGCTAAATAGTTAATATTTTCTGAATCCTTTCCTAATTCTGCTGCTGGAACAAGTTGCTCCCCCACCACCCATATATTTTCCTCCTACACGCTACTTCCATTCAATTCCTCTGACAAAATCTTATCAGATTGCATGTACCCCTGTGTCTGATAACTTTTCTTAAGGTTTCTGCATCTGAAACATATCCAGATTTATAAGAAAGAAGATTTACTCTGAATCCCTAGAGTAATGAAAACTTCTGGACAGCTGTTCCCATAATGAACAGAAATTGATTCTCAGAAACATGCAGTGATGGTGGCTTCACTTCCCTGACATGCAAATTATATCTTTATATCTTATATATGATAGTGTATAATATTCATAAATAAATATACATTTATGATGTATAATATATAATATGTATCACATATATGCTAATGTTTTTAAGTTCACTTAAAATGCTGAGGGACTTCAATTGTTTCTGTTTCTGTCAAAGGCAAGCTTAGATTTCTCATGGGTGTAGAGAAGCTAATCTAATGCTTTCTGGCCTGCTCAGAATCAAGGACAACATGTCCTTCAGAACTGCACAGTTTGCACAATATTCATAAGCTAGACAGCCTTTCAGCTACTCATCCTGCGGTGTGCAACTGCTTTTTGATATGTGTTAAGTTCATGTTTGCCTTGATACCTGGGATTTTCTACTTTGTTTTATGATTTTCAGTTTTGCATCCAAAAAGGCACAATAAGAAAGATTCATTCATTCTTATGATAACTGCCTGCCAAAAGGATTTTTGTGTCATCAGACCCATATCTGGATCTTTATTTTGTACAGAAAAAATGGATATAATCCTTTGATTTTGTGAAAAGTTGTGGTAAGGGAGAGCAAGGTAGGAGGAGACTGCTTTATTCATGCATTCTCAAATTTTGAATGGGAAACCACATGAGGATTACAACCTGAAAGGCAATCCACTATAGTATGTGAACTTTAGAGCAGTTAAAAAGTCAACCTTGAGAAAAGAACTAAGTTCTCAACATTACCTCTAATAGAGATAGTGTTCAGCTGTCACAATGCAGGCCAGACTAGGCCACCTAAGTTGGTATAAGAATCCAGAGAAGGAATAAAGTACCAGACATAGTGCAGCGGCAGGTGAGAGACTATTATAAAGCAATTTTCATGATATTTATTATAGACCTCTAAACTAAAAAAAACAGCAAAAGATAGAAAGGAGCTTTACAACAGGTTCTCTATTGTGGGTTATTGTGTTTTCAACTGCAATGAACCTGATAATGAAGTCAGCTGAGACAGAGCATAAAGGTCTCACACTGACAAGAAAAATCATCCCCAAGAATAAGGCAACAGAAATGCCTTAACATTTACTACAAGTACAGTAACAGAGAATAGATTGCTACTAGTGACACTGAAAAAAATAATCAAGTAAGCAAAAATAATGTTTAAGCTCCAAATAAAGGTTCCTGGTATCTCTGAAAGGGCAAATAAAGAGAGAATGTAAGTTTAGGAGTCTGAAAGAGTAATAGGGATTATCAGAAAGCAAATGCTTTGCTGAATTACAGCATGCTGACACAAAATCTAACAGAGACAAACACTCTTTTATCTGGTTCCAAACTGCATTAACAATGATGGGGAGAAGAGGGAACAGCCTGGTTGTTACCACAGGGAGACTAGACTGGAAAATTTTGTTGTCTTCAGCCATCATTAAAAGCACAATTTTCTCACAGACAAAGTCAACATTTCATAGAAGTAAAAGAATTCCAGCCTGTGGCATGCGTCTGTGACTTGCTTTGGAATCAGCAGCTAGGATGAGACTTGAGGACAAGGGCCTTTGTGCCCAGCTGGGACTCTGAACTGCATAAATTTAAAGCTGAACTTTAGCACTGAATCTGAAAAATGCTTAGTAAGGGCTTTTGAAGCCCTGAAAATATTATTTTTCTTTAATTTAAAGTACTTGTTACCTTGTGGCTTTCTGTCTACAGGAGAGCAATACAACAGTTTTAAAAACAATATAGTACACTTCCAACTCTTCTAGAACTTGTTGTAACACCAAAACTAATCTTTATGACATGGCAATCCCATGCCCAAAAGGATCTAATTTAGATTAAAAACATAAATTTTTTTCTCCTGCATTCCGCCAATTATGGATCTGGCATCTTATGTGTTGCATATACACATATTATTGGACATAATAGTCCGGTCATTATGAGCTTCTTTATTAGGTTGGTAATACCTCTTTGTCAGGGACATAATCCATTCTTATGGCACAATGAAGCTTCTGATGGGAATTTTACCTCTGTAGCAGCCGAAGAATCATTTACTTCTTTCAGTTGCCATCACTCCTCTTTGCTGCTTAGAATAAAGCTGTAGGCTTCTGCATTATCAGCAGAAACACCTTTACCTGCCCTCAGCTATCCTTAGCAGAGTGATGCTCATGATCCTTTCAGGGTGGATACAACACACTAGAGCACAACTGCCACATGTAGCAGGCACGCTCTGAGCTCACCTCAGGTTAAAGGAATGCTTTGGGCATCAAGTGAAAAATGCCATTGTAGTTTTCCCAAAACACAGTGACTGGCACTGCTAAGGGTATTTTATAGTAGTTTCATGGTTAAAGCTCTTACTCAGAAATGATCTGATAGAATCAACCTGTCCCACCCCCCAGACGTATAAAGTGGTGCTAGGGAAATGATCCTCTTATGTCTTTATTTATGAGCCTAGGCCCTGGAGTGAGATAAATTGTGCCACTGTAAGGAAAAGGAAAAATCACAATGCTGGAAAAAACATGTAAGGAGGAAAGAATGTGGTTGAATGGCAAATTGTGTTTCAATTCCTGAAGCTGAGTTTCTTATCTTTTTATGAATGATATAATTAAAATGCAGGTGGTAGGTGAGAGTTATCAGATTGTGAGATTTGCCATTCTAGGAAAATACCTATTGACTGAGTTATAAAACTGTGTTATTTATGACCTCATTCTTTTTTCTATAGATGAACCTCTGGTACCAAGGGATTGCCATGCACCAGAAAAAGAAAGGTAATTGAGCAAGGTCTCCTGTTTATACATGGTACTGCTCTAGTTATTAGGCATTCACACAAACACAGGCTGGGATCTGGCCTATTTGAAGTGGCAAAGCATTGCACATATCCCATCCCATGAGTGGGCCAAGATGATATACATATGAGTGAAAAGCAGCCTTGTGATGTACTGAATTAGGTATCTAAGCCTTGGAGAGGGTTAGAAGTTCAAGACAACCTCATGTTGAAAGTTTTGTGTTTGCTAGCCTTTTGTAATTCTCTCTGAAGTGTGCAGGCTTTAAGCTCACTCTTCTGAAAGACCCATTTTTTGGTTAAAATGGAATTTAGAGATTAGACATTATAAACTGAATGCTGCAATGTGCATATTTTTAAAATAAAATTTAGACTTTGTCTGTCTCAAACAATATTTTTAACATTTTAATTACTTATTTTATGTCATGTTAGAAATAATTACTTTCTTCAGTTTTAATTTACTTATCCTAACAGCTCTTTGAAACAACAGATAGCAGGCTATCTCTGAATTCTACCCTGGGACTGAATGTAGAATTCAGGCAGGATAACCACTTTTAATACAAAGAAAATATGCTAAAACAAAGTAATTCTTCAAGCCTCATGTGCAAAACAAAGAATCTATGTAATTTCAATTTTCAAGCTGCTATTTGTCCCTGGGAATCCCAAATAAATAAAAATAAAAAGCAAATTATGCAATCAGGCAACTAGATCCCATCTAAACCTGATCACTAGAAAATGCATTTGATATGATGAAAATGTTTATTTTTACATCACTTCTGTGTTGGACATGGGTCACGATTTTATACTATTTCAGAATATCTTTTATAGCTTTCAAAAAAAAAATTCTCAAGGAGTGACGGATAATTAACAAATTCTACTTGTATTGGACTATTTTACTAAGAAATTCTTCCCTAAGGTTTTTTAACCTTTAATTTATTAAATTCCTTCCACATCTAAGGAGAAAAAAAAAATTTATTCTGTTAATATTAGAAGTTTCATAGATATTTTTGATTTATAAAAAAATCCTTAAGGGATTTGACTTCAGTGCTGAGAAAATGCAACGAAACTACTTCATAATTGGATATCTTTGAGTAGGAGTTTGAAATAGTAATTATTTTTTATTTTAATTTTGTAAAACTTTTGCTTCTCAGGCTAAACAAAAATTATATCTATGAATCCCGCAAACTACTTTCACCAACCAAAAGGATGGATTTTTACTGTTTAACAGTCCATGGTGTCACATTCAAAAACATGTGAACAATTTAAGCATATGCAAGCTTGAGAGCCTGCAAAGGAATATAGCAATATGATGTAATAATATAATAATTTAAAGTGGACTTTTTAGCAAGACAGTCCACACTTAGTCTTTGCTAGTAATTCATTATTATTCACCAGAGAAGCATCTTGTCCTAAGGCAAAAGCCTGACTTAGTTGAAGTCAGTAAGAAAACTCCCACCTACTTCAGTGAGATAGAGATAACATCTCTGGGGCCGTGTTCATTAAATTATATTTTTAAAGAATAATAAAAGAGTCATGGTTTGTTTTTTTTTTTTGGGTTTTTTTTTTTTTGGGTTTTTTTTTTTTTTGGTTTTTTTTTTTTCACTGAAATTTACCCCCAGAAGGCAGTTAATTGCTTTACTGACTAGAGGAGTTTTAAGTTTCAAGGCTGTATATCATAAAAAAAGCTTGAAACTTCAATGTGAAATAAGTGATTACATAGTTTGGCATAATTGCAATATGTCACAAAAAGACAAGCTGTTAAAAACTGCATTAGAACTGGCAAAGTGAACACCTCTGAAGTACAACCAACGTGGTGTCATGCTTGGAACAGCAACACATATGTTCCAGAACATAGATTGCATCAGAATAGAAGAGGAGTTTCTTTGTCAAAGAAAGATATCATCTGATATTCTACCTACACAGCAACAATTGTCTTTATTTATTATTGGTTATGGTATTTGTGTTAAGTACTTTCAGCACAGGAGAGTTCATGGTGACATAGATGTCACAAAAATAAAAGGAAGCAAACAATAGGAAGCAGTAATGTTTGACCTGGGACTGATTTCAGACAACAACTGCTGTTACCACTGCTGTGTGCTTTGTGTAGCTGGTCAGTGCACTGTACATCCCTCTTATACAAACATTTTTTCTTTGGTACATCAGCCTGTAAGCAATACGGGAGTGCTGAGTGCCATTGGGAAATGCTGCTTCCACTGGTGTCTCTTGAGCTTCTTTTGCACTATTACCTATAATTATATAAAATTCCTTTGACTAAACAAATTAGCTTTAAAATTAACTGATCTTCCCTGCAGTTATGACTTCACCAGAAACTCCTCCTATTCTCATTCTCTCAAGTCTTTTGTGATCAGTTCTTAAACAAAAACCATGCTTGTGTGGTCTATTCCACTATTGTGGCTAAGGATATTCTGAATATATAAGGTTGTTTCAGATGACTTGATGACTGGTCAAACAAGGACCACAGACTGTGAACCATCACCCTACATGATTTTATTTATATAAATGTAATTTCTGTTCAAACGCCTCACTATTGGTGCTTATCAGCTGACTCTTAGTATCCTACTCAACCTATGCTTTTTCGGACAATATATGTGTGGCAATTTCATGTCCTGTTCAGATTTCAGGCTTCCAGAAGTATCCTAGGTGACCTTGCTGCCTTTCACATTTGTCTGTGGATAATATCCAGATGTATTTACAGAGAGGCATACCTAGAATAATGCAAAATAGACTTCTCACTTCCTTGTTAACCTTTTCCATCTATACTCTCTCATATATACTTCTATACTCTATAATGCAGTGTCTAGAAGCAACCTACATGCACACTGAAGAAACCTGGTTATTAGCCAGCATTTTCAGACATAAATGTGCCAATTCTGGTTACTGTAAATAACACATAATTACTATAGCATTTCAGATAGCACACCATATTGGCTGACTTCTAAAACTGACTGGGAAACAGCACGACAGGAAGCAGTTGCAACATGCCTCATACACCACAGCTCATCTGAAACAGACTTTTAGGATTTGCAAGGCTGGGCATTCAAAGGATCTTAAGGCCTTTTATTCATCTGACCAGACCCTAAAGGAAAGCACTCTCTTAGGAGTTTTTCCAAACAAGCAGTTCCCTTAAGATTGAGTATGCAGAATTTAGACACTCCGTATAAAATCACCCATTCTTTTCAGGTAATTACCTTGCTTTTTCTGTCCAAAACACTTGAGGAACAACATTGATCGGTAAAGGTGCCATCTAGGCCTGCAGAATCTTTCTTGGTTTCCTTTGTGTCTTTCTTCTTAAATTGATTTATTCTGTTCTTCTGTGTATTTAGCCATTTTCTGGTGGGTTTGCTTTTGTGAATTTGTGTCTGCTGGTCTTAAAACCCTCATTTATTTTTCTCCTTAAAGATATGTGATAACAAATCTTAGAACAGCTTGCTCTCCCATTACTCAGTCCATTACTGCAGCTGACACCATAAAGAGCATGATAAGTTTGAACACACACACAGAAGCCCACAGATCCTAAAAGAATGGGTGCATGTTCCTTTTAATTTTAAGAATATAGGCAGTTAATCCACATTGAACAGAAATTACATTTATATAAATAAAATAATGTAGAGTGATTGTTCACAGTCTCTGGTCCTTATATGACCAGTCATCAAAGAAGTAAATGCTCTGAAACAACCTCGTATATTCAGAATATCCTTAGCCACAAACCTGATAATTTGCTGTGTCCTGGGCCACAAAAAATATAAACCTTGGATTGTTGTTTCAAAAGGTTCATTAATTTCTGCTGTATAGAATATTTACCATTCTTTAAGTAAAAGAGACATTTTAAAATATTTATACTGTATATTTTCATTTTTCCTTAATGACGTCACATTCAAGTCTTAAACTGAATTAGTGTTAATTTAGCAATTAAGTGGGATAAAAATTCAATTGAACAGTGTTTTTATGCAAAAACTGTTTACATCAGGATGGTTTTGAAGCTAAGACTGGAACATAGGAAACTTTTAGGAACATAGATCTTCATAGGAGTTTTACTTAAGATGAGAAAAGAAACTTTGAATAAAAGTTATAGCTTTCACATTCATTGAATCATCTGTCATTTCCACTATACATATGAGAATAACTTTCCCCTAGCTTTATGATGCTACAGGAAGACTGTAGCTGTAGAATGAAATTATATGTAAGTTGCAAATTTCCAGTATTTCTGATATTATGCTTCTGAATTCAACAGCTAACTCATCTTCATCTTTTTCAGAGTACCTTATTTGCACATAAATAAATGTCTGTTCATTTAGAAGTGGCTTAATAGACTGTTCTATGACATCATAGCAATGTGTCCTCTGTTTGCGGGATAAAGCCAGTACATATTTTACTAGCAGTTTCTCGGTTGTAAAAGTCTTAGGATGGTGATATTTAGCATGGTGACCACATGGGCAGATAAAAATAAGCAGAATACTTTTATGCATGATATGCTGGCTGAAAAGTAAGTTATTAGAATTTCCTGTCACAGTATATACCTCAAACAATGAGTTAAGAACTGTATTGAGAAACCTCATAGTTTCATTGGTGGCAAGAAAGTAACATCCTGGCAGACCACACAAAAGCTGGTGAAATCAATGTTCTGTGTAAGCCAAGGGGAGGCTATTGATGAAGTTTTCTTGCTCAAGCTACAGGAGTCATTGTACTCTCAAGCTTTCATTCTGCAACAACAACAGATGAGGAGCAGGCTGAGGTACTCGAAAGGTTTTTTTGCCTCAGACTTCACTGGTAACCTCTCTTCCCAAATCTCTCAAGTGGATGGATGGCAGGATGAGGACTAGGGGAGCAAAGTTCCTCTGACTGTAAAGAGCAGGTACATGAGAACCTGGGGAACCTTAAAGCACTGTGGGACCTGATGGGATGCATCCTAAAGTCCTGAAGGAGTTGGCTGATATAGTTGCCAAGCCATTCTCTTTGATATTAGAAAAGATATCATGACAATCAAGGGAAATCTCAGATGACTGGGAGAAGGGAAATATTGTACCTATCTTTAAAAAGTATTAAAAAGAGGATCTTGGGAACTAGAAACCTGTTAGCCTCACCTCTGTGCCTGGCAAGATCATAGAACAGATCCTCTTAGAAGCTGTGCTAAGGCACACGGAGGACAGGGAGGTGGTTTGGGGCAGCCAGCATGGCTCCACCCAGGGCAAGCCCTGCCTGACCAAGTGGACTTCTATGGCAGAGTGACTCTATCAGTGGACAGGGGAAGGGCTACAGTTGTCATTTACCTCAGCCTTCTGTAAAGCCTTTGACAGGGTCCCTCCCAGCCCTCTTCTCTCCAAATTGGAAAGAGAAGGATTTGATGGGAGTATTAGATGGATTAGGAATTGGTTTCAGGGTAGTGGTCAATAGCTCAGAGTCCCGATGGACATCAATGACAAGTGATCTGTATTGGGATCAGTGTTATTTAATATCTTCATTAATGACTTAGACGAAGTGATTGACTGCACCTCAGCAAATTTGCAGATTACACCAAGCTGAGTGGTGTGATTGACACACCTGAGGGATGGGAGGCCCTTCAGAGGGACCTGGACAAGATCAGGAAATGCTCCCATGAGGTTTAACAAGACCAAGTACAAAGTGCTGAGGAAATCCCTGGTATCAATACAGGCTGGGGGATGAAGCAGCCCTGTTGAGAAAGAATTGTGGGTGCTTGTGGGTGAGGGGATAAACATGGGTTGGCAATGTGCACTTGAAGCCCAGAAAGCCAAAGGCCAGTGTCCTGGGCTGCATCCAAAGCAGCGTGGCCAGCAGGGTGAGGAATGGGACTCTGTCCCTCTGTTTTGCTTTTATGACATCCCAACTACAGTGCTGCATCCAGCTGTGGGGTGCCCAGCACAAGGAAGACATGGACCTGTTGGGGTGAATCCAGAGGAGGAGCACTAAGGTGATTAGATAGATGATGCATCTCTCCTACAATGGAAGACTGAGACAACTAGGACTGTTCAGCCTGGAAAAGAGAAGCCTTTGACATGACCTAAGCCTTCCAGTGCTCTGTTTACAAGGGCATGTAGTGACAGGACAATGGGGAATGGCTTCAAACTGAAAGAGAATAGGTTTACATTAGATATTAGAAAAAAATTATTTACTGTGAGGGTGATGAGGCACTGAAACAGGTTGACCAGAGAATCTGTGACTGTCCCATCCATGGAAGTGCTTAAGGTCAGACTGGATGCAACTCAACAACCTGACCTAGTGCAAGTTACACCTGACCAAAGCAGGAGGGTTGGAACTAGATGATTTTTAAGGTCTGTTCAAATCTAGGCCATTCTACGATTCTGTAAATAAAAATACTTTTCATTCTCAATGGAGGTATTTCCAACTTGAAGATATTGGGTATACAGTTCCTACATATTGGCGTCTTATCACATTCAATATTCTAAAAATGACAAACAGCTACCACATTCATGTCTGTATCAATCAACAACATAGAACAATGGCCCTATACTTTAGATGTTTGAAATTATAAATTGCTTATACAGGTAACAGAGTATAATTGGAACATTCCTTGGTGTGAAATGGTGATGTCTTCCTTTTTAGTCCCTTGTACCTGTAAATCATTCCACATAACACATCTTAAAACTGAAGTGACAGGACTGACGAACAAATTCACACAGACTTCGTGTAACACTTCACACTATATCCCATTGAGTGTTGCAATATATGTCAATTAATATTGCTTCTTTACCTTATAATAGTTTGAACACATTTTGTTCCCTCCAAATTATCTTGAGAATTCTTTTATTTAATAGAAATAAAATTCTGAGACTATCAATTGTCTTTTACATCTCTAGTATAAGGTAATAACTTATCCAGGTGTCAATTCTGTGATTTTCCAAAATAGTTTTTCTAAAATAAGTAGGATTTAAAGGACAGGTTGGTTCATTACAGTTTTTAAAGAAGACTATTGTAGCACTTAAAAGAACTTGCTTTTTTCTCTTAGTATATATTTAAGTATTTTATATAACACGATTTTTTTTAACTTCAAACCAATATTCACTAACTGCTGTAAAAGCATTGGTAGACCATGATTTGCAAATTTGAACACTCCATAATTTGCATATAAAATTCTCAGCAAAGACTTACTAGAAGAGACTTGTCATGAAGTTTCTTCTAATATGGATCCCCTTTCCTGAAAATCATAAGAATCACTAATATAAAAAGAAGTGTTGTAAAAGTGTAAATCACATTATTAAATAATAGCTAATTAGCAAAATGAAATACATTAAAATTAGTTATTTACTTACTAATTTGCAACGCTGTAGATTTTCTCCTCAAAAGAATGGACCCATGGAAGAACGGCAAAATATTTAAATTCTATCTAAGACCTTAAAATAGCACTGAAGGAGAACAGTATCTTTATTGTCTTCAGGAGTTATGAGAACTAGCAATAGTCTATTTCATTAGAATTGTTTCTAGTATTATTTCAAGTCCCAGAGCTCACTGTTCTTAAGATCATCTCAGGGTTTTTCTCTGTAAAAACGGTTTTACAATCCCACAAATATTTGCTGGCCAAACTCACACTATGCAATGCATAATTATTATAAGAGATATCTAAGGACAGATAGCTGAATGATAGGACATTTAATAAGTAGATACAATAACAACAGGTACAGCAATATCTGAGGATAAATAATCTTTTTCTGGCTACAGTAGCAAAGAGAAAATATCAGGAGCAAAGGTGTGCACCCTCTCCAAAAGAAATCATCAGAGCTCTACCTCAACATCTGGGCATAATCTTTAAACCATAAAATGTAGTATCACTCATTGGAGCATATAGCCTGCAGGTGAACTCTCATCCTATGTGCACAGGATAGCATGCAGGAAATTGAGTGTATTATTAATAACTTAATAAGTGAATGTCAAAAAAAGCACTGAGAAGATTACCTCATTAGTTAAATTGAAAATATTTTTAACATGCAATGCATAAACAAAGTATATTTCCCCCTATTTTTAAATTTTTAATATTTAAAATACTAATTATTTTAAATGAGAATGAATACTTTTAACCTTTTTTTTATAACTGATTGACAATAAATTCTATCATGAAATGGTTCATTCCAATTGTAATACTTTTAAACATTGGTTGATTAACATTGCTTTTATGTTTGCATAAAAACAATGTTTCTTTGCACAAATACTTCTATTGATTCTGTTGACTAATCATTTTTGCAACTGTCATTGACGGTGACTTCCTCTACATCTTTCATTTTTCAGTGCCTCATGGTTCTAATGATAACCAGAGGGACTAATTTGAGCAACAGTTTTAAAGTAGTGGAAACATTCCATGCTAAGCGAGCAATTAATTGAAATATTCTCCTCCTATAATACATAGTATTAACCATTCTAAAAATCCTCAACATGTATAAACAACAAAGGCAAAAGTATTTTGATAGATTTACAAGTGCTTTAAAATGTACTTCTCTGAAGTTATTGCACAAATAGTAATAGGTTGAATAAACATTAAGATACTATAACAATTAAAGTGATAATATTGAATATACATATAATGTTAAATGTTAAGTTACAGTTCAAACATTAGTACATGCTGCATAACCCAAAATTTCACACTCATCTGATCTCCATCCCTCATATATTAACTTCAACGTGACTATATTTGTCATATTTTGAACACAAACACTAAAAAATAAGGGAATGAAAAATTAAATACTTATTTGGTATTTGTTTTTGTTTTCCTTCATTAGAAGGTGTATATATTCTGTTCAAAATAGTATTTCCTCCCTGCTCAGGAGCAGATGATTGTTAATATATTATAGTAGGTATCTGTGCACAGAAGGAAAGTTGAACAGTCAGTGGAAAGGTGCAATCCACTGAGTAGCATAATTAAGGGTGAAAAAAGTCCCAGAATAACTTTTAAGTCTGATGATGGATGACTCCTTAACCTGTCAAGACCATACAACATTGGCAATGTGAGCTGATATCTATTTCTGGTATCCAACTAACCACAGAACTCTTGGTAAGACAGAACATTATATTTACAGTGATAGCTCTTTAACTCCTGAGAACAGCTCAATATTTGGTCTTGAGAGTGCTGCCAATCAAATATAAAAAAGGCTGCCTTCAAGACAGCTGGGTACCATTTCTAAAGAGGCTAAAAGAAAACACAGTAAATACTGTTATCAAAATAGATGAGTATGCTCTACACTCTGTGAGAAAAAAATATGAAGGAATAATCTTTTCTACAGCCCTTGGCTGAAATTCAAGGAAGAATGATTTGGTGTGTCTATGTTTGGGTCCCTGAAATTTAATGTTTAGCAGGAAGCAGATATCACCTTTTCTCAAAATTGCAGGTCTTTGACCATGCTCCTCCGATCTGTGAAGAAAGTCTGGCTGCTCCTCAGGAGCACCTCACAGAGACCCCTCTCTGAGAACAAGCAGTTTTTTCATGCCTTTCTACACTGAGTCCACTGCATTTTTTCAGTCTTCTCTCTTCTTGGAAGGAATGCACAAAGGAGGAAAAAACTAGTGGACAGTGCACTAGCCATCTTGAATGTGTAGTGCAAAATCCCCTGTTTCTCATAACAAACAAAGAATGCAAGCTGCTATTAACCTGAATATAAGCAAATGTTTCTGAGATAGTTGTTATTAGAATCTTTCATGGTTTGTATGTGTTTCCTGATGTGCTGGAGCCAGACAAAAATTCTATATATGCATTTAAAAGCTCCCATATAAAGCTTGTTGGTATAAAATGAAGAGATGTCTTGCTAATTGGCATTACTTTCTTTTTAAGTATTTGAAATGGGAGCATATACTTCCTTAATTATTACAGATGAAGCTTCTATTCATTAAGCATAATATTAATATTTTCCTTTTCTTTTCACTCATTACTTCCTCTCAAATATTTGCCACCTTGAAATTTTGTTCAAGTTATACACTTTAAAATTACAAGCAATTTTTTGTGTACTTAATGTTCCATATTAAGCAAGTGGAATTTAAATTCTCGTTTCCTTGATGTTCTGTTTTATGTTAAACAAATTGAGGATTATGCATTGATGGTATAAATATACATATAATCACTTCTTTAATTATGCGTATGATTGCTGCCTAACTTCGTAATATGTTCCTACAGTTACTGCAGAACTAAAATATTTTAATTTTCAAACTGTTTTTCAAAATGTTAATTTGCTTTCATTTCAGGGCTTTCTATTAAATGTATTTAAGAAAAGATCTACAATGGCCTTGATATTGATTTATCTGCATATTAATTGATTTATTTTTCTGTTTTCTTTAACATTTTTTTAATGACAATTTTTCACCTCTTCAAAGGATGGAAATGTAATCTAGAAATAGTATTTAATATATCTTCTGTTCTGTAAATACTGGAAGAGGGAACTTGCTGTGTCATAATGATTATTTCTCTGTACCACACTTAAAATATTTATTATTTAATATTTAATATTTAATATGAAAAAATACTTGCTACAAAAGCATCTTCAGATTTTTCAAACCTGACAAAGGAGATCACTCAAGAGTACTTGTTCCCTGTCCCATTTGTTTGCCAGTTCTGAACTGAATGAGGTGTTTTTCAACCAGGAAAACTGAAGGCAGCCAATAAATTGTGGCAACGCATGTTTGAAGTTTCTGTGCAGAAGGGACCATGCCTTCTGCATGAGAAGGACCACACCTTCAGAGAGCAGCCCCATAGCCCCTCGTTGGAGGCATCCGGAGCTGGGGGCAGGTGCAGCTGGGCCACCCTGGGAGTGCCAGTTCCTTTGGCTCTCAGCAGTGGAGGGCTTCTGACCCTCCTGCTACAAGGGACTGAACGCTACAGAGAGTAAGTAGGTCCTGCAGCAGAAGGCTCCATGATGGAGCTTGAACTGTGGTGTCTCAGTGGATGCGGTGAAACTTAATTGATCGCATCTCAGCTGAGGAGTGCTGGACAATAAATTGTAGCCTGTGAAGACTAGCAGGCGCTAAGCTGAAGGGTACTGTTAGTCCCAAAAGAAAGAGCTGTCAGCTGGGTAGGTAGAACCACATCCTTCTTGGCTTGTTCTCCCTCTGAAAGGTGGCCAGCTGCCAGCTAGGTGGCTGGGAATGCAGTGGGGAGAGATGGCTGAGCTGACTTGCCTGCTTGCTGTTGCTGAAAGGCCAGCACTGTGTACCCACTTCTCTGGGCTGTGCATTTCCCCTGCTTCTTTGTTGCTTGCTGCTTCTCTGACCTCTCTCTGAGCCAATTCAGTTCATTAAACCATGGGTAAACTAACGCAACCAATAGAGGAAATAGCTTTTGGTCGAAATAATGAGTCTGTTTGCTGAGGGGTCAGATACATGCCAGAGATGGAATGCAAGGCAGAGGAGAATGGGACTGCTCCTTTTGGCATCAGAAAGCTGTTAAGCCTGCTCAGTTGTTCCTGGAGCACACACCTCCAACCACAGCCTGACAATGCAGATAGGGCCAATGAAAAGGCTAACCCCTGCTGAAAGGGATGTTCCCACTTCCTTCCTCTCCAGCCTGGCTTTGTGCTTCTCCTGGCACTAATGCTTGTTTAATCCTACCACCAGCTAGTCTGGGGAGGAGATTACTTCATTCTTTTGTTTGTTGGGGTGGCTTTCTAACCTACTTGCTGAGGGGTCAGATGGTGGTAGGAGTGAGGTGGGAGTGCATGGCTGGACTTCCTCTTAGCGTCCCAGTTGGCCTTTGAACCGCTTTAACTGCTTTGTTAGGCTGTGATCTGCCGTTCTGCTGGCTAATTATTGAGAGTAGCTAAACCCCAGAGTAAGATGAAAGCAAAGTGTGCAGGCCTGTAGGCTCAGAGAACTGTTTGTAGGTTGCTGACGACCATTGATGACTTGGATGGTCCTCCAGCCAGGTTGAGGAGTTTCAAATGAAAAAAATCTGTAAGCTGGGTGACTGAAAGCTGGTAGAAGGAGGTCATGCAGCTGAAATGACAGCTGCTGTAATGGATGAGTGGCTTCATGCCCAGCAGCTGTTATGTGGTAGCAATAACTCACTCAAGTATGATTGATTTGTGAAGCTGGCATTACTACAAGTTTATGTGTGTACACATGTGATATGTGCTTACAAGAAGCCCAGTGACTGGAGTCCCAAACTGAGTCTCAGCAGTAATGAAAATTGCAAACAGTAGGTGACCAATGAACTGAGTCTCATCTGAGTGGAACTACCTTTCTAAGAGTTGTTTATAGACATCTTTTGACTATAAATGAAGAAAACCTTCTGCTTGCATTCAAAGATCACAGTGAGGCTAGGAACAGCGCTGAGCTTATGTGCATGCGAACTCTGATTGAGACCTATGCTGTAGGCATATATCCAAAAAACTTTAGATATTATTTTTTCCAAGATACTCCTCTTTTCAGAGCACCTCCCTTGTTTTCCCCAGTGGTCTTTTTCTCTTATCATGTATTGCATAATCCACAACATTTTCTTTGTTTGTCAGATAGGGTGGACCTAATTTCAGCTATTCATTTTGCTCATGTAATAACTGGCCAAGTTAATGAATCAGGTGTGTATAGCATATAGAATAAAAATGATCTTGAGTTTCTTTTTATCTCTGACAATTAGTTATAAAACAACGTTTATAAATATTTTTAATGGTGGGTGAGATTTCAGATTATTTGTAGTAAGGCTATAGATTACAATAAGCAGTTCATTCCCTAGATAAGTTACAGTAGGAGAGAGTAGTTCTCCACACTTAATCTGTGATGACTGGCATAGAAAAGGAGAAGCTCAACCCGGTGAGCAGCAGCTCTGTAAAAAAAATGCTGACAGCACAAGGCCCACTTCTGCTCTTGCAGGCTCACAGCTCACTGCAGGATGGATAGTGATACTGAACTGTTGACCTCAAGCAACTGGCAAGTGTTTTTTCAGACCTGTGAGAATGCTGACCCTAGAAAAAAAGAAGTACTGCATGCTAACTTTGGATTAATTATTTCCTTAGGATTCTGGAAAGGTAAAACTTCTAATAGCTGTGCTGAAGGACAGACTTACCACTCTGACTAGTGAAGACAGACTTGATAACAAGCACTGAAGTAAGCAGGGCAAGCACGCCCCAAGAGGGTGTTAGAAGAGTCTTGTGGCAATATTCTTGATAATTTTTGAGACAGATGTATTGGGGGTGGGTGTTCTGGGGATAGGTTGATTTATGTTGGGGTCAGGTAAAGACCCTTAATGAGGATACGTAGAAAATAAAAGCAGACCTAAAGTGGCTAGTTGCCACTCTGGCATGCACAATCTGCACAGATTTAAATAATTAACACATTTAAAGTCCCTGTATCCAGTGCATTTGCAGAGATCAACAAATTAATTGTATTTGCAGTGAATTGATTTGAATTTCCTTGGTTCTTCTATGACGAAAGTTGGTTTAGGTCGATGTAGTGGTTCTGAGCCATAAGTGCCTTTCGGGCAGTTTCACAGTGAAAAGTAAATGAATGTATGACATACACAGCAATATATAGAAAGTGCTTTTCATGCTTTTCAGACTTACTGACTGAGCATTATAGCAGAATAAAAATTAAAAGAGAAAAATCAAGGTCTGTGCTTTGTCTAGCTGTCAATATAACACAACTAGTTAAAATTGGAAACTAGGAAAGTAATTTTATCCTCTACAGAATAAGACTTTGTTTGAAAGCTACTTTGCATGCTTCATGTATGATCTATCACCTTTTATTCTGAAATTTCATTGATGTGGTTGGAAAAGTTAACAATAAACACAGGCTAACAATTAGAAATATTACCAGTCCCTGTAACAGAAGTGTACAAGTTCTTGCTCCATTTGCACTAAAGGATGTACTTATTTCATTATACAGGTAGTAGCTACTGAAACATGCAAAGATAGTTTATGTTTTTCATTGGTGGGCAAAGGAAACACTGGATGAGCTCTTAACAATGCAGCTTACATTAGACCTGTAAAGATTCTAGAAATACAAAATGTAGAAATTTAATCTTCTCCAAACTTCTGTGACATACAGACTGGGAAATAAGTTGCTGGAGGGCATAGGACTTTCACATGTTTCACCAAAGACTTGATAATGAAAACATATTGAATGGCTTAAAAGAAAATATATGTGAAAACTGTAAGAACTCTTTTTTGTTCAGAGCTAAAATAAATTCATATTTTTTGATAGGCAAGATATTTGGTATTTATTTCAGCACCTTTTGGTTTGCCTTTTATATTGTTCCTACAAGACCAACATACTTGCCTCATAATAATAATAAAACAGATTTCTTAAAAGAAAAGAAAGAAAAGGAAGAAATGACATCACTATTTTCATGGTTACAAAGTGTTTGCATATATTACCTGTGAATGACCAGGGAAATCTGAGGTAAAATCACATGTTGGAATTTAGAAAGGAATACTGAGAAAAGGAAAGAAAAAATAAAGCCATAAGAATGTAAAGAATGTGACAAATAAAAATAATGGATAAAAAACAAATGTACCTTGGTGGATGCATACATGGAGTTTCTAAAATTCATACTAAAACATTGCAAATAATTGATTTCAGGTATCAGTCAAATTCAAAACCAAGTAAATTTTATTCAATGCTGATGTCATTAACATTTGCTTTTACATAGAAAAAAAAGTTTTTAAAAGAACTAACTGTGTTCATTAAGATTTCCAGAATGTATGTTGCGTTGCTTTTGGAGTACTACCAAAATGAAGGACTTAATCCACAGCAGGAAAAGATGCTTTCCCTTTTGCTTTGTAGTTCAGTAATGCTACCGCTTCTGAAGCGATAAACATCTGATAAAATTCCTCTAAGTGGGTACTAACTGTAACTATTGAAAGTGATGGATTCTTATTTCAGGTCCAGCAAATACCTGCCTACATGACTTCCTAAAGAACAGATTGAGAAGTATTCAGGACACTTCTGTAGTCTGATGACCTGGGTAGCCTGCCCCATGGGGCCTGTTTTGTTTCACACTTGCTGCTCTGAATAGAGTGGACTACTTAGTTGTGTTTCCCATTTTACAGGGAAGACTTTGTTGTGAAGGGGGAAGGTTTGGAGAGAGGATTATGAATACAAGGAAATTCTTCTATCTATTCTGATGAAGCTGTAACCCTTTTTTAAAGCACACATTGAGGCTGAATGTAGAAGCAGATTACCTGTTTCTAATAAATGATTCATGACCTCAGGCATCCTACAATCTGTTTCTTAAAAATTTAGAAAACAGTAAGGGAAAAAAAAAAAACTATGTCTGTTGGTTTTCAGTCTAGGTCTTAATTTCCTTATCTTATGCACTGGAGGCAAAATAGCAAATTAGACCACATCAATGTCTTTTATCACTATTATTCTGATTGAAGCTATCAAGGATCCCCTTGGAGTTTTGCCTCGCTACTGTGAAACAGGGCAATGCCACAGTGTAAGTGATACTCCGACTTCAGCATCACGGCAGTGAGGCACAGCATGAAATTAGGAAAAGCATATGTTCCCTCTACAGTCTGTGCAGCTGAGTTTGGTGGGTGCTATGATGTAATGGGTCTGCAGATGTAATGGGCGCCCTACAGAGACTAAGTCCAACGAGTTTCAGGTGTTCCCATGGGGAGAGTAGCTGGAGCCTGAAAACTCAGACAGCAACCACTGCAGAGAGCCTCCTTTGCCTAATTGCAAGTTGCTGGGAAGTATATTTGGGCTGTGGTTTTGAATAGAAGGTCATTCTAAACATGATGTTATTTTTCATGCATTTGTAAAAAACACCTGTAAATGAAGAATTTCTTTGGTCTGTCAACTTGGAAACTTAAAAAATATTTCTGTTTTGAAACAGAATAAACTTTCATACCATGACTTATCATTTTCAGAATACTTTGCCCAGAGGTTATCTTAAAAATAGATAATTAAAAAAAAACATATTAAAATGAACAAATTTTTCAGAAAGCATTTTGATGCTTTGGGGAGGGAAGTGACTGTGGCAAGCAAATATTTTTGAAGATGTGCATCTGTGTAATTGTAATGAACAATTATTGGAAACATACACTCCAATGATTATTATTTTTCAGAAAATACATTTCTGGAAAAAAACCCCAACACAGTAATTCCTGGCATCATTATCTATAAAAAAAGCCAGATCTTGAGAATTCATTAGGTTCATATGTAGATTTAGTTTTATGGTTCTATTTTTATTCTAATGTATCATATTCAGGAAAAATATTTGGTTAATTAAGAGCATGTTGTATGGTAACTTTAGGGACATTTTATCTATTATTATTTATGGTATATGAGGCTTTTATTGTTCTAAAGCCAGGTATATATATATATATATATATGTATATATGTATATATATCAGTATATATACTGATACATGCAGATATATATATCAGTATATATCTTACACCTATTTCTTTTTAAGAGAGCGAGTGATTGCATTTGTTGCAGGCATCATAAATGCTTTATATGCAGCAACTCTTGTAAATACTTCCACTTTCTTAGAATTTTTTTCGCTTGTTCTAGAAATTTCAGCAACTTATCATCTACTTGCAAAAACCATGCTGAGGTTCACTTGCATTTAAATTTTCACTTGCATTTAAAACAGTGAGGGGGGCAGTTTGAATTTGCACTCTCAATTCGGTTTTTATTTGTTTATTTGAAGGACAAATGACTTGTTGATGAAAAGATTTGCTACAAATAGTCACTTATATGTGTACTTAGAAACCAGCAAAGAATCCAAGTCTTCATACCTAGTGACAGTAGTAAAATTGCTTCACATTAAAGTAGTCCCTTAAAATGAAAAAAAAAAAAAAATCTGTATGAAGGTGTCAGTTCAGTTAAACAATCATTTTCCTAAACTCCAGCAAGGATTAGTTTTTTTTTTTCTGTGCAGAAATCATGAGCTTACTAGATAAATATAATATTTAAGGTTAGCCATGTTCTCAATAGTCTACAAGGAGAAACACATCAGAAATGTAGTTACTTGCATGGTGAGTTGGTCTGTGTGAAGACTGTTATGGATGGATAATAATTTTTTTAAATGTTTTGGAAACACAAGTCATGAAATTATGAATTAATATCATGTCAAAACAAGCTTGAATAATGGAATGATGACATGGGGAGCAAATGTAAGATTGATGATCTTGTAAAGCGTCCCAATGAACAGGCTTAAAAGAGCTGAAATACTTCCATCCCACACCACATACATCCCTAAAACTTGCAAACAACAGCTCATTTTTTCAGTTTACATATGAAGACAGGTTGCTGTGGTGTTTTCCCAAGCCGATGGGTAATCTCTCTCCATTCCCTTTGGTTACATGTGCCTGCTGTTCTCCCAGTGCCAGCTTCAGCGCTGCAGGGAGATGTGGGAGGATGCAGTGTGGGTCTCTTTCAGCGAGCAGAAAGAACTAAACCCAAAACAACCAATGTAAACCAGCTAACAAAAGCACCAGAAAATAACTAAACCCAGGCTTTTAGGATCTGGAGAAACAATGTCCAGCTGAGTACCTCAGGTTTAAAGGATTTATGCTTTGTGGTGCTCCATCTCCAAATGACAGAGTGCTGTGCGACTCAGGACTTCAGACCCTGGAAGCCTGAAGATGTGTTTTAAGCAAGAAATCCCTGCTTTTCTGGAAATGTTTTGAGATATTAAGGCTGACATTTTAAAATGAGGCAATGAGAACTGTGGGGCTGTCTCTAGTGAGTTAAGGAGCTAAGAAAGCAAATTTCTCCTCTTTTACAGAAACACTAATCACAAACATTTTAATTTCTCTCAGATAACAGCTTTAATGCAAAATGTCTGCCTTCTGTATTGTAATGAAGAAAAATTTTGAATCTCTCAGTTACGGTGATCCTAAGTTTGTTTTTTTTCTGTAGTTAATTTTAACTTTATATCTGGACAAGAAGCAGGCTTGAAACTACATTTCTGAGCTTCATTCTTTTTTTCCTCTGCAGTCTGGTTTGCAAGTAAGGGAACACTGATGCCAGTGAACCAGTTCTGAGATCAATCTGGCTCACTATTTATTGATAAGGAAAGAAGAGACTTGACAGGACAAATCTGAATATGGCATTGTGTCAGAATAATGTTTCAATTAAATGCTTCTTAGCTTGATGTTTAAGAAAGTTTTCATAACAGGGCTGTAAGATACCAGAATTTAAACACACCTGAAGTTCAAAAGTCTCAAACATCTGAGAATTGTTGTTCCATTTCAAGCAGAAAAAATTTATGTTGAATGATGTTTCTGCTCCTATGACACACTTAGTAAGAATGGTGCACTGAATATAATGCTTGACTAAGCCCCATTTTTAAAATGCTATTTTTGCTGTTGTAATGTTTTAATAGAAAAAAACCAACTTTTTTCTGTTGCAACTTTAGTTGCATTTTTAAGCTAGAATTCTAAATTTTAAATGAACAATCAGTTTCTTGAGTTCCTAATTTCAAAAATTGCAAGCAGTCCATTATGACATCTGCCCCCTCTCAACTGGTCTTTCTCAACACGTAAAACCTAGGGGGCTAGGTTATTATAAAGATGTCCCCTCAAGACATAGTTCCTTCTAGAGAAGGCTGTTAGCTGATGCATGTAACAATACAATTGTTTGTGCAACACTTAGGCTTGGTTTTGTGTTGCGAGCTCTCTTGCTCTTGGCTCTCTGTGGCAAGAAATTGAACAAGCAAATCTGCCACTTCTGTCTGTTGCTTCGGTGGTGTGTAGAAGATTCGACTGGGTACACCTTTGAGTGCATTTCTGTGAACAGCAAAATACTCTGTGCCAGTAGCTGGTGCTCCAGAGTACACAGCTGGCATCCCAGGCTTTTGTAAAGCTCATTTAACTTCTGCCATGCCCAGAAAACGGTGCTAGTTGTGGGGCGCTCTCTGAAATGTCCGTAGATTCAATGCATTTCCTTGAAAATTTATTTCTATGCAAATTTCTAGTTTTGCAGGTGTTTGCCAAATGCTTCTGCTTTAATTGGTTTGCAAGTCCTTTTTGTTCACTGCATTCTGTGCCTGAAATGGAACCCTATCCTTGTAGGGGTGGCAAAATTACTAAAACCAAAGTGTCTGAGTCTGGTTAGGCACTTCATATTTATTGAAATGAATTTTCCATTTGTAAAAGCAGTACTTGGATATCTTAATTGCAGATGGTTTATTTCCTTACCTTGTCTTGAGGCCTTGAGTTGTGGTCAGAGGTACCTAATATAACAACTTACTATGCTTGGAAGTGTATTTATGCAAAGGTAGAAAAAAACATAACCTGAAAAAAGCTAAACAAGATTATTCCTAATAATCTGTTAATGGGCTAAAAATAAGAGCTAGGGCTTAATGAACTAACTGGGAAATAAGAGATATTGATGTTTGATAGATACTCTTCTCCACAGTAAATTTAAAGAAATATGAATGAAACATTAAGAAAAATATGTTTTCCTGAAAATAGCATTTTAAAACATGAAAACTGATTCAGCTGGGGTATTCTAAATGTTAGCTAGTTTTAGCTAAGTCTTTCTATGTTATTCCTGATAGGATTAATACACAAACACAATAATTCCCATTGCAGTCAGGCTCTCGCATGAGGAGTGTACAGAGATTGTAGCCGTGTAATTCCCACTAACTTCAGTGATGGTATTTGCTATGTAACATTATTAAGGGTCCAAGAATTTAACGAGACATATTGGTGTCATCTATGCAATGAATGAGATGAAAATTAAATTGAATCATGTTCATTTGACAGCCATAATTTTAGGCTCTAAATGTATGCTTACATATGTCTTATTGTCATGTTGCAGTATACTAAAGGCTCTAAACTATCCTTAATTGCATGTGAAGAACTGGGGATAGCTGCTATCCTAGAATAGGTACTGTTCCCATAGCCTACTGATGTTTTTAAGAATGGATATGCTAAAATAATTTGTTTTTCCAGAGGCATCAATTACTTTCCTGGATGTGCAAAACCAGAATTTTAAACGCACGCCAAGAGCTTTACATTCTCAGATTTCTGGGGAGAGTGAGGGAGCAACTATTTTCAAAATTCTTTATTGCTCTCCCTAATGAGTGTTCAGCTTTTAGAATCATTTGAGAGCATCAGAGAATTTTTTTGTTAATAGTTTTTTCATGATAATTTAGAGCACGTATATCACAAAGGATCCTGTTGCTTTTTTTGGTGGAAAAAGGAGTGCAAAAGTAAGTAAATATTTAGTATGTAGTCTTATTTTTAGGGTTGTGAAGAAAATCAAAAAATGTAATTTGGCTTCAGTATATTTCAAAATACTCTAACTCAAATTTGTACTAGTCTGCCACAATAAAATATAAACAATGCAGACAAGTGCTAGTGACATAATGCAAGGAAGTTTTCCCATGCTCTTAGTCCATTTGGTGAAGTGAAGACATGGCAGGGTAAATGACTAAGTATTCAGGTTTGCTAACATAGCGGATACTCTGGATCTTATATTAAGTTTGTGAAAATGACTCATATTTTTGACTGCAGTGAAGCTAGATCAGTGGCACAGATCCAATCCTCTCTCCCTATATATATCTTACATTGCTTACTAGTTATATTAAAATTCTAGGGAGTGTTTTCAGAAATGGTAGTGGTGTTCTCAGTCTAGATACATATTACTGTGTTGTAGGTATTCATTTAGAACAATAACGCAAAACTAAGAATGCTTCATGCTGCAACACAGGAGTTAGTGGATACAATTTTTAAAATTTATAATCAACATTAAAACTCTATGTTTCTTTATGTTTAACACCCTGTTTGAACTGGTTCCCTGTTTCTAATTTTTGCCAATAATAATTTTCAGTAAGATGTAGAAAGGTTAGAGGGTTTTTTGTTTGAAGTGATAACAATTTACATACTTCTGCCACAGTAGTGAGAGAAAGAAGGATCTGTCCTTCAGTCTGCTCATGGTATAGTTACAAAAAAAGAGAAAAGTATAAACACTGAATTCCTGAGCTTGCTGTGAGATGGAAGGTCATTAACAGGGCACTTGAGCAGATTGGTATTACAGTCAATTGAGACGCTGAAACATCCTAAATGGCCTAATGCAGCAACTAAGTGCTTCTTAAATTCCAGAACTTTTACTTGAGCAGAGTATTCACGTCTAAAGTGAATTTCCATTTCCTTTAGTAAATGCTGTTTTTATATAGTCACAGTTGAAGAGGCAACATAGTGTAAACACAGCAGTTTGATTCTATCTCCACAGCAGCACTAAACTAATTTGTCAAGTTATAAACATGAAATCTGAGTCTCTGCTAAAAATATATTTTCCACGTTGAATTAATAGAAGTGGCAGGAGTTTGTGTGTTAATATATACATGCACTGTCAATATAGCCTTGTCAGACTAATCAGCATGCAAATAGGAATGGTTTCATCCTTTGGGAAGTCTTACCATTATCCAATCAATTCATCACTATAGAAAGGGCAAATTAGATTTCACTTCACTTTATGTAAATTTCTCAGGAAAGAGGAAAATACATGGTATTTTATTTTGTTTATAGCTGGTCTAGTAATAAATTTTCTTTAGATTTTACTTATACTTTAAGTAAACTTTAAGCTATTGTTTGTAGTTCTTTCTATGTCATTCAGAAGCTGTTAGACCTTTATTTGAGGGACAATAGAGAAATTTTCCCTCAAATGTGTAAATTCCTATATGAAAGATGATATCTTCATGATTCTTCATAGTAAATAAAATGACCTCATGTAGTTTTAGTTGTGAAGACTACTGGTGGAAGAAAAGGACATCTAATCTAGGAAAAAAGAGCCTTTTTAGTTAGTTTCTGTGGACAGATCAGACCAAATGCAGCAGCTGTTGAGTGATCACAATAGCAAAGTCTGAAGCTTTCAGAATGCTAGCACTCTATTTGGCAATACTGGATGTACTGGCATGCTTGCATAGGAATCATATTTCCATCAATTAAAAATATGTTCTTTTAAAAGTTTAAACAGTCTGTGAACAAATACGAAAAAATATCCTAAGGTAGGCCTGGGATGTCTAGCAAATGGCATTTGTTGAGTCTTTCTGTATTTTTCTATTCCTAGCTCATTCCTTTAGCCAAGGTTATAGTATTTGTAACAGAAGACAAAAGAGAATACATGGCAGCCCCAGCTGTCCCAATTTACTTAATTTAAACACCTTTTGGGACTGGGTTTGAACTAAGGCTGTGATTTAAAGTTGCTGAGAGCAGCATCCCTTTTGCTGACTGTGATAGAAGGTTATCTCAGAGGAGGGGTAGCTATCAAACATCCAGGAAAGAGCAGAAAAGCAGGTGCACCTTAGTGTCAGTTCTTTGCCTACTTGTGTGAGTCAGAGAGCTCATTCAGTGTTTCACAAATTACCACTTATATGTGTAAAAGATTCCCACATTTTATTTTGTGTAACAGTGCAGACCTCAGTGAATGAGTGCAACTATGATCTGTTCCTTTCCTTCAAGTGAATCTTTAGCAAGTTTTTCCTAGTTTCAACAAGCAGGTTCTAAACGAGGTGGGCTTCCCTTTTGGGTGCTTACCCTTCCAAAGTCTGTTGCTGTTACAGACTTCACAAGGATGGCCTGAACAATTTGAAAAATGAAAGGCTCTCATGCTTTAGGGACCAAAGCACAAATCCAGTGATGCACTCAGGTGTATTAAGGTTACTCACAGGTAAACCTAGAGGTAGTGCTATTAGTCAGATCCTGCTCAGATGCATTGCTCTTATCTGAGGCCATATGCTGCGCTAATTCTATGTAAAGGCCAAGACTAGGGCAGAGTCGGCTATTGTTAGTAGCTTTCTCTTTTTGCCTTTCTTTGCAATAGTGCTGCTTCACCTGGGAAAGGCAGAGAAAAGGAGCAAGGAGGAATGTCTGTCTATACAGTAAATCAATGGAATGAAAATAAAAACATTTTGAAACAGTGAGATTTTTAAAAAGTGTTTCAAAGGAAGGATAAACAGATATCTAAATGTACTCTAAAACTCTGTCTTATAACTTTTGAATACTTGAAGCTCCTTCATATTTTGAAAGAGAAAAATAAGTTCAATTGCTGTACTGTACATTTTAAATGTGAAATCTATTAATTTAATAGAAGGGTCTTACTTTGATTCTAAATTTTACTTTACCTGGATAGGTACTTTTGTCTACTTAATTATCTGAATGTGAGCACATTTTCCAAATGGTAAGACCACAATCAAGTTTCAAGTAACTTTGACTTTTCTTTAATAGCTTGGTATTCTGAGGTACTGAATTTCAAAGATTCTTTTCAAGCTTCCAGTTTTGCACTCTTATTGGTATGTTTGTGTACTACAAATTATCATCTCAGTTTCTCAGACTAACATATTAGCCAACATTTTACCTTTCCAGAGCAGTGTTTCCCTTTTCTGGGAAGCCAGAGACAGTCTGTGTTTATATGCATAGCAAGGCTGATGTGCACTGGATTTATGGCACAAAAATGGATGTCCAATGTCTCCAGAGGCTCTACATCATCAGAGGTATATCAGATATACTGTGTCTTCAAAACTGGATAAAGTAGTCCCTTACTCTGCTGTTTGAACACCTTAAAATTTGACCAGAGATGCTTGTACCCATGGCAGGAAGTGTAAAGCTGGAATTACTAAAACAAAATACAAAAAACAAGTGTGGGGTAAATGACATCTGAAAACCATATGTTCAGGCTCAAACTCAGATTCAGGGCTTGTTTGGGTGTTTTGTTATGTTTTGTTTTCCTAGGTTTTCTTGTGGGTTTTTTTTGTTTGGTTTTTTTTTGGTGGTTTTTTTTTTTTTTTTGTCATTTAGACTCTTGTATGGGATTGATTTAATAGATGTAAATAAAATCCTACCTAAAGTGTTTGTGGTTGTATCTGTGTAAGATTGGTGGCCACTCCTAAAAACAGCTATGATTTTAAAAATTTATATATTTTTAGCTGTTCACTAAAAGCTGGGGGAGAAAAGACAGACATCCAGAGTAAGCAATGTTCTATGTCACAACAGGAAATACTCTTTATTCTATTCATTTGTCTCAGTGGGAAGAAGTCTGTGGAGGAAGAGGAGTTTTTGTTAGATAGCGCTCAAATCAGCAGCCATGTCTGAGGATGGTACCGTCATTTGCTGTTTACCAGCATTTTTCAGTTTGTACATCTTGAGTCTAAACTGATACTAAAGTTAGTGCCAAATCACATTGGTCTGCTGGCATATTATGGTGCAAAATTAATTTCTCAGAGGATATAATTTCAGTTATCATGTAACATTCTGCCTATCTACTGATTTTTTTACTTTTGGGTCTCTGCACTTCTTGCCCTACCGTGGTTTGTTGCCACCTATTACATCTGTAATAACACAGTTTACTGCTAATAATTTGTTATCTTCAGTAACAGATGATACACCTTGAAGAAACATCATGTTCTTCCAGTAGTTTCTCTTATGTCTTTTAATCTATATCTCCTCCATCTTTTACTATACATATTTTTAAAACCAGTAGATAAACTACATGACTTTACTTGTGTCGTGGTTTGACATGGAAAAAGAATTTTCTCGGAAGGAAGAGGTCAATTTGGATATTGACCAATTGAAGGTGGACACGCCTCTGAGAACACCAAGGGGTTGAAAGCAGAATTCCCAGGAGAACTCGCTCTCTTTGGTTCTGGTCAGCGTGCAGTGCAGCCTCTCCCCTGCCCGGCCACGAGCTGGGTGGGGGAGGGGAAGGCCTGACTGAGGTAAGGCCGAAGGGCGGAGGGGACTGAACCGGGCTGGCCCCTGCAGATGGAAGGGTGAAGAAATCTGGGATGTCTCCGTTCCCCTCCACAGAGTCTCTCTCTCGAGAGAAAGAGACAGCGACAGTTTTGTCAGCAGTTCACCGCGGGGAAGGAGAAGAGCGGGGGGGCTGCAAGGTGCCCAGCCACCTGTGGGAGCTGGAGCCTGGGCAGTGAGCCATCCTTGGGAGTCAGGACTTTTAACCCTTCCTGAGAAATTAAAGCTTTGTGAAATTTTTCTCCTCCTCAGTTTGAAAGAGAGGAAGAGAGACAGCTTGGACCCTGGGATGTAAGAAGGAGAAATTCTAGGTGGGAGGAGATGATGGAGTGGCTTTTGGCTGGACCTTTTCTTGGTAGCCACAGATGGAACCGATCTTCTCCTCCAAAAGAGACTGTATTTTAGGAGGATGCCGGTGAGCCAAAGAGACCATGCTTCAGCTGGGAAAAGACAGAAGTGGAGCGAACAGAGAAAACTTAAGGAGGTTTGTGGTGGTGCCCCCTGTCTTAGAACATCTCTGTTCTCGGATTCTCGGCCCCAGGTGAAAATGGGGGGGACTGTGGTCCCAAAAATGAAAAACTGAATTGTTGTTTTTTCCCCTCTTGGCAGGGCATCCTTGAAAGGAAAAATCCTAAAAGCAGTCTGTCCATCCATGCATTGGTGGTGAGAGCACTGTGCATGGAAAGGAGAGAGTCACCATTGGCAAACTTTTTTCTCCAGGCGGTGCCATGTGTGACATGGAAGCACAGGATGTAGCAGCTGTGTTTCTTGGGGGGTCTGTGGCACAGGAGGGGCTCCTCTCTCCCTCAATGGACTGAGAATCAATTGTCTGGAGGGTGGAAACTTGATTGGGGTCCAGGTTGTGTCTCACTGTGGTTTGTTGGAGTTGGGTGGTGGGAGGAGGAATGCTTTGGAAGGTTTTCATTTTGAATTTTGTGTGTGTTTTTTTTCTTTCTTTTTCCTTTTATAGTAGTATAGTAGTAGTAGCTTAATAAAGTTTTTTTTTCCTTGTTATTAAGCTTGGGCCTGTTTGCTCTGTTCTCGATTGCATTTCACAGCATTCAGTTGGGAGATTGCATTTTCATGGGGACACTGGCATTATGCCAGTATCAAACCATGACAACTTGAAATTTGATTTGGATAAACACTTCAGGAGTTTAAAAAATGCTTAATAAATAGAATAAAAATTGGAAATAATTATTAAAATCCTGAATATGTCTGCATGTAAGTAGATGTATTCCCATTATCCTTAAAATATGGTTTCTGAACGACTAATAAGCTGTCATATGACAAGAAAATAGACAGAAAAAAAGCTGGTGAAAAAACTGGTGAATAAAAATTCAAGATGGATTATAAGAAAACATTTTAAAAGATTATTAAATGTCTTAACTATGGCCTCTTACAGTTATTCTTAAAAAACATGTAATTTCTGGATTTCTAGTTCAGGGGGTGGGGGCGGTGAAGAGCAGACTTTAGTTCATCTGACAACAGCAGTATTTTCAAACCCTAACAGGAAAATAAAAAAAAACTTCTCAAATTACATTAAATCATATCCCTTGGATGTCCTTTTATGAAGCATGGTCAAAAAAGGAACAAAATACAAAGACCAGCCTGCTTTTTTGGCCAGGTCTGAGAAACTGAAAATGTTTACTACCAAAGTCCATGTGTTACACTTATTACAAGTAAAAAAAAAATAAAAGGGAATAAATTTCCCAGTATAATTTAGAAGCAATGGATTTTCTTCAAACCTAACTAGTTAATTTTCAATAACTTCCTTGCTGTTGCCTGTATGCAACACAGATGATCCAAAAGTGTGTTTAATTTATATCTGATGAACATTTTACTACAGTGTATTTTTATAAGGAGAGATCAAAAGCAGCTATGAATGGGTAATCTACCTTTTCTGATAGAACCTAGGGACAGTATTACCAGGAAGCAAGTGGTTGTAAAATCTTTAGGGCCACTCTAGTTTATTTTTTGAAGAAAACCTTGCTTCTGTTTTGCAGAGGGAAAGAGATAAAAAATTTGAGGACTCTCCTGTAACCACATCATTACTACAAAGTAAATGGAGTTTTTTTTCTGCTGGATGGTAAACTTATGTTGAGAACAGACATAGCCAGCAAGAAAAGTCTTGAGATCAACTCTCATATCTCATCTCATCTCATCTCATCTCATCTCATCTCATCACATCTCATCATCTCATCATCTCTTTCTCTGCAGAGTGAAATTAGCACATTGTAACCAGTTTTCATCATGGTATAGGTAATGTATATTAGGTTTATTTTTCTTCTCTAAGTGACCTTCTAATCATTAAAGATCAGCAGAGCAAATGTATGGCTGCCAACTAACAGGACTAGGTTAACCAAACCTGCCAAAGTTCAGGAAGTGTGGATGACTCTGAGACACAGGGCATCATTCTTGGGACTCTTCTGTGCAGGGCCAGGAGCTGGACTTTGATGGTCCTTATAGGTCCCTTCCAACTCAGGATATTCTATGAGTTTAATCTAGGATTTGATGCGTAGTATGTATGTCCTTTTATACAGCCCACAGTGCAGGATGCAGTGATTACACTTCCAGTTTCACAACACATCAAAACAAGACTATAATGTTACTTCTCACATGATATTAGATAATACAACCACTTAAAAAATACCTTAGTGGTTTCATAGAACCAAAAGACTTGTGAAAACACCACATAAGACAAAACATGTGAGCAATTGGTTGAAATTAAGCACCAATAATATAATAATTTTATTGGTAGAGGAGCGAGTATGTTAGACATTAACTATTCCTGACTAATTTTTGTATTATAAAATTTTACACTGATCTGAAGTACTACTAATGTTCCTATTTAATAAAATCTAGCATTAAAAATATCTCATGAGGGATTGTATAATCGGTGTCAGTCATTCATTGTCTGATACAATTATCAAAATTCAAGGTAAGTTTCAGAATTTGAAAAACAGCAGAAAAATAACATTAGTAAATTTTTTCCAGGGATGAGGAATTCATAGCCATTAAATTTATCTCTTTAAGTCACACACACAAACAGAAAAAAAGAACCGAGAAAGAATTTTGTTTCCTTGTGGATTAAAACATTATTAATAAAAATTTATGAGACACACAATTTGTATAAAAATTATGTGACTAAGACAGGAATGAACAATTTAAAACAAATCAGTTGGAATAAATAGCTTTTATAAAATCTCAAAACGGTGTAGGCTGGGAGGACCACTGGAGCTAATCTAGGACAAGGCAGTTCCAGAAGGCCACCTAGAACTGGTTGTCCAGGACCGCATCCCCGTGGTCTTTGAATATCTCCGAGGAGGAAGAGCCCAAAGCTTCCTTGAGCAACCTCAGTCATCCTCAGAGTTAAAAAGCATTTACTGATTGGAGGGACTCTCCCTCTGTTTGTGCTCATTGCCTCTTGTTCTGACACAGGGCACTACTGAAAAATGCCTGTCTCTGTATGCTTTGCACTTTTCAGCCAGGTATTCATAGACATTGATAAGATCCCAAAAGAAATTAGAAAATTACATGGGAAAAATAATATATTACTTAAAAAGATAAACACATCTCAGTTTCTTGCTGCATTGAAGCTAAATTTATGGACTAATTTAATGGGGTTTTTTATTTTGTTCTGAAAACTTCCTAGAATATTCTATTGCTTCTAACAGTCTTAAATATCCTTCTCCCATACTTATAAAATGTGGCTTACAGTAACAAATCTAGTGTCAACAAAGCAGGTTTTGTGCTATATTTCCCAACAGAGCATCAAGAAAAGACACTCTGCAATTGATGAAGTAGAATGGTCATGTATCATAAAACCAGTTCATCTGTAATCCTTCCTACCTTAGCACCCCTGGAATGAGACTGAAGTCATTATACTCAGGCTTTTGTGTGCTGGTGAGTACATAGCCTTTCTGAAATCAAGGGTGTCACTTCTGTATTCATTTAGCTCTTTTGTTGGACCTTTAAAAAGTGATTTTAATGGCTCTTTGAAGACTAAAAAGGAGTAAAACTGGTAAAAAATGTACATTTTAAAACATTTAAATGGGTCATACACTGAGCAAACTGTTCCTAAGTGAATTATGAATTTAGCAAATTTTCCTTTCTCCCAAGCCCACGTAGATTCTGTCAGGAATATCCATGAATAGACTTTAAGTAGTTCATTATTTTTAATTTAATTTCAATACTTGCAAGGGTGTCATGTACATATATCATCAGACTGCTGCAAATTTACAGGCTGCTTGGAATGTAGAATCCTTTACCATCCCTGAGATATGAAGACATTTTTTGTTCTTCGAAACTAGTCTGCCTTGGGCCCTGGAAAATTATCATTTTAGAGGCGCATATGGAAGGAAAGCTCATCTAGAAATCAAGAGCATTAGTTTGTCTACTTTGACTATTTAAAGCCTATCTTAAATATCTATGGGATATCCTGATACACTTTAGAAAAATCTAACTTATTGTCTTGGGCTTTTGCTGAAGAACCCTTCCTGATTAGGCTCTCTCCCCCATTTTAGTTCCTCTCTATCCATGTATTTTATTCACTTCAAGGCCTGTGAAGAATTATTTGGGATCTTTTTTTGTCACAGTGGCATAGATTGTAGCCAAAATCAGGTTTTTGACCTCCTTTAATGGCTCCCAGCTTCTTACAAAACAGATAGGAGATTCTAGTCTTATCTTATCGATCTGCAGTTCTGATCAGTAGTTATTTGTTTCTTTCCTAAGGTATCATTTGTCCTGTTAGCATTCCTAAAACATGAATGAAAGAAGAATAAAGGTTAAAGAGCTTTCAGGATGGCTGCAAAAGGCAAGCTCTTGCCCACATATAGCTATGCATCAGATTATTAAAGAACTTGCTCTCCATTGGTATTTGTACTCAAATACAAAACCCTTCCTGAATTTTTACTGAGCAATTACTCAGAGCAGTAAATGCCATTAATGTAAAACTGTGGCTCTCAACTGCAGAACTCATCTAAGTCAGCTGGTGGTCAAAGTAAGGTGGTGAGATCAAAAAAGGGCCTACAGGGATTTTACGGGGATTCTCAAGAAAAAAATTCCCTTTCATGTTATTATTTCTCATAATGATTGTGTATTCTGAAAATGTAACAGCTTCTTGAAAGGTAATGTTCTCCCCTTTAGCACCTTTCTTTAAAAACAAAAAAAAGAAATGATGGGGAGTAGGAGAAAAAGCCAGCAAGAAGTTGTGAAATCTGTTTTGTGGTGAAGTACATTGTTGGATAAACCCCTGTGCATGTGGTATTGTTATAGTGCCTATTATTTGTTCTGTAGAAACTAGCAGCTCTGTATTTGCAAAATATATAGTTATGGACTTTGGAACATTTATTTACTTGGATGTCCATAATGGATCTGAATAAACTGCTGTGTAAGCACGCATTCAAGCATTTTAAAAAAATGCATATTATTTACTTCATTGACCATACACAAAACCATGATGGAAGCACTATTGTTTAGCCAATACTGTTTTGAGGCCATGCCAGAGTAATAAGTGAATAGGCATTCATAAGTGTTTCTAAAACATATATCATTTACCTGGTATTAGGAGTGTAGCTTTTCAGAAGTGCTCTAAAGTGTACATTACTAATGTATTTTCCCAATAGTGATTATAGTTAAACACTTGGAATTTTTTCTTATCTTTAAGAAAAAGTACCTCTGAAAGTGCCTTGAAAATTTTTATAGCTTTACTGTGAATACAAAAATAGGAACTGCTGTATCCAATAAGATGAATGTTGTTGTTATTACTATTAAGAGCAATAGTACAGTGGTGTTTAGAGGCTGCAGGTGATATTAGGGTCCACTCTGGCATGAACTGTGCAAATATGCAGTTGCAGTACTTGCAGTTTCTGAGCTGATCTTTAAAAATGCCATTTAGTTAACCGACTTTCCTAGCACAAAAAGGTTTAGTCTAGCTATCTGCTTATATTCACAACAGAAAAGATAATAATTCTTAAACATTTTAAAGAATTTGTTTAACACATGCTAGCTTAATCTCTGATGTAGGTTTTCATTATTCATTTTTCAGTAATATATGTAAAGAAGAGCATAATTTCTTCTCAAGAAATTAGTCTTACCCCGAAGAAGAAAAATAATTGTAGTATATTCATATTCTGACATACTAAAATAGCTTCATATTTACTGAAATTAATTAAGTGTTGATCAGATGGTGGCATTTTCTCATGTTTTCTTATCACTAGAACCTTCAATCTAAATGTTTTATTTTTACTCTGGTCCAATGTAAGCATAGTGGAATATTGTTTTTTGGACTTAAAACTGTCTTCAATAAGTAGTTCTTCAATAAGTGACTCTAGAAATCCCATCAAAAATCTTTTCTTTTTATCTAATCACAATTTTTTCTGTTGCACTTCAGCCTTTGCTTTTATTAATCACATCAGAAAATCTGTTTTCTTTGGCATTGCACTTCAGAATATAAGAAAAATGATCGATGCTCTTGCAGCTACACCTAAACCATATAATTTAGAATTTCCTTTCAAAATCTCCAACTGGCCATTTTGTTTGGAGAATACTTCATAATATTCATCCAACATTTTCACAAGAAAATCTTTCACATTTACTATCGCTCTGCTTCTTTGATTCTATAATTGCCTTCTACAAATGTTACCATTTTTACCTAAAGATAGTTGCAAGTATACCAAAGTCAAATACATTTCACTTGATAAGGGTATGTGTGCAGTTTGTATCAGTTCTATTAGAGATATGTAGCCAGATGTTATCCATTTTAAAGCCATACAGGGTTTTTTTGTGTTCATCACATTTACTTTACAACACTTTCAGTGTTTGACTCTTCTGTTACAATCATAATAGCAAAACAGCACAAAAACAATGTCAATGGATTCATAGCTTACTAAACAGAAAACTTATTTTTGCATAGCCATGTTTTCTAAAGGTAGAGCTGTAGATGTAGGTAGAACTTTTCTATGCAGTTCCAATTTAGTATTTTATGTTTCTTCAGGCTCTTGATTCTTGATAGAGAGTGTCTTGAGCCAATGTTCTATATTCAAGCAGAGGTGATTATGCATAAGAGCTGCCATTTGTTGCAAGTGCTTTTCTGAGTATATAGACAGTGCTTTCCTTTTGGACTAGTGCTCCGTCAGTATTTAAGCTATTACACAGGTAAAGGTGCGATCACCTTCATGCCAACTCTAATGAGTGCTGCACACTTAAAAAATTTCCCGTCTGTTCTTACATATCATCCTGGAGACTGAGGAGACTAGGACCTTTGAAAGCACTTACCTTCTGACTACTGTCTGCATTTCATATGACTTGTCATTTTTTTTTGTCTTCTAATAGTTTAGCAGAGGAATCCATTGCAACAGTATACAATGCACGGAAGACAGTAAAGAATATATAGAATGTGGTACTGTTATTGCTTAAAATTTGTGGATCTTTATTTGAATGTTTTGTTTACTAGTCATCAACACAGACTGCTGCATAAACCATAACCTATACAAACAGGCACAGGTATATAAAGTAATTAATTTTAATTCTTACTGTTAAATGACTGCTTATTCATGCCAAATGATTTGGTTACTTTGTGCAATACCAGAACAAATATCAGTTACCTTACATCAACTTACCGTGGATTTCTGCATCAGGTTAGAAAATATTTAGTTTACAAATATATGAACACATATAACTTTGTTTTATACTGACAATATTTGCATAAGACAGTTACTGATTTATGTCTTTACTTTTCCAATAATAAGAACTTCTAAAGGTGAAAAATTGTAACCATAAACTTACTTGATTGGGCAAATATTTTTTTTTCTTAAAGGTTGTTGGTCTAGAAGTAAATTTGTTAATTATCTTTGGGAATGGTGAACTTGCCTTATGGGAGGCTTGAGTGATGGCAGAGAGCTTATTGGGGGTGTCTTGAGAGCCACTTCCTTGACTTCTCTTGTCTCTCTCCAAAGACATCTTGGCAGTGATGAAATACTGGCAGTTTGTGATGATAGTCTTATGAAATGAAGTTATAGTACACACAGTATGGTTCCTTAGTGTTTTGTTGCTAAGTAGTGCTTGTGCATGTTTAATCCCTTCCTTGAAATTTCCAAAATAGAAAATAGACACCTGGAGGGAAGGAAAACTATTCATCTCCGACCTGAAATATGTTTTCTTACATTGCTAAATAAAGGACTACACAAATTCCCTTATTTACACACCCACATTATGCCAACGTACATGTTAACCTTTACAGTTGGCAGAAATTGGGAGACTGGCTGCCAGTTTCTGTTTTGTATAGATTGATGTAATCAAGCATGGCATTGCAGTATGAAATATGTAACAAATGATGTTAGAGTATATCGCACCAACCTGCAGTGAGCATGAAAGGAGTGTTTCAGAAAGACAGCAAAGGGCTTATCTTGAACCTTGCTTTGTTGTATGTACCGGGGAAGAGTGTGAACAAACAATTTTGTTTCTGTAGTGGCATGAGAGTCTGCAAATGAGATCTGCAAATAAATAGAAAGAGGAAGAGGAAGAAACCCTAAAAGGGGGAGAATAAGTTATTTTGATGTCATATATGTAGATGTGTATTATACCAGTAGAACAAAAGCAGGGATGATGTTCTACCCCTGCTGGAACCAGTGGGTCAAAATACCACTCAAATGTCTTTAATGGGATGCAGTCCTAAAGACAATTTTCCTCAAGACACTTTATATCCATTCTAGTATTCTTGCTGCCAGCAAAACAGCTTTACTCCACAGTGCAGATAACTTTTCAGATCTGTCCTTAACACAAGATATTTGAGACAGCCTCTGTTGCTAACCTGCTGTAGTGGTGCTAAATTCCAGAGGAAAAGACTCAGCAATCAGTTTAATAAGGTGCTGGCATAAGCACAGTTTCCAGTGCAAAGTAGAAGGAAAAAGAACAGATAATCTTTGAAAGAACAAAGCTGTAGAAAATGGCTTGGAAAGATGGCTTTACACTACTTAATTTCCTTTTGCCAATGAAAAGTAGTTTTTTTTTTGGGGATAGGAGAAGAGCTAAGACAAAAATTTGGAAAATATGTGCATTTCTACACAACTGAAAGGAGAAAAAAAGCAAAGATTGATACTTGGAGAAAAAAATTGATTCTCTTTACAGTGACATAATGGCTGTATGAGAAACTTTGGAGACTATTAACTCTCAGCTCTGGTAGTCTGTAGTTGTACCATCCAAAATGTTTTCTCAGGAACCAGATTTTCAAATCTGAGACATTTAGGAAAGTGAGGAAGCTGAGATTTAAGAGCATTTGTATTTAAAGATGGTCCAAGTTGAAAAATTAGTCTACTTATTCTTTTTCATATTTTACTGTTTTCTAACAGTACAAGAGGAATTTTAAGAATGTGTTTCGCACAGTGAAGTTGTGTTTCCAGAAAATCGTTGTATGATAATTTATAAGGATGTAAAAGTGAAGTTTAAATTTAAAGGTCAGTTTTCCTCTCACTGTGGTTCAATATGCCCATTGTGTAAATAGTAAGACTTACATTTGAGTTGTCATTGAGTTGTTATTTCCCATTCAGCTTGTGGCAGCATTGCTCTCAGAGGTTTAGGTTTTTAATTTTTTGGCATTTCTAAAATAGCCATGTTCTGTGACTTGTTCTTGTTTCAGGAAAAGACTGATGCTGTTCTCCCCCTAAGCTGTTTAGTGCAGCATGAGCTTGGAGGAGCAAGCAGAAGACAACAAGCTTTTGCAATCCATTTTAGAGAGTAGTTGAAATATATTCCCTGAAATTGGCAGCTATGTGCCGGCCCCTTCCATCTGCAGGCACTGGTACAGTTGGCAGTTTCCACCCTGCAAAATCAATCATGCCCCTTCCAGATTAAAGACCTAAATAATGTTCATGCATTTTAAGAGCATTTTTTAATTTCCTGATATTTATAACAACACTTGGGGAAACTTGACACTGAAATCTGTTTCCCAACTGCATTTGTTTTTCCCTCATGTGTGCACACTGATTCGCTGTTGCAAGATTGCTCATCAGTGCTGGGCTTTTTTTGTTTTGGGGTTTTGCTTAGTTTTAAGATGAAGGATTAAAGCACTCATTGTGTAAACAAATGTGTATATATATATATTTATATATAAGATTAGTTTAGGAAGCACTGAGTCAGTGCTAATGATTTCTTTCAGCTTTCCAATACTATGTTTTCAAAAGTGCCTTAAAATGCTAACTCTAGCTCTTCTTTTGTTACACACAGCGAGTGAAAAATGAAACTGAAGATGGAGGTTTTTGTGCTGACCTTAGACCAGACATCTGCCAGAGGAGTCACCTAGTACAAGCTCCAGCCCCATGCTCATAGTTAAAAGTGCTTTGGAAAGAAAAGTGCTAAATTGGTTCTGGGCCACTGGATGATTTTCCTCATTGTTATGATCTGTTAGGTATACTTTGCATCAGCAGTATCGTACAGGATGTTGGAATCTGGTCAGCCTCTTCAAGAGAGGAAAAGCCTGTATACCTGAAAAAGCTTGACCTATGTAACCAATTTCAACTAATGGAGAAATTTTAGGATTTAGATCTTCATTGGAAGTTCTTCTTGAATCACTGATATTCAGAAAATATGGTGCAAATATCTCAGTTAATAGCCTGACTTATGCAATTTCTACAGAAATATCAGTTGCAAGATTACTTACTATCTGCTATCTTACTGCTTGAGAATAATGTTTATGTTCACTTTGGTCAGATTCTTTCCACTCTGGAGAAAACGTGGTAAATTCCAGATTGATTATTAATTAAAATGGAATTAAAGAGTTTTTCTTGCATTTATAATTGGCCTTCTCATGTTGATGTTTGCATATTTTCAGCCCAAGTTTAATCCCTAGGTTACTTTTGGTACTTGGCAGCAGTGCCTTATCATCTATGCACTGCATATTTAGTCCCATTCCATGTGGAATAAATTCTCATGTTTCCTTCAATGCCAAGTTCTGTTAGGTGATGGTGCATTTGGTTGCTCAAAATAAGCAATTTCTTTCTAGTTGGACATGTGGTTCAGGTAAGAAGTAAGTAGAAGTGAATCTGGGTGACCTTACATCGATGTAGCCAACTTCGTTAGCTTAATTTAAAGATAATAGTTTGATTTCCTGTGTGAGTATTACTTCATTTTGATGTTTCATGTTGAGGAGTGCAGGATTAGATTCCCTTTTACCTATGCATTTTGAACAGTCCTGGGACTGTTGTAGCGTAAGCTGCAAAAATGTTTCTGAAGCCCTGATTATTCAGGAATATCTGAGGTGTTAATTTGCCTACTCTAAAATAGGTGTATGCAAATACAGGGAGGATTATATATGTTCCAGATGCACTATACCAACTGTGCATGCACTAGGTTATGTACTTGCCAAACAGAATAATTTTCTTGTAAAGTTGAGAACTGTTCTACAACATGATTCATGCCTTTTGGAAGCCTAAGAGTCGGCAGCTCATGTTTGGACCTGTTTGGTGAGCTGTAATTCTGAAAAATAATGCTGAGTATAAATCTTAGAGGGTTTGAATTGTGTATTCATAAAACCTGTGTGTGTGATAGCTCTATTACATGATTGTTTAAGAAGCAGTAGATGATGTGCTCCAAGATTGGCTAGGTGAGATTATATTGTCAGGTCATTAAATGGTACAAAGGAACTTTGTTTCCTAGTAAAACTTGAATAATGTTATAGGTGAAAGCACAGATTGTTTTAGTCTGAATAGTCTGATTTTTCAATTAATTTTTAGATTGTTATGATTTATTTCCTGTTCTAGGGTTTGAGTACATGCCCTTACATGGTTGAACGGTGTCTACTTTGATCAAGAGAATACAATTTTGAAAATCACACAACAAAGAATAGGAGAAAATAATGAAGGATAATTGACACTAGTTGATAATTAGCTTCTCTTTGCTCCATATTTGCTTACACTTTCACCCTTATGATTTTAGAGTACTTACTGTGAAGTCTCTGTGTACAGACTTCATAAAAATCCTCCATAAATTCAAATTCCACTGAATTTGGTGGACTGGGGAAAGGTGAGATTGTGTTCCACTTGTCACAGTTTCAAAAGTAGTTGGTATTAGAGGCATGAGCTATCAAATTTAATAAATTATTTCTAATTTCCACGATTTTAGTTATAAAACATTCTTAGAGTCTTCACTGCGAAGATACCGGAGCTTTTATCTAACAATTCTCATCTCCCTGGAGGGCAACATAATTTCTACTGGAGCAACACTCAAATTGATTTCTCAAGACAAACATCATAAGTCAAATATTGAAATTTTAGGTCTAATAATAAATAAAAAAATAATCACAATGTTGGTGAAATCAAATAGAAGAATAGAAGTGCTGCATAAATTGCCTTTTGGGTTTTTTTTTTTTTTATATACTTGGGAATATATGACAGGCTTAATTAATCTTTAAGATCTTTGGTAGCATCTTCAGATTTATTTACCTAGTCCTGCTGCTTATCCTAAGTGATTGCATCTGGTCAGACCAAAAAATTTCCTGTACCAAGAAAATTTGTTAAAGGACCATGTTGGTTTTTAATTTTTATGGTCATTATTAAAGCTTTATTTTGCCCTTTTGTCCAGTTATCTACCTGCTTGCTCATTTATAGGAAATGTAATTATTTTATTACCTTTTTTTTAGAAGAGTTTTGCATGTTTCATTCCTTTCTGCACTCAATGACTCCCCTTCTATTTATATGTGTCTCAAAGATTACCTTGCAGTGTTGTTGATAAAGATCTTTTTGAGCTTTTAAAGCATTCATATAATATCCCCAGTTACATGACCTACCTGGGTTTTTTTTGCTATTTTTTCTTGGGCCTTTTACTTCTCAAGAAAAACATGTTGTCACCTATGGACAAAAAAAAAAAAAAAAAAAAAAAGCAGTATTTTTTTTCTTTTTTATTATTTAAATTATTTTGTGTTTTAAGATATTTTCAGCCTTCATTTAAAGCACTCTAATAGACTGGAAATTTCTACCTAGTACTTATTTCTTAGGCTTTAACACAAGACAATGAAATACAGGAAGCAAATAGGGCAGGGGTTAGAGAGAACTGGGGCACCAATTTGTAAATGGTCTTATTTCTGACAGAAATGTTGATAGGTTTCTTTCCAGCCTTGAGAGCCAGTTGTGGTGGCTCCAGTTGTCTTGCCTGTGCACTTATGAGTGTCTGTCAGTCACTAAGATGATACATTTCTTTATCATGTGTGAGATTATAAACCATTATTTTGTGAGAGAGGCTCCCTATGCTTTTCCTAGTGTCTCAGCTGCTCTTTATAAAAGTTCTTCTGTCAAGGAATTCTTCAGACTTGTACAATAATGTATCAAGGTGGTAAACTCTGACAGCTTCAAAAGCTAGGTTTCATTTCATAAGGGCTTTTAAGCTGTCTTGGATATGTACCTGGCGGACGTTTCAGTCACTGTCTCTCTACTGTTTTCCTCTTGTTTCCTTCTCACATGCCATGAAAATATTTTCTTTTAAGTATTTACATGGTAACAGTCTTCCATGTGATTTTTTTTTTTTTTTGTTAGAAGCAGCATTTTAATGGGTAATTGAGAAGGAACACTTCCTTTCTCATTAGACACTGAATAATTTGATCTCTGGCTAATGTATTTGAAAAATAATGTTTCAGTGTGTCATGCTAATAATAAAGTATATATTTTCTTCCACAGGGTTACAGTTGTTTACACATTTTACTATCTCTTGAGTAGTATGATACAAAATCTTTTTATTGCAGTTTTGTTTGAGAAGAGTTGAGTATGTGAAGGAGCTGTCAATCAGCATTTAGTCATACAGTATCTATTTCTGTCCCTGTTCCTCCTAACACAGAGGGCTATTATTGTCTACATTACGGCATAGGTACTTTGGATACAGATATCCTTGAGGGGCAGGATTTATTATGAAAGCGGAGAATCAACACAGCATGAGACATAGTTTAAATAGCTAAATTTATTTACAAGTTCGGAAAGCTAAGTTAAGCAGAGGCTGCTTTTACACATTGAATTTTTCTGTCTACCAAGACATTTCTTCTGTTTTATACCTGAATTTCCAAGCAAGGCACTTCAAATGAGACTGTCAATAACTTTTATAATTGAAAGTATTTAAGGAAATCTTGATGTTATGTATTTCCAAGGCTGAGTCTTTGCCTGGCTAGGCTTTGCCTTTCAGCTTAATTTACATACTCCATCTGGCACAAAGCACTTTAGTATTTGTGATGTGGTGGGTACTTTGTGTACTCCAACGATATCTACGACTGGGAACCTATTCCTGAGACAACTTCTCCCTTTCCATCCTTGTAATTACAAATGCACTCTTCTGCACTCTTCTGCAAAAAAATTAAACTGAATAAAAATTAAACTTATACCTCTATTGTTTTACTTGCGGCTTAGTCAGGAAAAAAAGGAATTAAATGTTTAAAAATTGAATATATTAGTATATATATTCATAACATATTAGTATGATATTTGTAGCCTCGTATAGACATAAATTCTTACATATGGAGTTTTGTATAGGTTTATATTGGTTAAACAGAGCGGATGCACTCTCTCAGTGTGAGTTTGGCACTTGATTTTTGGATTCTCAACAAAACACTAAAAAAACATAACAGCAGCAACAGCAAAAACAATATTCTCACAAGTTGCGGATTTGACTACCAGTAATGAGTTGGAGGAAGTGGAAAAAAAAGCGTGTATGGAGGTATTACTCACTAACTTCCTCAAAAATATATGAGTTTGAAGAAAATTGATTTGGATTTTGAAGTGTCTATAAATGCTATCTTCTGTTTAAGTAGTACATGACCTTAATCTGTTGCTTAATCTATTAGAAATGTAATTACTTTAGCAGAAGTAGGTAAATTTATTATTGGCCACAAAATTAAGCACCACGCATTCTGCTATGTATATCCACTATTAGTTATGTTGTGTCACAGCAGTCAGAAAGCCGACATTTTTCAGATTCTCTTTTGGAAGGTTAAGATATACATTCAATGAGAAAGGCAAAATATTCGTCATAGGTGACAAGGTTTATCCAAGAAGAAATAGCCCTTGTAAAATCTATCCCTGACTTAACTTCAGATTTACAGCCACCATTTTCTGAGATACTGATACCGTTTTTTCCTTTCTGTTTCTATGCATCACTGTATATTCTCTTTAGAAATAGTCTCTTTACAAATATTCTCTTTAGAAATATTCTTTTTAGAACTGTAAATGCAACTGTAATACAAAATTTCTAACTGTAATAATGATGTATGGCAACTTAAAAAAAATTTTTAGTCTGGCTATCTTAGCAGTAATGTGCATATAGAATATTGTAAAGTCAAATTTACTATTTTTTTTTCTTTTAAATCTATCTCTTGATTATCCCAGACTGCCCAGAAGCAGAGTGCTATGAAAAACCTGTCAGGTACCTGGATTTACTATTCTAAAAACCAACCTATGTCTCCCAGAAATTATAATTTCCCTTGCTTCAGAAGATACTGTATAGGGAAACAACTTTTTATTACACAGGACTTTTATTGCACTCCTTTGCCAAGCTACTGGTAGCAAGGATCCCTTCTGAGATTTGAGGCAAGGGCAGTTCATGTACCACAGAGCTGCTGAGTTGTTCAGATTATTAGTTTTGCTCCAATGATGTCATCCATTTGCTTCTCCGGTGAATGTGGGACTGACACAAGTATTTTCTTTTCATGAAAGCCTGTATTTTGCTGCCATTACTGTAGAGACCCACACCTGCCACCAAATATTTGTTCAGCCCATATACAGTGAAGATTTGACTGCCTTGTGATTTGCTAGGGTTTAATTAGTGGCTTCTGATCTTTATGGTGCTCTCTGAGTTCCTCTCCAAAGAAAGAAAACTGTTCTGAAAGTCACACCTTTTTCCTTGTTACAGCAGATCATTCACTGCAGTGTGCTGAGGAATGGAGAGAGGGACAAAACTGGTGAAATAGCTATACAATTCCAATGGCTTTTGCTGTGTGGAACAGAGGGAAGTTCTCCTCTTCTCTTAAACATCTCCCCCTCTTGTCTTTACTATCTAAGGCAATGGATGACTGTGTTTATTATACCTAGTGAAACTAATCATCAGACATTGGGAAACATAACAAGTGCTACTAAAATGCTATAGGATAAGACTCACAGGGCTCTTTGAGAGCTGTTTCAGAATTGTGACATGACCTTGCTTTCTCTATGTAGTATTATGTAGAATATATGTTTTAGTATTTACTATAATTAGTATTATTGTTAGTGTTGTTTTTTAGAGTTATATATATACTTCTATGTATATAAAACTCTAAAGAATTATCTCAAGATGCACTATGCAACCTTAATCTATAAAGCTTAGAGTAAAATTGAAAATGTTAAAGGTCAAAATCTCACTAAAGGCCTTGCTCACTTATGTCTATTTTACAAAAGAAATTACAGCATATTTATGTCAGCTAATTCTCAGTTACCATAGCAGCTTATGGAAAAAGAAGAGGGGATAGTAATACTATATTTCTGTAGTATATACTGAAAATAACAGAAAAGTTTTTTGGGAGTTGTGTTTTTTACTAAATGGGTCTAATACAATACTAAATATCTGCATGAATACTAAATATCTGTATGAATAGACCAATGATTTAATAAAAAAATAACTTCTAATAAAGGTGAGTTGCTAGTGTGATTATTCCCACTTAAAAATATTTTACCATTCAGCTTTCTATACCCATTTCACAGACGAAAAGATCTTCCTCAGGATAAACAAAGTTTGTAGGATACAATTTGAAGTGTTTAAAGTTTTGTTTGTGGCAATAACAGCTCTATCATTCTTAAGGTATATTTCAGTGTTTTAGTCTGAGGAAAATCAGTTATGGATATTTTATATTTTTGAAAGTGAGTAAAGGAATACCACACAAACAAGAGCTTATACATCATCTGTAGTCAATTTTCAAAAAAGAATGGCTTTGAGTTGGAAATGAAGGCTTTCATCAAATTCTGTTATTGCTTATAACATTTCAGCCACACTTTCTCTCTTCATGAAGGTAACATACCACAAAACCAATGAAACTTCAACACTTCTTCAAACTGAGAAATGCTTATTTCTCAGTAGTCCTTTGGTCAGCTCAGAGACAGCCTTAGTGTTTAAATGATTGGGACGAGTCTGAAGAAATGGCCTGGCCTTCCCTGTAAGTTACAGACGTTTATGTGAGTAATTTCTGAAGTTTGGGTTTCTAAAGTTGGCCAGGATGGCAGCCATTGTTTCCATAAATATTTGTGATATCTGACTGTCATTTATTTGGCATTTGTTATTGCTGATGATGCCAGTGACCCAAAAGATGGCAGAAATCAACTTCATGCTGGATTTGCATTGATTTGGTAAGGTCTGGACTGGGTCATGGCACTTTTAAGTTTACATTTTTTTCCTGTAAGATTATGTTTAACTTTCCTTTCTGTATTGATACTGAAAAATTGTCTTTGTTTTACAGATGTGGCTTTACATCCAAAATCAAAATTCTCCTGTCACTTTCACAATTCCTCTAACAATGCTGCAAGCCTAGCGAAGCTAGCACAGAGTCCTTAATTACTCCTGTCTCACACTTCTTTTTGATAACTGGGAAACATTTGCTGTCCTGCCTGTCACTGAAGCCTGTAACCACATTCAATTTGATTCTCCCTTAAACACCATTAATTTTTTATGTGACAATATCAGTTGATGCAGTCATTGATTCTAATCTCTTTTGTTAACCTAACTTTTTGAACCTGCATGTTTCTTCTCCTGTTTTTGCACTACATTTACAAAACCCTCTTTCCTCCTTTGAAGTTTCATTGCCATCCCCCATTTATTTGTATAGCAAAATATTAGAAATACTTTTGATACTTTTGTACAGCTACTACTCTGTTAAGTTATCTATCCATCTACAACCACTTTATTTTTCATTTGCATGAAACCTTTGGATATTGGCAGCTCCACATGGCAGTGGAGAAGCCACTAGTTAAGTTACAATGATTGACTGCTGCTCGGAAGATCTACTGCAGGTTAATGCTCTTGCCTTGGAGTTTGCATTTATGCCTTGGGGTGATTCCTGCTTTAGTTCCTGAATCTTTTCTCAGCTTTTTTTTTTTCTCCTTTCAATTATGCCCAACTGATGCATTTGTCTGACTGGAGTGTTGCACTTGTTTGGACTGGCTTTTGATCTTAAATCTTGGGACTCAGGATTGCCAAACAACCATGTGTCATCTTATCAAGGATTTTGGGACTGGTGTTTTTCCTATCAGAGGAGGGTATTCAACAAGGACATGACTCCTATATGTTACTGAAACTTACATAATTTATTTTATGCCCCCTCCAGTACAATAACTTAAGTTTTTTTGGTCTTCTGATTGTTCCTCCTGAACAGAAAGGTCCACTTACACATTTTACTTACAAATAGCAGTGTACCTGTGTCCTATAGTGAAGCCATGCACTAACAAGTAAGAGGTTGCCAGGTATGAACTTATTTCCTTCTCCTTCTGTTCCCTGGTTTAATCTAAGCTTAGGAAGACAGCTGGTAGACATTTCCATGTAATTTTCACATGCACTTCATAGAAGTGAAATAACTATTAAAGGTTATTGAAGGTCTACTTAAACAACTGAGAACATTGTTACAAACCAGTTCTTTGACCCACCTCTTGTGAGTGGATAGAAGAGGGTTTGCACAATAAAATAATAAAATTGTTTCCCTGTCACCTTTGATCAGTGTATTGTTTAGTATATTATGTAAAAATGGTGTCAAATTTACTGCTGCTGTGGATTTCACCTTTACGGATATTTTCTTCACTGTTGGAAAAAAATAATGGATTTGATAATGTGTCTGCATATTGAATGACTAGAAATGTCTTACTGTTTGTCCAAACCGTGAAAATGCAGTAGATGACTGAAAATGAAGCTCTTCTCATTGACTTGCTGCATATTTGATTGACTTGCTGGACAACTGTTTGATAGAAGAGGATATAATATATCATCACTCTTACAAGTGGGTCTGAAATTTTGCAAGAGTGACAGGTGCTGGCAAAATGGCTTTACTAATCAGACCTGCACAATAAGAGCAACTAAAATGCACTATGCTTTTCAGTTTCAATAGAACAGACTTTTTTCTGAACAAATGTTTGTGGGAATTAATTCACGTCTGGAGTTTTTGTGAAAGACAGAGACCTTGCTGCGATCTCTGAAAAATCAGTAAGCCAAAAAGAAGTGAATGTAAGGTCTGTAAGGGATGTAATGATTCTCAGTGAAAGCAATACTTACGTAGCTTATGGAAATGTGGGCTTAAATAAGCTATGATCAAGAATAGTATGACTCTACGAACCAGATTGCCAGAAGGCAAAACTGAGAGGCAACTGAGATCCATAGAACTGCATCTATACATTTCCTTATTTTGGATGTTTTGCTCTTTTTTCCTCATTTGACTGCTTTCCCACTCCTACAAACCAAAATAAAAAACCCACATGATTTAAAAAAAGTATTTGCCTCAATGCTTGAATTTTTTTTAAGAAATGGTACATTGTTTTTAGGTTTTTTTTTTTTGGGGTGGGGGGAGGGGGAAAGATGCTCATGGGAACAAATATTTGAAAATAAACTAGGATTTTAGTTGTCCATCTCCTCTTCTGACCATAATTTTAAAAGGAAGAAAACAGGAATAAGGGTCTGCAGAGATCCTTTGCAATTGCAAAGGAGTTTTTAAATTTTCAAAATAGAAAAATTGATATTTTTCATAATTATATTGGGAAATAAAAATCATATTTTAATTTTGAGATGTGAAGCTTCTCATAAACTCTTTAGGAAGCCCTTTTGCTTCGACCAGATATGACCAGGATGTCTAGATAAGCTATGGATTTGTTGCAAAGATCTAAATGCTAAAGACTGTAACATATTGCTTGAATCAGCACATTCCTCCTTCAAATCCAGTGCTCAGAACTTTCATAATTTAATAATGTAAATGTTAGTGTTCCTCATTAAGTAAGGCCTGTGCACTGACTCAAGTTTTCTCATGCTTTCCAGTATCAGTATTCCCTCCTGTTTCTTTCTGGCCTAAACCACACATTTAGCATTTAGGCACAGAACAGTGCAGCTGGAAGTCTTGCCTGGTTCCATAATGACAAGTTATTGTAGTCCTTTGCTTTCAAAGTTTACCTTTTCTCAAGAATATTGGCACTGATAGAAGGAGGATGTTATACTGCAAAAAAACCCAAACCATTACCTATTGTGAAATATTTTAACAAACTTGATTTAGTCACCATCACCTGAGAGGAGGGCGTAATATTCTGACTTCATTTTGTTTTCAACTGATTACAGACGGACATAACTTTCCCCTGCAGGGACTGACCTTGTACCAGTGACATCAATGGAAACATTGCCATTGACGTTATTGGGAATTGGATCAGATGCACAGTTTGCACCAGTCATGTGATAGCTGTAGGTAACGATATTTTTCTTATCACATTTAGTACTTTTAAGAGTAAAGTACATGTTAAGATTTCAGTTGTTTCTTACAATGGATGTGGTGAGCCAGTATTGAAATATGATGATCAATAATTTTGTTCCTTTGAGAAAGTCTAGTCAGTGATTTTTTCTGAACTTAATTGGACTAGAAGAAAGCAATCTAGCAGAGCTGATAGCAATCAATGCAGTTAAAAATGAAACTGCATAAAAATGGCTGAATACATTTATGTAAATAGCTGTTTTTTCACAGTCACAATCTTCAAATGGCATGATGCTAGACTTAATAGCTATGTACTTTGACAAAACAGTTCAAGCAGCAAACCAAAAAATGCCTTTTTTTGACATGTGAGCTTTGAACAAATCATTGAAATGGTTTCTGAACTAAAGCAAGACCTATTTTTGCATCAAGTTTCAGAACAACATCTGGAATCCAGTTCAACATGAACTGCCTAATGCCTGCAGGTACTGAAAAAAAGTTATGCCAGACTTCAGTGCTGGAACCCAAGTGCTCTCCCATAACTGTTAAGAATATTTCAGTCTGATGCATTGATATTATTAATTTAATTTTCTTTAAGGATCTTGATTGTTTTTTCAGCCAAGCACTTCTGTTGTCAGTATCAAGGTACTAAATCCTTTCATTTTTACATCACCACATGCCCATTCCTCCTTTTGCCTCTGGGTAATTATATTGCAATTCTTACTTTCCCACAAGACTATACTGGTATGTAAATATGAAATATTCTCTGTTACTAGTAAAAAAATGCATTCAAATTCAGCTCAGTTTTCTGTCCTGTTTTTTGCCTTGTTATATTTGCATTGATAAGACTAACTGAATGAGTGATCCAATTGCCCACACTACTTGGCCACTTGTTTGAGTTGCACACTAGAAAGTTCTAAGATGGTATTTTTTCAGGTGAGTGCAACTATAGTTTTTGTTGCTTTCCAGGAAAGATTTGGAAATAAAAAAATAAAATTAATCACTAATTTATGCTGAAATAACTTTTTTAAGAAATAATTTTTATCACTTTATAAACATAAAAGGCTCATTTCTCCTTTCATCTTAAAATCTCTTCACTGCATTGGGAAGGTTCTGTACTTTGGATAACAATGACAACCCATTATTTGATGGAGGGGAAGTTGAAAACATTAAGACTTTCAAAAATTTTATTTATTTGCTGCCATTCTGTTTTTTATCATTGTCTACTTGAAAATAATAACTTTTGGGAGAAGGGGAAGAATCGCATTTCCGTCCTTGCCTGAAAAAACTTTTGTGGACCGCTGTTCTTCAAGTATCAGAAAAGCCTTGATATGAAAAGGATGCTTAATTTTTTACTGTCCAAAAATAATTTATTAGTATTTTTTAGCCACTCTTCTGGTTTTGGTGCTGACTGGTGCAAGGTGCAGGTATGCTCAGGTATTTGTGCTCATTTTAAGAATGCTTTCACAGTGGAAAAAAGGAGCTACATTAATAGCATTTCTGTTGGGAAGATTGAGAACAATTAGAGAACATACAGATTAAACTCTACTCTTAAAACTGAATGAACAAATTCTCCCCACTGGAAGGTGAAAAATGAGTTTTATTATTATTTTCATAGTTGATATATATACTACTATTTTTCTGAAGCAAATTTTTCATAATTCATCATTTATGAGTCTGTATACTTTTGTACACTTTTTAAAAATAAATTATTTTACATTTTAGATTTAAGATGTTGTAACTGTATTTTAATGAAATTTTGCATTACTTCGACTATACTACTTTTGCCAAATGCACTGTTGAACATTTACAAGCATAATATCATCCTAACAAAATTATACTTCTCAAAGAAATTAATAAAGTACATTTTAAGGTACATTACTTTGTTTTTAATTGCATTTGCTCATTACTGTACTGCATAAAATCATAAAATATAGAAATATATGATGGAACTTCCAGCCAGTGTGAATTAATACATTTTTACTGTACACATTTTATGAGATTTTGTTATTGTTGTTTTTTGAAACTTAGCTATTAAAGGCTTTGGTAATAACAGAGAAAATATGTTAATATCTAGATTTCCTTTAGAATACAATTTAGCTTATTTTCTGGTCATGGACAAAGAGCCATGTTCCTTATCTTGTCATATCTTAAAACTCATAAATTCAAGAGTTTGATCTTGATCAACTTAATATTATGAATATATAATGTTTCAGTGCAATAATGAATATATGTTGTCATAAGTAATAAAAGAAGAGTTTAAACGATACTTACTGTTTGTTGGAAGGCAAGATCTAGTCTGTAAGACCATTCTTTTATGTTCCTAATTCTATGATCTTAATCTTTTACACATTAACATTAAACACCTGTGATTATAAAATAAAATGCTGGAAACTATTCAGAAGAAAGCCTGAGTGAACATCTCTCTAATTCCAACAAATTTGTTTTCTGATCTTAAGTATGATTCCTATGAACATGAATGAATTTCTCAGAAAACTGGGAGCAAATATGTTAAAAAAATGTGACAAGCTGATGAATATTCTTGTTCAAGGAATATGGTTGGTTTTGGATGGTTTTTTTGTTCTTTTTATTTTACTTTTTTTTTACTGGCAAGAAGATAACTGGTTACTTGTAGATGTGATAACAGAATGTTTACCAGTTTTTGAGACTCTCTCTGCCATTTGATAGCGACTTCTCCATCAGAACTGTATGTAGATGAAATAACTAATTCATTAAAAATTAATATTGAAAATTTAAGCAAGTGATTAAAAATCATAGAGTTAAACTATCACCAATGCAAAATCTAATCAATGCAACTATCACCAGTTGGAACTACACAGTCCCCGTATAAAAGACTGGAAGTATCCCAAATGGAACACTAACCAAAGGAAAATGCCTTCTCTGGATGTGCAGATTCAGAGTTCTTAACTGGCTTTTGGCCCATGGTCCTTTCTCTTCCTAAACAGAATTTTTGTTTAAAAACTTTGAATTTTCATGTTAGGAACTCAGTGAAGCCCATGTGCCTTGTGCATGTAAAAGTTCCCTTGTGCAGGGCAGAGCATAAAATAGGTAGTTTAGTATCTATGAAATGACACATTGCTCTGTGCAATGTAAACAACAGATGATTGTAAGAAGATAATTGTGATCCATAGTGATGCTGTTCTTACTAGCCAGAGACAAGCATATTCATTAACCTTGAAAAAGCACTGCTAAATGACATCTTGAATTTGTCTGCCAATATGGTCTACAATTATCAAATCAATTGGCTTTACAGAAAATCAGTTCCTATTCTTCTACATGGATCTTTTCTGTTGGCACTACCTGTGCAATTTTGGTCTTGCCAAATCTTTCTTTGATGGGGGAGCTCCCTATATTTTATAAAGCCAGTATTTTCAAAAATATGGCTTGAAAACAAGGATCTCAAAATAAAGAAAACAATATTAAAAAATAAAAACTTAGTTCAATATTCAGATGTGCAATTCCTAGCATCAGTTGCTATTTTGCATAGTTAATTTCTGTATATTAAGAATTAAAACTTCATTAATGACCTGGAAAATAATGAGGTTGAATAGAAAGGATTTGCCCCTCCTAACCAGAATTGCAAACAATTACAACTGTTTCTTAGAATGATAATTTTATACTTTCATGACAGGATGTACAGCTAATTAAACCTGTTACTATACATATACATATATTTACTACAAATTAAACTCTGCATATATTTTACATATAAACTAATTAATAAACAATGAAAGGGAATACTATTCATTGTCTCATAGCAATGGATAGCATTGCTGTTCTTCAAGGAAATTAGTTATAATATCAGATAGTCGTTACTGAAGTTGTGTGCTGCTATAAACATTCATCCATGAATGAACTCTTAAATGGTTTAATATATTTACTTACTCACTCTCTTGTTTAAAATCCTATTTGATGTACAATATTGAGAAGAAAATCATGAAACGTATCCTTGTTATTTTAGTCATTGTCATTGGAGAAAGTTCAGCTGGGGTAATAGAATTCTTTTATTTTGTTCTGTATGCCAATCTCAGATCAATGAGTTTATTTGAGCACTTTTGTTGGAGTATGATTTTTTTCTTCCTGATTAAACTTTGAATATCTTTTGAAAAGACATTTAACACTCATATTGAAATTTTTGACTTCCCTTGACTGCTATCAGAAACTTGACTGCCCTCCGTGGTGCTCAGTCAGCATTTTCAGATTCAGCACTTTCTGTCATTGATTGATAGAAGACACTTCTTCCCCAGTTACTGAGTCAGACACATCAGGGAGAGACAGACAGGCTGCAGGAGAAAATTTAATCAAGTAGAGGTAATTTGCAAAAGATTTTAGTATTGAAATCTACTTACGAAAAATATAAAACTTTAAAATACTCCGTAGTTGTTAGCAGGTATTTAGCACATAAATTTAAATGAGACTACACCTTTTTAAGAACGATCACACAGTCTACAAAACAAAACAGGAAACCACAGGGACTGGATTTGTTGTCATTATATTAAAAATTAATTTTGGTTTTACCATATTGTAACTAAGGATGCCAACAGTGAATTTAGTACACAGTACGCATTCTTCTCCTTGTGCATGGCTTTTAATAAATGAGTTAATGAACTTCATCCAGGTCCTAGCAGAAGCATGTTTCATCAACCCAGTGGTGCAACACAAAACTGTAGGTAAGAACCTGTGATATAACTCCTGTCTCAATGTAAAGGCTGCATTTCATAGAAAAGGTGATTTCAGGGTTTGCACCTATCTCCCTGGGGAAAGGGAGAGGGAAAGAAAAGAGCCAATGATGACTGCAGCTAAATTATTAGTACCAAGCTACTATGGTTCTGCAAACACCAACCCTTAACAGATCATTGAAAAAAAGTTCTTTGAGGGAAACTCTAAATTAAATTGCATTCTAAATATTTGCATTTAGAATCTAAATCTAAAGATTTGCATTTATCCACTATATTGGTAAGAAAATAGTATTATGCTTTCTCAGACATATGCTTGACAAAGGAAACTTCCCAGTCCTGTTTAATATGCACTATTAAATTGTATAGCCTTCTCATTTCATAGGCCAAAATATTTTCTTAGGTGTAATAATAGTGGTGGATCACATTTTTACAGTCATTGACAAACATTTCCATGACTTATCAAGGAAAGCATTGAGAGAGATCAAGAATTAAAACCAATTAATTTTTCTGTGAGAATGTGGGAAATACTGAGTTTTTTTCTAATCTAGTAATGTAAAATTCTTGAAAGCTATTTCTGTTGTTTCATTTTCTCCTTATCCAAGATCAATATGGAATTCAGAACTGCTCTGATTTTATTAATATTTCTGCTATAATACCTTGAGACCACAAGACAAGCAGTGAGTTTTTGGCAAAAAAATTGAAGTCTTGGTTGATGCTTAATTCTTTGTGGATACAGGCTTGTTGGCTGTGTTTAGATTGACAAATGGCTTTAAGGTAATGCTTCCACTTTTCAAATAGCTCTCAGAAGATATATGCAGGTAGATCTGCCAAAGAATCTATATTTGTCTTGTTTTATGTTGGCAATACGACTCCCAATTATTTTTAAAATGTCCATTATAGCATGTTTCCAAAGGACTTTGAAATATGTTATCTATCTTCAAGGCAGTGCCTTCATAGACATGTTCAAGTTAATATTTTGGAAACTGCACAGAGAAAAGGGAAATTAACTCTTTGTGTTCTTCTAAAAATCCATATAGGACACTTACTAAGAAGAGGGTAGATGCTTGAAGTAAACTAGCAGAGAAGAGTTTGGCATAGTTTTACATGACAGACAAAAATAGGTTAGGCTAAATTGCCAGATTCTTTGTCTTTCAAAGACCTAAATCTGCCAGATTCAGCATGAATGCAGAGATCTGTCATCACTAAGAACCTTTCAGGAACAGGATTTAAGATTACAGAGGGTCAGATTCTGTTGATTCTCTCTGAATTATTCTCAGTGCTTTCCTGAGTCTATGTGAAATGCTTACTATCCATGCACATTAATGTTAATGTTCCTAGAACCTGTTCTGATTTACGTTTTCATAATCCTTCTATACCTGTAGATTATTTAGATGCAGTGAAGTATGTTCATCAGCAAGTACAGTCTTGTCACTTAGCCAAGTGTGCTACGAGGTCCTTGGGCAGCATGGTAGATTTCAGATGTAAAGTTGTTGAGAAAAAAAAGGCAAGACAGAAAAACCCACACGGTAACACAAATTTACTTCTTATAAACACATTTGCATTAAAATGCACAATAAACTCAAACCACAATAGGCATAAAATGCAGCAAAATACTCAACAACAAAATCAATAAAAACAAACAAGCTAAGCAACAAAATGAGTAAACAACAATTACAGCATTTAACAAGCAGGGATAGATAGTCTGAGTTCCTAAACTTTATATTAGGCAATGATAATTTGAGTTTTTGTATTCATTCATTTTCCTGCCCCTTCCAATTTTGGGGCAGAATTGCACATTACATTAAAATTTATCTTGTGAGATAGCATGTACTACGTGGATTTTTAAAAAGAAAATAATGGATAACCTTATTTGAGTTTTTATCTTTCCAAGTAAAATCATGGACCAAAATGGACCAAAATCATGCCCATATACTTCATATAGATGGTTTCAGATGATGATTGCTCCAACTGAATCTCTTCAAATCAGCTCATTAACTGTACTGTACCTCCCCCTCCATATCAAATGAAACACCATTTTTTAATCTTTAATATTTGAAGCACAGTAAAGTGTAAGGGGTTGTATTTTCCAAATGTATGGAATCAGGATATACTGTTCATTTAGATTAAATCTGCTGATGTAAGCCTGGTCTTTCTGAGGTGCCTTAGTACTGAAAACATTCTCATCAATATTACTCACTGGTCTTGTGTCACAGCATCCTGTCTCTCCACTTCATAAAGCTATATGGTCCTGCCAGTTTCTTGACACTGTCTGTGAACAAAGCAGAAGGAAAAGGATAGATCCAAGTGCAAGAATCTTGGAGATAAATATCACACAGATATGCTTTAAGTGGCATAACAAGTTTCATATATTACTTTATCTTCATGTTTGTCATTAAATGACTTTGACATACAAAAAGTAAAGATGGTATGAGTAATTTAGATTTATTATTTTTCACCTTTAGTGTCTAATTATACAAACTTGATTAGGCAGACTGGATGGGAAAATGTAGATTTATCTTTCAACTAATAAAAAATGTGATAAACTGATAAAAAAGTTCAGTGGTTGGTACCAGAATTTGCAGTAGATACTGAATGTTGTTTTCTATCTTCTGTATTTAAAAGTTTTGTTCAAAATTCAACTAAATTTATTCAATTCACATCTACCTGTTAACATATTTTCCTGGTATTGCATTAAAATAATAGTTGGAAATATTCAAACTGCATCACTTTACCTACAAGGTCTTAAGAAATTACCCATAAAAGGCCATTATCTGTGGCCTGATTATTGATCCCATTGACATGAAAGTAAAACTTACCTAAGGAGTCATTTATCAATGTGATGAGTGACACTGGTTTCCTATGACATCATGTTGTGAATGTTTCTTGTAGAAAAAACATAAACTGACATGAAAGATTTGCTTACATACCTGTATAATAACTTTTCACTTTATCATGCACTTATTTTCAGTGAGAAATACTTGCTGTTATTTTCATGGTGCTTTGTCACAATATTAGTCAATAGTTTTCCATTCTTGCATTTTTTCCACTTATACATTAGTTGTTTTTCTTCCTCAAATAGGGACAATGAAGATATAGAAGTTGTTACATTTCTTTGATTTTTCTTTCCAGTTCGTTATGATCCCTTTGAATTCTAAATTTAACCTTCAGAATTGTTCCAATTCTCTCCAGCTTGCTATTAGAAACAAACATTGTGTTCTCTTTCTTTGTCAAGTTTGGTAAATAACGACTGAATAAAAACAGCTTGACAATCAGTAGGAATATGGGTTGTGTGTTAACTACATTAATAGTTTATTTGGTATGTGTCTGGTATTGCATATCAAGGATGTTTCTGATTTCATATTGTTTTATGTGATAGAATCATAGACTGGTTTGTGTTGGAACTTAAATGTCTTCTAGTTCCAAACCCCTGCCCTGGGCAGGGCCATCTTCTGCTAGAGCAGATTGCTCAGAGCCCTGTCCAGCCTGACCTTGAACATTCCCAGGGATGGGGCAGCCACAGCTTCCCTAGGAAATCTTCCTTTCTCACTTTAAAGCCATTCCCCCACCTCCTATCCCAACAAGCCCCAGTAAAAAGTCTCTCTCCAGCTTTAAGTACTGGATAGCTGCCATAAGGTGCATCTGGTTCCCTCTCTGTGTCTTCCCTGTGATCATTTCAGGGCCGTTCTCGTTACTTTCTCCATCAGGTCCATGTCCTTAGCATGCTGGGGGCCACAAAACTATAAGGAAATATTCAAGATGTGCTATTATGTCAGTATCAAGATGTGTTTATGACTGCAAACACTGAGGCAGTGAAACAATATTAAAATATTTTCAGAAGTTCAGTGGGTATTTATAATTAACTATGTATCATATCTTTGATTTACATTATTTTGTTTGAATAACAAAATAATGCTACAGTTAGCCTTAAATTATTTTTAAAAGCCTTTTTATTGCTACTTATATGCTTCTTTAAAGTAGTGAGCTGTCAAAAAGCTCAGCAGCTTGTGTCTTGTCACAAATTTGATATGATTTAGGTAAAAGTTGTCATTTTAAGAGCTAAGAATGCTTTTATTCTCCTTGTGTTTCAAACTTTACCTCTAGAGCTGCAAATTTGGATTTAAAATTATTTTCATGGAGCTGACATTGTAGTTTACAGAATTTTTGTACATATTTTTCTTGTCATGTAGAAGATATCCATGTTCAGCAGCAACTAGGATCATGAGCATATAGAATAAAGTAAGATCTACCCAATAAAATCTGTAGAATGTATTAACACTGCTGTTGAGTTTAAGATTTTGGGTCTAACTTTCCCCAGGCAGATGTGTTTCAAAGAAGAATTTAAAAATAACATCTCTATTTGAAAAAAAAAGGAGGATTTACTAAGGGTTATCATAACTTCTTAATATCATAAACAATAATCAGACAACAAGTATTTTTTAAAAGGAAAACAAGTAATTTTAAAAGGTCATATTTCCTCTGAAAATAGAGTGTCTCACTCTTATAATTGTCTGTTAAGGAAAGACTGACTTGAGATATAAATTATGTGGGGCATTTACCTGTCATTTTTTCTTCCTAAATTACATGGGCAGGCTCAGTAAATAGCAACTCTTTCCTGATATATAATACAGTTCAACCAGTTACTACTTGAAACTTGCTTTTTCTTAGAGGAACTTCTAGGTTTTCTTCTAGTTAGGTCAGAAGACAGTAGATGATATTGATAAAGAGATAAAAGGACATGTCCTCTGAATTGCTAAGTCTCTTTGTTTATCATTGTTTTAGTTAGACTACAGCAATATTTAGTGAATCCAATATGAACCCATGCTTAAGCAGATGAAACATTAAGGTGCAATGTGAGAAAGTTCACTTTAAAAAAGTTTAACTTTTATGTGAGTTCAGCATGGTTATACTGAACTATATGGTAATAACATATACATATTCATTTAACATATACATATTCAGTATATGTTAGCTCAGTAGGTAAAGATGCCTCTAAAATATGGGTTCAGAAATATTTTAGGAAAAGTTAAAAACAGTCCTTTGGCTTGAGATAGTTTATCAGAACTTGAGCTAAAGGGTAGTTTTATTCTCAAAGTTGTCAGATTGTCATAATCAGACCCATTGTTTAAATATCTAAACAAAACAAACAAAATATCCATAAAAAATCTTTTGACTAGTGTCATTGTAGTGTCTCCAAAACAAATGTTTTATCTTCATGTATTTTGTCAAAAGGGAATTGCAAATATTATAGAAGGATGATTAATTAAATAATGAATGTTCAATAGTTAATATTCATTATTGATTCCAAGTTATAAAGCAAAGGTTGGTAGTAATACAGTTAATAATTATATTCTAATTAATAATTTCAACCTTGTAACATTTTAAAAATAACTAGGCAAATCATCACTAACCAACCTACATTTTAGTTATGATTCCAGGCTTCATTATATTCAGTAATAAATCTTGTGTGGCCATAAGCCTCTGCAAATTTGACCTGAGATTTCAGCTGAAGTTTTTCCAGCTTTATGCATATTTAAATATTTCATTTTAAGAATAAATTATCCTTGCATTGGATAAAATTGTAATTATCCATAATCTTTTGAAGTTAATCTAAAATCCTTAAAATAGAAATACTTTAGGTCCAATTTAAAGTAAAGCGTAGATTAATAATCTGCATTTCAAGGAAAAAACCTGAAGTACAGCACTGTGTCTACCTCTTGTTTCAGTATATATATTTTTGGAGTGATTAATTGAGGATATATTCTTGGAAGATATGATATTTTATATGCAGTATTGTATTTTAAACATTTCAAGTATGGTAGAAGTAGGAAAGCTTAATATCACAGTGGAGCTTCCCTTTGCCATTGTAAGCTTGCCATCAGGTACCAGAGTCATCTTTTCAATTCAAAAGGAACTCTTTCTAGAGAAACACATTATCAGAAAATGATTGGCATTGGGAGGGACCTCTGAAGATATCTAATCCGAAAAAGCCAGGTTCAGCAGGTTGCACAGGGCCATGTCTAGGCAGGTTTTGAATATCTCCAGAGAAGATGACAGAACCTCACTAGACAGTCTGCTCCAGTGTTCTGTCAGCTGCAAAATCTAGAAATTTTTCCTCATATCCAGATTCCTATGTCTCAGTTTGTGCTGCTGCCTTTTGTCTGTCACTGACATGAGTCTGGTCTGGTCTTCTCGACACCTACCCTTCAGTTACTTGTACATTGATAAGCTATTCTCCTTTATCCATTTCAAAAGTTTTTAAAAATTTGAGGCATTTTTGAGTACTTATAAATAGTGAAAAGAAAACCCTAATTGAAGCATTATTCTGCTGATGCCTATTTTATAACTTCTACCATTACAAATCTCCATTTTTTCCCTTTCAGCTGTCATACTTCTAAACCCCCAGATTTATGTTTATTTTTGTCATAAGAATTTATGTTCTGTTGTTAGGATTAGAGTAAGGACACTCCTTACACCTTAGTTTCCAGCTGCAAAAAACCCACTATAATTATCATTGTGTGCAGATCTCTCTGGTCCTCCAAGGGTTTTTCTATAATGTGGTTGAAGTACATTGCATTTAATGAATACCCTAGTCTTTCAGAGTGTCATCTAAGATGGATTTAATGCAAGTTGTAAGCTTTCATTTGGTTATTCAAATAGCTTTTTATGTTGTACTGACATACTGCATTGAACAGTAGAATGAGACTCCTATTAAAATGGGATCATTCTGTTGCATTTCTTATGCTAGTTATCACAGTCAAAACCTGGTAAATAAGTTTAGTATATTTGCAATTTTATAACATTATTTAAAATCCCTGTTCTCTTTGGCATGTTTAAGCTTTGGAAACTCGGTGAAATAATTTTATTTCATGGAATAGTAGATATTATTGTGGAAATATACAGCACAGAATACAGTACCTTCTGTGTAGTGTATTCTTATGCATGCATCCTAGAAAGTTCTAACTTATCAATTGTGCTTGCTCTAAATATTATATTTCTATAAAGAAAAAAAAGATTCCAAATGTAATATTGCCTAAGGACACTGGAGTCATTAAGAGTTATTTTTATCATATGAAAATATTTTTTAAACTGTGGAAGTTGTACAACAGATTAAAAGGAAAAAAAAAAGAAAAATGGCGAACAAATGCACCTAGGTATAAAGCTTTGATATGGAGTCCTCTTTAGAGAGTGCCTAACTCATACCTTAATTAATTTGTCTTATTTTAAAGTCATTTGTTCTCTCCATTTATAAGTATGTATGCCTCTGAAGACTTTGTGTAGAATTTTTCTAAATTCTTGAAAAATGCTGATGGGAAAAAATAACGTAGCATTTCTCTGATAACATAAGTCTTCTTTTCTGTACTTAAATAAATCAAGAGGCTTAAATTAAAATAACACAAGTTACAAAAGCCCATGTACTTGTTTTTGTTTTATATGGTCTGTATTTCTCATTGTTAAGCAGTCATTGACAAAGAGTAAATCTGCTTTTTGACAGTATATTGAGAGCTGGAAAGTCTTGTGGTCAAATCTCAAAAGAGATAAAGACAAGAAATTATAATGACACTTTCAAGGTCTACATTTTTTTGGTGTGGTTCTGAATAATTTTTTATAGATGTGGTTTTTGGTGTGGAGAATAGAGTGCCAGCTGGAAGAACTGATACCAGTCTTTGAACTACTATGGATAAGTTAGCTGTAGACATCTGTCTAGTCCCCTGCTCTGCCTACCTATTCCAAACCTGCTTAGATTTACACAGGGAAGATAATGTCATATGGAACTATAATAACTGCTGATCACTACATCCAATGATCAGTATAGCTGTCATCACCATGAAAAAATAATTGGTGATGTACATAATTGTGAACTTCTGGCCTGAAAAATTGCAGATCCAATTTGATCTGATGGTTGGAGTCAAGTATGGAACTATTCAAATGAAATCATTAAAACATTCTAAAAAGAATTTGCAAAAAAATTCCCCTGAGAAATTGAGTGGCTGTGGAAGAATTCTTAATGGAAAAATGTTTTAGTGCCTGAAAAATTATAGCTATTTTTCTATAGAATAGAGCTATTTTTGTTGAAAAAAAGATCTATCAACTTTCTTATCTGAACTTTCTTTAAATAATTGCCTTAAGAATTCTACTTAGCATTTTTTTCTTTGCCTTTAATTATCAAGAAAGGTTGGCAATACTTGAAGAACATTTAGGTGTGAGAAAGACCCAAGTAAGTGAAAATATACTTGCTTGTGATACAATGAATATCATGGGTAATTGTGCATGCACACAGCTGGTTCGAGTTGTATGCACAAAGGCATTGGAAAGAGATAGTCGGACATTCATGTACGCCTCAGGTACTTGCAGATCTCTCTCCACTTCCAAAATGGATAAGTTTCAGTTTAGTTATTATAAAATATAAGCAAATAATTAAATATTTTCTATTATCAAAATATTGGATCAATTTGGAGAGACTGTCTTTGCATTGCAACTGTGTTCACAAAGAAAGAGATAAGAAATTTAATAATTTGTCTGGCAGAACAGCATTTTGTTATCGTGTATATTTTGTCTTTTTAAATTACCTGGTTCTCTCTCTATTAAAGCATTGCAAAGAATACTTATTTTTTCTTTCTTCTGAAAGAAGTTTTTCACATCCTTCAGAAAATGATCAGTTTGTGTCAAGAAATATGCACAACTGACTAGCAGTTCTATGAGTCAGTCTGCTTTCATAATACTTTAATTCAAATAATCAAATGCACTTTTGCCTCCTTTTGAAAGAGACCATGAAAAAATATACAGAGTTTAATTCTAGCTTTTCCTGTGCTTCATTTTATTTTTAAAATAATGGTCTATTGAGGATTGCTGAGGGAACGCAGTTTAAATTTACTAATGCCTACCTCATTGTTGGGAAGAAAGGGAAGCCCATGAGGATTTTTTCCTGCTTTTTATTATTAATTATTTTATTAGATTCTCCCAATGATGCTATACCCAAACAGTTGTGATGCAAACACATACAACAAAAAAAAAAAAAAAAAAAGTAAAAAACCAGATATATATCTGGGGTGACCTTTGTTAAAATTTATACTTTTATTCTCAATGTGAGTAGTCCTAAGTGAATTAAATAAAAAATTTCCTTATTTTGCATGAATCTGTGGAAAAAGAATTGAACAAATTAGTTTCCTGCAATTCTTATTAATTCTTTGGTGTAAGAGATCATGTCTTCACTGCGTGGTTTGCAAAGTCCATGGTTAGCAGAGCTCCTCATGCATGTCCAACCCTTATCTGGAACAGTTCTGACAGATTTTTCCAAACTAAATTTTTGTTTCATTTATTATTGCATCATTTCACATCTCATTTTTATTGCTTATATTTTCCTGTTTTTATATTTCTGTTTCACAGTGCTGAGGTTTTACATCCTATGTTGTATTTATTAAAAATAATTAATCATCCAATAAAGACTTTTATATCATCATGATATATTAGACGAGGTGTTAACACGCAACTCTGAAAGCCCTTGAAGTGGTTGGTTTGGCTGTCACAAAAAGAAAAATTTTAGATAAAACTGAACAGAGAACAATACACTTTCTCTGAATATTTGTGTTACTGAGGAAGGAAGCAATGTTCTGTACACATCACTCAGTGGACGACTTCAAGTACTGAAAAAAGATTTAACTGTATTGAGAAGATATCTCTGCAATGAAGGCAGAATGAGAGGTTTTCTTAAATCTGTCAGTATATTGATTTATTACACACACTCTGTAAAGAGCATAAGAATAGATCTCCAGCTATAGTGATTTATCAAAGCTCATTGTCATGGGATATCAATCTTCAGAAGCAGCGTAGGAATTTTGGTTTCAATTATTGTTTTCTGAAATTTTTATGCTAATCTCTGACAACTTTTATCTCACTTCTCTCAAATCTGAAGCGAGATCTAAGTCTTCAAAGTGGACATTTAGACTTAGCAATGCAGTTCCTCTGAAAATGACAAAGGTAAGATTCTGGATCATATGTCATAACCCAGCTTTCCCTGTAAAGGCCAATCAGACCCTTAAGGTGTGTTCTGTGCCACAGGATAAGCCAAGCTGCCTCCCTGAGAGCCTCTGTCAGATGGAACCCGCTGCATTCTACTGTTTTAGACAACATTGCCTTTGAGGAAACTCGTTTTATGAATTACATATGCTTAAATACTTTAGAATTACAGGAGCAATACTCCCTGTGTTTCTGTCTGCACAATGAAGGAAATATCTGTCCTGAGCTTCCTGAATGCTTGACAATCCCTCATGCCCAAGACAAATACCAGTAATCCCACTGATGGTCCAATTTAGTAATACCTCAATGATACTCAGCTTTCTGTGTTAGGAGTAGTTCCACATCAGACGTACTACCTGGTGCAAAAATAGCTAAACTGCAGTGGTGAGGTCCGGTATTTCATGCACTTGGAGTTACAGTAAAATGTTTCATCACTGCTCTTGGTGGTTTTCTCACGTTACAGTTTCGTGAGCCGAGTTAATATTTATCTAATCTCTGCATAATGACCTCTTAGGAAAATATCCAGGCAAACCTGACTTATAAAGTGACTAAGTGATGGAAAAGAACAGTGTTCATGATATATCCTTGTTCTTAGAAATTTATTATTAATTTCTTGTAGACATATCATTGATATATGTCTTGTAGACATATCATGTTAATGACATATCTTGATTCTTAGAAATTACATATTAATTTCCTGATCAGCCTAGTTGATTCTTTTGAACTTTGGTTTAGTGCCATAAAACCTTCAGTGTCCCTCAGCATTTAATTCAGGGTTTCACATAAGTCAAAATTTCTAAAACTATTTCCCATACAATAATTAGCAATTATTTTGTTGTGATCAGCTGGAGGTGAATGTACCTCCCTGATGTACCAGTGGGTATGCTACAGACATTTAAAAATATATTTCCATATAGAAAAGTGTGAAAATAGACTACTAAAATCATTACATTATGAATTTATATGGTACCACTCATTACAAAAGATACACCAAAATGCTTAAGCATATATGTATCTTTTAAGTTTGTCACAATTATAATAAAGAATATAATTTAACTCTTCTGTAGCTTCGCTTTGGAGTTTGCATAAACTTATAATTAAGCAAGAGCTTAAGCACTTTGCTGGATCTTGGCCTAAGAGCTTAATGATTATTTTACAATATAATGACATGTCCAGTATGAAGGGAAACAAAACCTCTGTATATAGGACTCATTTGCCATAAAAAAGTCTGTCGGTATGTTGCATGATAATCAGTTCAGTTCAATGTACAGTAAATTGGATCATTATTATTAATTTTCTCATCTCCCAAGCAATTCATGAACCATTTTTAGAATTTCAACAGTTCATGAATCAGACAAAAATGAATTAAATAAGAACCCAGCCCACAATGGGACGATGAGTCAGAGTTCTTTTCTGTATCAGTGTTAACCAAAGTAAATCTGAAATCTAATGAGGATTGGCACTGTGGCAGAAAAGGCCATAATGAACATGAAACAATATGTTGAATTTACATGTTAAGACTTTTTGTTGATTTTGGCAATTTCACTGAAGATTATGTGAAAAATCCATAAACATCTGGATGAGAAGAGTGGAGGGTATCACTTTATATTAAAATGATGGAGTTTATATTGGGATACAATACTATAAATGGAAGAGGAAAGTAGTTTCTTACACAGCTGTTTCCAATTTTGCTAATCTATATTTCAGGCCAAATTCACGATGGAATTAAACCACAAATTTACATTGATGTGTATGTGTCTGAATTAAAGATACAGGGGAAAAACTTTTGAAGATCACTAAATCTCAGTAATACTCTGGAGGTATTTAGTCAGCTTTATTTTCGGAAGACAAAATTAGCACATACAGCTGCTATTTGTGGGCCTATAGCTTTTGAATGTGAAGGACTAAGTTTACAAAAGGACATATGCACATTTTTCGGCCCTGAAACATGGGTAGAAAAAAACGCTGTTTAGAATCAAAGCTTATGTTTCAGTCTGAGACCAAAAAGTTTTGCTCTAAAGGTTCTGTGTAAATATTTCAACTTGAAGATGCTAAGTATCTACAAATTTTAATAGTAGTTTTTAACAACAGATTATTTTATATATATATATAAACCATAGGATTCAGCAATGGCTCTAAACACATGACAGTATGTGTGTCTGCATCTTTTTGTAAAACATTAACCAATGAATAGCCTATTTTCAGGTTTTCTCTGTCTTTAGGAAACAAATTGAACTCATAACCAAAACCAGTGTGTGCTCTGCTTAGAGACCAGAGGCAGAGAATAGTGTTTGACAAAAGGCCATGATGAAACTCCTAAACCAGGAGCTCAGCACCCAGGTTTGCAGCTACATGTATGGTTTTCTGTGCCTCTTCTGTCTTTCTCTCTTCTTGTCTTAATCTTCTTTTCATGGAACTTTTTGGTGAATGTCTTAATGTCTTAAAGACTTCTAGGTTGAATTGGGTAAATGTATGGCAAGTTATTAATAAGTAAATGCTGTGTAATGCTATAATAAGGATTTTGTATAGAAGTCGGTGTTGTATTTTGTCCTTTACCAAAGTTTCCTGATTTTTAAATGTTTTTGCCAGTAAACTTCTGTGTGACTTTCACCTCTTGAGAGTATCTAGTTTGGATTTCTTCTTTGTGTTATACCAGAATAATGGAACCCCCTGAATTTAAGGATCTGGGGTGTAACAGACAGTAAAGACTGATTAGGCTTAAACAAAATATTTTGTTTAGGCCAAATAGTAAATTTGACATTGTGGTGGTTTAACATCAGTCAGAAACTTAACTGTTGATCACTCCAAAAATTGGACATTTCTTGGTGCAAGAAATAAAAGTATCATTTTTAATTATAAAGGAAATTTGGAGGGAAGTTACCAGAATTTTACTGCAGCTAATAAATTTTAAATATCGTGTACAGCTATTTACTATTTTAAAAAAAAGAAGAAATTGTTACTATAGAAACTACTAAAACATATAATTTACATGCTATGTGGAGAGATAGTCTTTCTTAACAGAGATACTATCCGATATGTCATTGGAATTGTGAAGTTTATAGGTTTATGTCTCTAACACCAGAATGTCAACAACAGATTACCATGGATTTTAAGTAAAGGACATTGCTCGATTATTGGAAATAATGGCAAACTGTTTTTGAAACTAGGAGCTGTCATATATTTTTCTCAAAACTTCTTAGATGGTTTCCATTTAGAAATGCTGTGTTCTAATTGATTACACTCTAGGGCCTAAGCTTTATTTCATTTTAAAAATGTTCCTAATGATTCTAATAGCTTTATGATCTCAAGCTTTAAAGGAGGATCTAAAAAAAGATAAGCTGGGAAGCAAATTTAGTAAAATAATAATTTCCTGAATGCAAGAGATATATAAAGAATTGAATTGTTACAGAGCTAATACCAAAATGAAGAAGCAAGAAGAGGAATTTTAAAAAGTTTATGGGATGTAGAGAAGGTTGAAATTTTCTCAAGGCCAAAGTAGTATTCCTCAGAAACTGGGAATCTGACCCAAAAGTAGCAGTATCTGCATAGGTGATAAGGCTGAAATGCATCAGGGGTAATAGAGAAACCTGTCTGAAGATTTACAGTCTGATTAGAATTCTAGCAATTTTAAAATGGTTTCTGATCTTGTGTCTGAGCCTATTCTTTACTGCCAGCTAGGTCAGAATTTTTTCCTACTGTCATGGCCAGTCATGTGTCTCTGACCATTCCTGAAAATAATGTCATTAAATAGTTGGAATAATGCCACTCATTAACAAAACACTGCTTGCTGAAATAATTTTCTGCCATTTTAGGACAATTCCAGTGAATGAAAAGGGCACCTTAATGTATTTAATCTACTCAGTGAAGAATGACAAGAACAAACTGCATCTAAAGATGGACAGTGGGATTCATTAGATGAAAAATTTGGGGCTGGGACTCCAGCTGTAAATCAAGATTCAGGTTTTGTTGGTATGCAGAAGGTTTCTTTGTAACATTTTCTCTTGAGACAGAGTGTCTCTGTTTTATTTTTCATAACTTTGCTGATTTGTTTGAAAACCATCTTTAATGAATCAAATATTAAAAAAAAAAGTATTTAAAATAAGTATGACTGATATTGTTCCTCAGGTGTATGTGTGTGTTTAATGAGTTGCACTCTGATCCTGATCACTCAATGTATTCTTTAAGTATATGATTCCCAACTGTCTCTGCGGAGCTTCAGGCCTGAGGTGATTTTATCCTTGCAGCAGGGACACACAAGAAAAAGGCCCATCATTGCTAACTTTGCCATCATTTTTTCCTTAAGTTAGAGTGAGGCCAGTACTCCTCCCCTTCTTTTTTCAGCCTTTATTATGCCATTCTAGTAGTGTGCATATAGACTGTTGTTACTTCTTAAACTCTCATTTTCTATCTGGCTTTTTCTGGATAATATAGAATCATATGGAAATGCAGAAGAACATGGCCAGAAGAGAAGGCTGATTAAACAGTGGGTAAAACATTGAACAGTGTTGTGGCTGAGCATGTATTACACGTAGAGCTTCAATACTTGCTATTGAAAATCCTAAAAGTTATTTTTTGGGATATGTAGTTGAAGGAATTTAGCCTTTACTAGATCTCTTGCAGGAAAATGACTTTTTTCCTCACTCAACTTCTACACTATAGTTTCAGAAAAAGTGTGTGAAGCTATTGTGTGAATTGTAATGATAACAATGCTGCAACAAATTGGGGCAAAAACATATATTCAAATTTTATGGCATCCTTCTGTGTACTCTCTCCTTTAGATGGTGAGGTTTACATAAATATCTTTAAAAATCTGCCTGTTGTTATTCTGCAAGTTAACAAATCTGTGTAACTATTATATTCTAGAATATGTTTTAAATATTTGCTAGCCAATTACAGCAAAGTCTTTCATTCAAATTCAATGAAGTTTAGTAGGTCTGTAAATATGCATATGTTTTCTGTAATTTTTTTTGTATATGGATGCCTTAAACCTCATAGTGTGTGCATACACTGGGGTAGGTGTCACAGAAAACAAAATGATGTTTTTTAAAAGCATCCTCTATTATGGGCATGTTATTTTTGTTTCAAGTCAGCTAGATGATCCCAGTTTGTAGGCATTTTTGACAGGCAGCTGACACCTTCTCTAAACATTTGAACCATAGATGTGATATTTAAAAGCTAAATATGTCTGCATGGTCCTCAGATCTCAACTAGGAAATTCAGGATCCCAGATCTGGATGTAAATCTCAGGATGCATCTTAACTCAAGTTTGGATAGGATGTTCATATATTCCATCCTTTCTTTGTGCTTTACAGACTCCAGGTGAATGAGTAGTTGCATATTGTTTATTTTCTCAGGATTTAAATATAGCCTAAGTGAGCTCTAACTTACTATAGACAAGAGATCTGTGCAACTTCTTGCTAAAGGGATTGTAGTTGTAGGACATAAGAAAAAAATGAGAAGTGCTTGAAAAAAATTGGGTTTGCATTGCTCAGCACCAGGGTGCATAAGTACCTACATCTGAACCATCAATATGAATAAGAATATACACTGTGCTCATGCAAAAAGGTTTGGGCTAAAGAGTTAGTGGAATTAAGATATAATGGCCATGCTTTTGTCCATGTGTGCACCTCTGAAATTCTATGCAATGGTTATTGTATTGCTACTGTGGAGGTTGTCTTGTTTTCCTGAAAGAGATGGGGACATTTGGTCAGAGCAAATGCTTTTGACTTTATGAGGAGGCAATTCCACCCCTCATTCTGTTTATCTTTTTGAAAAGGCATTAGAGTCCTGATAAAAATTTCAGGTTGGGACTTTGTTGAAAAATTCATTACTGGACCTGGCACTCAGCAGTGCAGATGAACTCATGAAAGGAATTAAGATTGTGGCAGCCTGGGATGACATAACCATGCCCTGGATTAGTTTGTGATCTGAAGTGTGGCTTGGCAAGGAGAAAAGTGAAGACTGAAATTTGTGAGACCAAAATTCCAGTTGTTTAAGGAGTTGGTGAATGAGATACCCTGGGTGACTGTCCTTAGGGTTGTCCAGAGGGGCTGACCAGAGATGGCCGCATTTTAAGGCCGCTTTTCTTACAGTACAGGAGCTCTTCATCCTGGTGCGCAGGAAATCAAGCAAGGCAGGCTGTAAACCAGAAGGAGCAAGGGTCTGCTCCTTAAATTTCTTACTCCAAATTGAGGAGTATGAAAGAAGTGCATAGCCAGTGGGAGCAGGGACAGGTGGCCTGGGGAGTGGACAGGGATACTGTTCAAATATGTAGGGCTGGGATCAGGAAAAACAACATACAGCTAGAGCAGAACTTGGCAAGGGATATAAAGAATAACAGGAAGGGTTCTTTAAGTACATAGATTAGATAGGAAAGGTCAAGTACAGTGCACTCTATTGTAAATGTAGGTTAACTTAACAGGAAGAAATGATGAAGTTTGACTCAATTCAGAAGGCTGAATTATTTATTTATTATAATTATGCTAAAATATATTAATATATTATATAAAAGGAGGATACTAAAACTACGTATTACTTTCTCTGACTCTATCTAACTCTACCTGTGACACTCTCTTGAGAGTCTAGACACAGGTGGATTGGATTGGCCATCAGGCTCAAACAATCCTCACCAGAATTTAATTAAGCACTCACTCCAGGTAAACAGTTCTCTAAGCACATTCTACACAGGAAAAACAAGGAGCAGAAATAGAAATTGTTTTTTCTTTCATTTCTGTCTGTGCACCTCTATGAAAAATCCTGAGAGTGAGGGAAATGTGCTTGCCACAGCACTCCCTCTCAGAAGCAAGAAGAGTGACTGGATGAAAATGGAGAAAGCTGAGATACTCTGAGTTCTTTGCCTCAGTCTTCACTGGCAGTGAGTCTTCCCACTTGTCTCAAGTCCCTGATTCTCTGTATGGGTGTGTGGGGTGTGGAACCCTTGCCACTGTAAGCAAAGAGCAGGTTCTGAACCACATAATGAAGCTAAGTAGCCATAAGTCTATGGTACTTGATAGGTACATGCATCCCAGGATCTTGAGGGACCTGGGTTATGTTTTTGCCAAGACACTGCATCATATTTGAAATGTCAAGACAGTCAGACAAAGTCTCTTGTGACTGGAAAAAGAGAAACATAACACATTTTTTAAAAGGAGAGAAAGAAAGTTCTGAGGAATTTCAGGCTCACTGGTGAGACTTATCTGTGCCTGGGAAGGTCTTGGAGCAGATCCTCCTAACAAATATGCTAAGCCATATAAAAGACAAGGAGGTAATCTGAGGCAGACAGCACTCTGTTACTGAGGGCAAATTGTACCTGACCAATCTGGTGACTTTCTGTGGTGGAGTGACTACAGCAGTCATCAGGGGAAGACTGACAGATATCATTTATCGAGACTTCTGTAATGTCTTCAATACAGTCCCACACGACACCCTTTTCTCCAAATTACAGAGACGTGGATTTGATGGATGTACTGTTCACTGGTTAAGGAATGGGCTGGGCGGATGCAACCAGAGAATTGTGTACAGTGGCTCCATGTCTAGGTGGAGGCTGGTGATGAGTGGTGTCCCTCAGGGCTCTATCTTTGGTCTGGTGGTCTTCAATATTTTCATCAACAATATAGACAATGAAATCATTGAGTGCACCTTCAGCACGTTTGCAGATCTCATGAAGCTGAGAAGTGCAGTTGAAACAACAAAACAGGTGTGGCTAACAGGTCGACAGAGGAGATTTTGCCCCTCTCCTCATGAGACCTCACCTGGAGTGCTGCATTCACATCTGGCTTGCAGCTCAAAAAAGATGGGAACCCGTTGCAGCAAGTCCAGAGGGCCGTGAAGATGACTGAGGGCTGGAGTACCTCTCCCACAGATACAAGCTGAGACAACAGGTGTTCAGACTAGAAAAGAGAAGGCTTCAGGAAGATTTCATTACAGCCTTCCATTTACCGTAACAGGGCTTATGAAGGAAGATGGGAGAGGGAGGGGCTTTTTATACAGGCAGCTAGTGACAGAATAGGGCACAATGGTCTTAACCTGAAAGAAGGCAGCTTTAGTCAGATGTTAATAAGAAATTCTTTATTTTGAGGGTGTTGAAGCACTGGCACAACAGATTGCCCAGAGAAGTTATAGATGCCCCATCCCTGGAAGTATTCAAAGACATGTTGGATGGGGCTGATCTGGTGAGTGTCATCCTTACCCATCCATTCTAGAGAGATTGGAAATAGATGACATTTTGGGTCCTTTCTAACCCTAATAATTCTGTGATTCTATTCTACGTTTGTTCAGTTATACCGATTTATTAATGGAAGGTTAACTCTTAACTGTCTTTCTAAGTAAATTAGAAGCTGGACTTTGTAGCAAGTTGCTTTTTTTTGAGTTAATTATTTTGATTAAGCCAGCTTCTGAATGAAATTGTCTGAATAAATATTTTTATATGTAATATGTAGCATTTTAATTTCATATTATGCATGTCCTGTTTGTTGATTTCAGATTATTGCAATAAATCAGCTTTTTTAGAAACAGGCACAAATCCAGCATACCCTCATTAGATTACAATAATTTTGTAGAATGACATTTAAATCACGTTTTCATTAAAACTACTTTTTACTCAATTTATTTAATTCAAAAATTAAAAAAAGCCTTTCCATCTGTTTTCTTTCTTTTGCTCTATTTGCTTTCTTCTTTAAAACAATTTTGCCCTTCTGTTTTGCCAAAAATAGTTGTACTTAACCAACTAAAGTATGATTCTTCTGTGCAACTCACCACATCTATAATGAAATTGTTTACTGTTCTTGCTGTTAGTATCAAGACATAAAGGAACATTTGACTTCAATGTTTTCTGCACTTCTAACATAGGTACTGTTTTGCACATTTCAGGTATGATGTCTTAATGAAAACTAGATCAGATTTTAACAGCATATGAAACAACACCATTTAAAATATTATTATATTACTTATCATTAATAAAACTCCATTCATTATTTTAAACAATTTCAATAATACTTTTTGTCTTTGAAATAGAACTTCCTGTGATGAATGAGCTATCGTCATGCTAACGGAATGATTAGAGGGTAAAACTTAATAATCTTACCCTCAAAGTCCATGAGGTTTTTTCCCCTTAAATCTAATTGTGAATAGTAATCAAAGATTCATAGAAGCAATTGTAAACTCAATGAAATTTTTTGTTGGGAAAGAAAAATCTTCTAGTTGCATTTCTTGTTTAATATCTGTTTTCAAAAGTACATCTAATTTTATTTATTAAAAGAGAGACTATAAAGGCAGTGATAGATATGATGAATTTTTACAAACTGATCTTGACAAACTGAAGGCTTTTTCTATCTCTTAATAAAAAAAAAAAACTGTTAAAGTATGGTGGTCTAAATGAAATCCTAAAAAGGTGATTAAATGGGCAGTTGAAAAACTTATGTAAACAGTATTTTTATGTAAGCAGTCAAACTCACTAGACAATTTATGAAGTTTCCGTTACAAATCATTCCATAGTCCTGTCCAACTTTGTACTTTCATGGATTATTTGGGTGATGGGATAGGAAGAATGCAAATTTTCAAATCACACGAAGCTAAGAGGGTCTGCAAACTTGTCAGGAGTCAAGATTCAAATTTGAAATTAAGCTAAAACAGTGATAAATCATTTAAAATATATGACTGCAATTAAATTAAGAGAAGTGTGAGATTTTTATTTAGGAAAATTCAATTTTCTAAGTGCAAAGTTAAGATTACTGGGGTATAAGTGTTTTTGTGGAGGAGGATCTAGGGATGCTGAGTACAACATCATGCTGTTATGGAAAAGAACTTTCATAATGGGCCACACAAATCAAAAGTATTTTATTTAAACACTGTTATATTTTAAAAATATATTCCCTCTTCAGTTCAAAGGATACCTTGAACTGAAAAGGAAAAAGACAAAGAAAAAAATAAAACTGGAGCACCATTGCGACATGCTACTTATACAGTAATTTTTGAAGAACATGTGTATGCTCAATCTAGAAACAAAATCCCACAGAAATACCAGGACACTTAAATGTTTAAAGTTCTTGAAACCCCTGAAATTTTTTTTATGTTTGTTCGGGATAGGATGAGAAGCACTTATCCTAAGCTTAAAAAGCCTGATAGCTTAAATAACCTAAGCTTAAAAAGTCATATATTAAGGAAAAAATCCTGACTTTAGGAAAGTAATGCATTCAATGAGATTATTTAGAGAAATTTTGAAATATTTCTTGGACATCTTTAGACAGCACAAACACATACAAAATGTGAAGAATGACTGAAGTCATATTGCTGCGGGCAAAACAAGCTCTTCAGGGTACTTTCTGTTTAATTCTCAAAATTTTTGTTCACGTGGAAAACTCATAAGTTCAAGTCATAAAAATAGACTTGTAGCCATAAAAACTACACTGATTTCTTGCTGATGAAAAACATAGGAGATAAAATACAATCTTTGAAAGATTCTGTATTATTGTCTGTTTTACCTGGTTTTAGGTTAGAATTTTAATTGGAACAGGAGCCAAGATTAAGGTATATAATGTAAATCACCTCAACTACTAATACCCTATATACTATTCTAAAGTAGGTAAGCCAGGTGAGATACATAAGTATTTCATACTGCATAAATAAATAACATGGTGAAAAGACAAGTTAAAAAAATAATAACAAAATATACACTAATTTCTGAAGCAGTTCCATGCCTATTAAATACTATATATACTATTATATTAGTGAATACTGATTTTGAAGATCTCTGCTGACAAATGATCTTCACTATAGTGATCCAGGTGAAGAAATAACTGGGCGTTTCTCCATATTGGAAATATGGAGAAATATTGGTGTTTCTCCATACTCTGAAAGTACTGAAGCTGTGCTGCTGGTTCTGTAGCTGTGCTGGGCCAGTATTTAAACATGAAAGGTGAAAAGGATTCAGAACTCAAATTGCTAGAACTACAGTAAATCTGATGGAGAGTGGTCGTCTTGTTAATACTGGGTTTTTTGCTCATTTCTAAAATATGTTTACCACTATTTCATTGATACACTATCCTGAAAAATGTCTTTCATATATGAATCTTTAATATGGACAAAATATAGTTTTAAATTTTACTTCAGTGTTATGTAAATCAAATCTGCAACCTTTTGAAAGGAAAGCCACCCCCAGTAAGGCTACTTTTGTTTACCATGCAGCAATATCTGATGGAAGAGGATTAATAACTGTAATTGTTCAGAGGAATTATCCAGATGACTAGAAGCTGGTCACTGAACACTTAGTTTTTCAGTATGAGTGCGAGTCACAGAACCACAGAATTATTTAGGTTGGAAAAGACTTCCAAGATCATCAAGTCCAAGACTGATTGCTACCTTGCCAAATAAACCATAGCACTAATTGCCATGTTGAGTCATTTCTTGAGCAATTTCAGGGATGGTGACCTTCCTGGGCAGTCAGTTCCAGTGGGATGTCCAACTGAAACCTCCTCAGGTGCAGCTTGAGGCTATTTCCTCCTGTCCTGTCACCAGTTGCCTAGGACAAGAGGTTGCCCCCCACATTGCTACAGTCTCCATTCAGACAGTTGTAGAGAGCAAAAGTTTCCTCCTGAGACTTCTTTTCTTCAGGCTCATCATCTCTCCAGACCATTCCCCATCTCCATCGACCTTCTCTGGACATGATCATGTCTCAGCGTCTTTCTTGTAGTGAGGGGTCCAGAACACAGCACCTCAAGGGGTGGCCTCACCAGTGCTGAGTACAGAGGGACAATCACTGCCCTGGTCTTGCTGGCCAAATATTGCTAATATAAAGCAGGATACCATTGTCCTTCTTGGCCACCTGGGCATAGTCTGGCTCATGTTCAGCAAGTCAAGGAATGAGGGAGTAATCATTATGCATTGAAACTTGCATTCAGGTTCTAAAATAGCAGATTTTCAAATGTGCTGAATAAAATGGCTTAATTATCAAAATGACATACAATTAAAACAATGCTTTGTACAATGCTCACTTCTAACATATTTTAATTTCTGGTACTCTGGGTCTGCCAAAGGTAGAGGTAGATGCAAGTGTGAGCTATTCTTCCCATGTAATAAATCTCAAGCCTTTGATTGGCATCTGGGAGATTATAGGAACATTTTGCTGTTATGGAAAATTTACTAGAGTTACATCAGACAGTGTGTGGAACTCAGTTTATTAAAGTAGATTTTTAAGCTAATGGAAAAAATCCGCAAGACTGGCATTTTTCTTTTTTGAAAAAGTATGTCATGGTGTTGTACACTATATCCTGTGCTTGGACTTTGACTGATTGAACAGTATATATTAAAATTCTGTTTACGTCTGTAGTAAGGTGAGACAGCTGCACAACCTTCATATGCACTGACAACTAAATTTGACCCTCCAAATTCTGCAGGCACTATATCCAGAAAAAGTACCTGGAAAAAGCATATTGACTACACATAATAAATGATTTCTAATTTTTTATTTCTTGACAATAGAAATGTTAGAAAGCATATTCTTTTCAATCATGAATAGAGAAAATTGTGAACAGATCCAAGGTGAAAAGAAAAATAGAATCCAACTAACATGACTTGATACTATAATTTTAAATTATAGCTCCAACAGCATAAGACTTTATGCAAGCTATCTAAGCCTGGAAAAGGCAAGAATTATTGTACTTTTACAGTGCTTTTTATTTTCAAATTGACCTATAAACACAGCAGATACATTTTCCCTGCAAGCTTAGTTTGAATGTTATACAGTGATATTCATGCTTTTATTTCAGACTACTGTATGTGACTAATGTAGAGACGCTACTTTCACTGACTAAATTTAGTCATCATAGAATATCTTAGATTGGAAGAGACCCATAAGGACTATTGAGTTCAACTCCCTGTTCTTTGCAAGACCATTTCCTAATGTCCAGTCTAAACTTCCCCTTATGCTAAGTCATTTCATTTCCTCATGTTCTACCATGGGTCACCAGGAGATCAGCACTTGCCTCTAAGAAAGATGTAGAGTGTGATGAGGGTACTCCTCAGTCTTGTAAACATCACATGGAAAAATCCATAAATGTCATGTTTTATAAAGCAAATAATTCATGATTATCTGAAATTCAGGCAATCAGTAGCTTTTAAAGACTAAACCTTTCCTCTTTTAGGTTTCTTTAACACATCTTGAAGGGTCAAGATTAATCATATATCCGGTATGTTTGTGTACAGGGTCATAACTTTCTAGGCAAATTTTCAGTCTACTAAAAATTTCACCACTCTGATTGCAGAGATATTTTAAATTTGTAGTCTGGACTTTTGAAACTATTTTCAAATATATCCATTTGTTCTTATTTTTTATATTTCTCTTGATTTTTACAAAGGACATTTCATTTCTCTAAGGGCTCATATATTGCATCAAAGAAGGTGGGGAATGTATGATGTATATTAGCTTCAGAAGCACATCTGTGAGCTCAGATTGGATGAAAGGTCATAAACACAATGAATGTTGCTAGGTAACAGTGCCTTTTAGTCAATTTAGTTGTGAAAATGAAAGGGTTTTTTTTGTACAAAGATAGCCTATTTGGATAGTGCAGTGAACAGTCACTTTGTTTTGATCTTCAGAGCTGTAATTTCAAAATAACAAACCTTTTCCCTTGAGAAAAAGAACCAACACATTTTCTCTATTTACAATGTACTTTACTGGAAAACATTCAAAGTCATGATAAAAATGAAAGTTGAGAGAGAGGAAATTGTGATTGTTCCTGATTAATGAACGAATAATTTTTATTGCTTGTAGTAACAAAATTCTTTTCAACTCAGATTGAAAAATATTAATCATTAAGGAATAAAGGTATATATATATCAAAGGTATACAGTAAAAACTACATCAGTGCAAAAAAGAATAATAAAACAGTGAACCTGTTCATCTTTAAAAACATTTTATTTTAAACCAAACACTCTTCATGAAAGTTATTACTTCACTTTTGAGGAATCTTGAATCTTGTATTCTTTAAAATGATTAAACCTCAAAGAAAACAAACTACCACTAATATAGCTGGACTGAAAGTTTATATTACTAAGTTGAATGGATGATGCCATACTAGATTAGCAGACAATATAATCAAATGCAAAATTTTTTTCTGTTTGCTTCTTTTTTTATAAAGATCACATTATTTTTTATTATTTTTGGCACTCACAGGATTTCATATTAGATATAGTAATTTTATGCAATGGATACTTAGAGCCAAAAGAAAAACTGCTCTGAGAGGAGGAACTTGAGCTCATTAGTCTCACTTGAGACTAATATGAGTTAAGAATTTAATTTATGCTCTATGTTTTTGTGTAATGACTCAAACCAGCTTCAATAGCAGGGAATAGCATAATCAAATTCAAGTTGTCTGTTTGCTCAAGTTGCTCTATTAGATCCCATGGGTGAAAGGAACGTAAGTATACACCTAAATTAGTATGTTCAAATAGCGCCATAAACGCTGAAGATTGATTGTGTTGAAATTATCTATTAGCTATTATCTATATCTATTACCTATTAGCTATTGGAGAGTGTACAAATGAGGGCTATGAGGATGGTGAAGGTCTGGAGGGGAAGCACTAGGATGAGTGGCTGAGGTCTCTTGGTCTGTTCAGCCTGGAAAAGACTGAGGGGAGACCTCATTGCAGCCTACAACGTCCGTGTGAGTGGGACACTAGGAGCAGATACTGATCTCGTTGGTCTCCACCAGTGACAAGGGGTAAGGAAAGGATATGAAGTTGAATCAGGGGAGGTTTAGGTTGGATATCAGAAAACATTTTGCACCCCAGGGCTGTAGGGGCACTGGAACAGGCTCACCAGCAATGTAGTTAGCAAGACTGACCGAATTCAAGAAGTATTTGGACAATTCTCTCAGGCACATGGTGTGATTCTTGGGGATGGGTCCTTTTCAGGGGCAGGACTTCGACTCAATGATCCTGATGGGTCCCTTCCAATTCAGCATATTCCATGATTCTATAATATTCTAGATCAAGACTGTGTAGTTCTATCAATGCACACTTGCCATGTCACCTTGCCTCGATTTGAAGGGCTTCTGCAAAGTCCAGATCCTTTGCAAACTGCAGCTACAACCCCCTCTGCTTGTTTTACTAACTGCTTCAACTGCTGATTAAAATCTGCTTCTATTATCATCGCACATTTTTAATGAAAATACACTTTTATATTTCAAAGGTTGCTATTTATTTTAATCCTTGCAATATCACTAGGCATTGACATAGATACAGAAACGCCTGCACTCTGCATCATCCCAGCCAAGAGTTCTAATAACATCTGTTAGTTTAATTCTAGAACACATAAATAAATTATGCTTGTCAACTTACTGCGACTTTTTCACCCGATGATAGACTTGTAACTGCAGTTAATTTTCTTCAAAATGATTGAATATTTTGGAAAATGTGTGTTTGGAAAGTGTTTGAAAGGAGGTCGATATTATGCTTCTACATCATTGGTGATACACAGTGGTATAGTATTCTGATTCTCTGCTGCCCACACCCCTCCCAGTAGCTTTCACTGAGGCTGATTCTGTCTGACAATATTATGCTCTCTATTCATTAGCTGTTGAAGTGAAAGAAGATATTTCAGATTTTTCTAAAATCAGGACGATGCAGGGCTAAATATGTGTCCAATGAAGCTGCATGCATTTCATTGTCTTGTTATCAACATACTTGGTAATGTAGGAAAATATTTTAATGGAAATTGATTTGACCAGGAATGAGGTACTAGCTCCAATAAATAGCAGTAAGATAGTAATATCATTTGAGTCCCACTAAGAGTCTAGGGATCCAAGACATATGACAATTAGCTCTGGTTTTCCAAATTGTTATGGTGTTATCAATGAATTTTACTATTTGTAACCACTTACTAAAACAAGAAATAAATTTCAGTATGATAAACAATTTTCTGCTTTGTGGTTTTAGAGTTGCTTAGTATAAAAACAGTCCTTGTAAAAATATATGAGTTGAAGATAAATGTAATCTGAATTTCAGTACCACAAAAAGTTGGTTTTTGGTAAAAATTTGAGATGTTGGAGTCAACAAACCTAATGTTCTTATTGTTATAAGTTAGAGTATCAGTGATATTGTTTTATGCTTTATTATATCAGTTGCCCAGCTATTCTCTTTAGTGAGGTTAGCATGTAGTTAAATTTACCTGTGTAATTATTTTTATCACTTACAATGCTCAAACGCAATAGTTTAATTCAGAACCAATTTCAACTATGGAATTCTAGCATTTAAAAAATATTTTATTTTAACTTGGTATCTTGTTCCTTTGAAAGTTCTTACTCAGGAAATTATTGAATTAAAAGTACTGTATGATGTTAACAAAAGCATCAAAGTATCTCTTAGAACAGATTGAGAGGAGTATAAACTAAGGCCGTAAGGAATGGTCTTCAAAAACTAATATGACATTCTACTCAAAATAAGACATAGCATTACCCTGGATGAATCCTTACTGCATGATATGATAGCTTCCTCCCTATCTTAAAATGCTCTGAGCATAAAAATTAGCTGTTCTAAAGGCTGGTTATCTTTACTGCTACTCTCAGCAGACTAGCTATTTTACATATAGAGGTAACATAGTCTACTCATTTCTCATTGATACTCTTTTCTGTATACATTCAATAATAGTTTTATAGGATCCTGTAGATATATGGCAAAGTTACTGTTCACATTGTGTTCTAATCCTCATGGCACTCTTTCTGTCATGCCAGGAAAAGTGTTTGTGCAGATGTATAGTACTCTGAAATGGGAAACTGAACTGGTAGAACAACAGTCAATGGGAAAATGTCAGTTGTTGGGGGAAGAGAAGGAAGAATGAAAAAGTGGCAAGATAGGGAATGCTTTACCACTTCAGCACATGAACTGTAAGCTTAACCTCATAATTACAGTACAATACAATGAAAGTTTACACTCAGATGATTGTTTATTCTGATTCTTGCCAGCCTGTGTAAAGTTCAGTGCATTTGAAGCAAAAGATCCTCATAGAAGTGGATGGCATCATATGCTATAGCAGTACTTTAGACTCTAGGGAATATTTAGTTGTGAAAACACTGGTGACTCTGGACCAACAAATGGATAAACAGAAGTTTCATTAAAAATATACCGAATTAAACAAAATGCTTTTTGCCTTAAATTTCAAAACCATACTTTTTTTATAATGAGATGCCATTAAGGTTAAATATAGGAAAGCATTTTACTACCAAAGCTGTTTGCTTTCTCATTTGTCCAATAGGCAATGCTTCAAAATTTACTACATGGATGTACCCATTTAATTGCAAAAGAATCACTGTTCTGCTGTCACATGATGTGCATGTTGCAGCTTTAATTTGAGAAAATTGCCATGAGTTTGATAGGTAATAGCTCTAATTAATATTAGGATGAGTTTAAAATTCTTGATGTTCTGGAGAGTTGGGCAGAGAGAAACCTGACGAGCTTCAAGGGCAAATGTGGGGTCCTGCACCTGAGAAGGAATAACTCCAAGTACCAGCACAGGCTGACCTACTGGAGAGCAGTTCTGTAGAAAAGGAGCTGGGAGTCTTGGCGTATGACAAGTTGACCATGAGCCAGCAGTGTGTCCTTGATGCCAGGAGAGCAATGATATGCTGGGGTGCATCAGGACAAGTGTGACCAGCAGATCAAGGAAGGTGATCCTGCCTCTCTACTTGGCCCTAGTGAGGCCACATCTGCTGGGCTGTGCCCAGTTTTGGGTTTCTTAGTACAAGAAAGACAAGGAGCTTCTTGAGAGCGTCCAGTGGTGGCTACAAGGATGATTTCGGGTATGAAGCATCTCTCTCATGAAGAGAGACAGTGGGAGCTGGACCTGTTTAGTCTGAATAAGACTGAGAGGGAATCTCATTAACACATATCTCAGAGGCAGATGCCAAGAGGGTGGTGCCAGACTCTTCAGTGGTGCCCAGTGAAAAGATGAGGAGCAATAGTCATGAACTAAAACACAAGGTCC